>NC_139814.1:25042160-25162160 GCF_963457635.1 Microchirus variegatus | reverse complement strand
AAAAAAAAGAAAAGAAATACATACAGGAAACGGCAAAACGATATTAAAAGATAATTCAAATAAAAAATGTAAAGAAAATATATTAAAGTTGTTCAGTGGAAATACTGTGCAAAACAAATAAAGCTATGTTTCAACCCTTTGGTATTGTTCTTTGCTCTTTTCTCCACAATTGCAATTTTGTAGTTGTCCTGTGTGAAGATTTGGACAAGTTTGGTATTTAAGTTCATTTTTTTTGGAAATCTGCAGTGAATAGATTCTTTGAATTTGAGTTTTTTATTTATTTAAGATAAAAAATAATTGGATATTTTGGTTTGGGCTTCACATATAAGGAAATGATATATATGTATATGCATATATATTATTACTTTTCTCTCATATTTTTCTTGTGAAATTATTATATAAAATGATGATTATATTCTCATGTTTTTTACTTTATTCTCACAATATTACGACTTTATTTTCTCAATATTACGACTTTATTCTCATCATTTATTCTCACAATACTACAATTTTATTCTCACAATATTACGACTTTATTTTCAAAATATGATGACTTTATTCTCACAATAATTGTTTTTTTAATATGGCAACTTTATTCTCACAACAGTTTTCCCTCATATTATTAGGACTTTGTTTCTCATAATATTATTTTATTCTTATCACGTTATGACTATTTAGACGAATTTATTCTCGAAAGAATAAAAATATATATATATAAATCATAAATTATCTTCAGTTTTTACCTAATAATGCTCGTAGGTTTACCTCTTGGACATAAACACGTATGTAGTAATATATACGTCCTGCAGATGGCGATAAATCACCAGCCCTAGCTGTTCACTGCAGTTTTTAGAGAAGACGAAGAAGAAGCTCCAAAGTTATTACCGGAAGTGTTTTTTTCCAGGCTCACGCCGTTGAGAGGAGCTGCTGTTTCTGTTGCTGCTGTTGCCACATTAGCCACATCCTCCGGGAATCTGACGGTGAATTAGTTTGCCAGTGTCTGTGAAGATGGTGATATAATCCAGAAACGGGATTAACGCGACGAGTAGACGTGTTGTTTTGTAGATGTTAAAATGCGCTACCGCCGCTAGCATGTTAGCATGTGCTACGTAGCTAACGTGATAACGAAGAAAAGCACAGCGAGAGAAACGAGAGCCAGTGAGAGAAATGTTAATGTGACTGAAAAGTGTTATTAGATGATTCTGACACGCAAAAACGAGACGTTATATACTATTATTATTATTATAGTAACGGGGTGGATTAACTTGCTTATCTTCGCAGCTAACTAGTTGTCAATGTGTCACCTCACAACCGAACTAGACTAGAAAAACAGTCATTGTTTTCATAGAATTACTTGGGAATGTTTTGTCAGTGTTTTCAACTATATAGTTGTTCCTGGTTTCGTTTTTATTATTATTATAGTATGTTATTATTGCTGTTATCTGGTCACTCTCTCTTATGTATTTTCAGCCCGATCTCAACAAACGTATACTCAGGGTGGGAATCGGTTTCGATTCCGATACTTGTCAAAATATCGGTTAGATATCGTACAGATATAAATGTGAATTCCTCAGAATGGCGCTGTATTTTCTGCGCAGTTTCTGGTTTGTAATTTTTTCGGGAAGCTCAAAATAGTATAATACGTCTCAGTACGTGCATTATAACATTGTGGATAATCTGGATAATCTCTAATGCATCCGGTTTTTTTCCCCCTGCCACAGTGAACCAGCGGACATGAAAAAACAAGACACAGAGGAGTGTGCCGCTCAGAGCAGTGAGGATTCTCCACCTGCAGCAGAAGGCATTGAGTCGCCCACAGCCGCGAAAGACAGATCGGACAGCAACAGCCCCAAAGAGCCCGAGCCACTGACACCGCAGACGGACACACCTCCCCAGGGTGAAGAGGCAGCAAGTGAAGGTAAACTTCTATTTTTACGAGGAGTGCAGATCTGTGCAATGGGGACTTGTTTGTATTTAGTTGAAGATATTATGCAACTTGGAAGATATTGCTTATGTTGTAACGGTCACTTGATGTGAGCAAAAATGCTGAAATGTAGCTTAATATTGTCCGTTTGTCCTCATAAACAACAGTAATACAGACCACACTACACTCATTTGATCGTTTTGAACCTAACCAGTCCTAATATTGCCCCCCGTCACAATAGCAGAACGACCGATAGAGACTCTAAAGCAGCGTTTATTTCCCCTCAATCGTGTCTAGTCGCAGAAGCGGCGCGGTCTCGGTGCGACATGGCCGAGGAGCTGAGCCGACAGCTCGAGGACATCCTGAGCACGTACTGCCGGGACGCCAGTGCCCTGCCAAATGGCAAGCTGCGCAGCCCGGAGCTCAACGGTCTGACGGGCGACGACAAGGCGGAGGAGGGAAAAGTCAACGGAGGCGGGACGGAGAAGGAGCAAAAAAAGACGCAGGAGAAGAAGAAAGTGAAGGGTCTGGGTAAGGACTTAAATTCTAATTCTGAATTATTGGACGCATCGATGTGACAGTGGATGGTGGTTTTGTCTCTGTGTGTCCCTGTGATGGACTATGTCAGCTGGGATTCACCTCATGTGGAGGATAAAGTGGTAGAAGATGAATGAATGAATGAATATGCAGAATCTGTAGACATCGTATATGATTTTGAGCCATGTGTAGTTTGACCAATTGCAGCTGAGTGGATTTTGGGTACCTTCAGGTAATGGATGGACTTTATTGATCTCCAAAAACAGACATTTTTCTGTCAAATTAATCAAAATAGAAAGAAATAAGCAATAGAAAAACATGAGATAAAAGCATACTATATAGTGAAATAAAATATAACATGTTTGAGAAAACACACAAAACTGTTAAAATATGTAGAGCTGCAACTAACTCGTAATCGATTAATCTGTCGATTATTTTCTCGATTAATCGATGAATCGTTTGGTCCAGAAAATGTCAGAAAATGTTAAAAAAAACGTTGATCGCTGTTTGTCAAACCTGGAAATGACTGTCTTGAACGTCTTATTTTGTCCACAAACCAAAATGATTCAGTTTTAATGATCTCTTTGTTTATGTGGAGCAAAGAAACCAAGAAAATATTCACATTTAAGAAGTTAAAACAATCAGAAATCTTGTTTTAATCATGAAAAAAGCTTCAAACCAATTATTGATGATCAAAATAGTTGCCGATTAATTTAGTAATTGATTAATAATCGATTAATCTCTAAAAATATGACAATAAAACAACAATGAATCATGCAAATGAGCCATTTTGTGCAAAGTTCCTAATTAATATGACGTTATAATAGAAAGAATGGAGAGCGACACGTTGACGTTGCAATTTTTATGTCACCCAGAATCGACGTTCTGTCACATTTGTGTGTTTTTTCTTGTCTCAAGGTAAGGAAATCACCCTCCTTATGCAAACCCTCAACACCCTGAGCACACCAGAGGAGAAGCTTGCAGGCCTCTGTAAGAAGTATGCAGAACTGGTGAGTTTTTCCCCAAAAATAGCAAAGGTGACTTTGATGAAAAAGTTTTCAAAAAAGTTTACACCTGCAACTGGCCAGTGTAAATGTTTGTGTCTGTGTGTGGCAGCTGGAAGAGCATCGCAACACCCAGAAGCAGATGAGAGCGCTGCAGAAGAAGCAGAGCCAGCTGGTGCAGGAGAAGGACAACCTGAGGAATGAACACAGCAAGGCCATCCTGGCCCGAAGCAAGCTGGAGAGCCTCTGCAGGGAGCTGCAGAGACACAACCGCACGCTCAAGGTACATTTTTTAGGGCCTCAGTGTCAGTTTTTTTAAGTGAGTAACGTTTTTCATGTTGCCAGTATAACTTATTTCTGTGGCTTTTGACATCACAAACATACGGCAAGAGGCTGTCACCGGATTGGATATCGGAAAAAGTATGTAGTAGTATAAAATGTATTGTGCTATATATTTTTATTAGTGCTGGGCACTAGGTTAACTTACGTTAACGCGTTTCCATGACGACTGACCGCAAAAAGACGCGCATTACGTCAAGTTTACGCGTCGCGACACCGGAGTCCAGGCACCGCTTACCAGTTAGCTCCGTTAGCTCGTTTAGCGTCGTTAGCGCGCCTACAGTCTGTTTATTAAACGAAAAGAGCAACGTTACATACGCGTACCTGTGTACTGCGTATGTGTGCGTCTGTTTTTAAAGTTTGTCGTTACTTTAGAGACTGATTTTAACAATCCAGAGTCACGTAAAACATGATGTCACGCGCGTCTTAACCGCCGTTAACGCGCCCAGCGCTAATTTTTTAATTTTTAATCAAGTTATCATTAAAATGTTCCCCAGAAAATACATGACAGACCTCCTTGAAAACCTCTGTTGTGAGGCCAAGGTTGAACTGGCCACTCTCTCTATTAATATCACGTTTCTGAAGTGAAGTAGAAAACGCAGTGTGAATGTTCTGCGTTTCACACCGTCACGTCTCTCCTTCTCACAGGAGGAAGGGATGCAGAGAACGCGCCTGGAGGAGGAGAAAAGGAAGGAGGTGACCTCTCATTTCCAGGTGACGCTGAACGACATCCAGACGCAGATGGAGCAGCACAACGAGAGAAACGCCAGCCTCCGGCAGGAGAACACAGAGCTGGCCGAGAAGCTGAAGAAGCTGTACGAGCAGTACAAGCTGCGGGAGGAGGTGAGCAAAAAAAAACAACGTTGTTTTCAAGCACGTTTGGCGCGCTCTCGTCGTGCGATGCGAGTTCTCATCGCGCGTTTCCCCACTAGCACATCGACAAAGTGGTGAAGCACAAAGACCTGCAGCAACAGCTGGTGGACGCCAAGCTGCACCAGGCCCAGGAGCTGCTGAAGGAGTCGGAGGATCGCCACGACAGAGAGAAAGACTTTGTAAGATGAATTCACAAAGACGCAGAAAGTTCTGTTGTACACAAATATAACCAGTGTCTGGTTTCCTCCTTCCTCAGCTCCTGAAAGAAGCCGTGGAGTCTCAAAGGATGTGTGAGCTGATGAAGCAGCAGGAAGTTCACCTCAAACAGCAGGTTTTATGACGGCCTTTATTGCCCGACTCTTTGATACTTTCTTTCTTTATGTTTTCAGTTGTGATCAGAACCTTTAATCGTAAAACTCGTGTCGTCTTCCAGCTGTCGCTGTACACGGAGAAGTTTGAGGAGTTCCAGACGACTTTGTCCAAAAGCAACGAGGTCTTCACCACGTTCAAACAGGAGATGGAGAAGGTGAGGTCTCCAGGGATGGGATTGAATTAGCATCTTTTTTTTTTATTATTTGAACAGAATGTAACCAGCTTGTGTTTTCTCAAATCTTTTTACAGATGACCAAAAAGATCAAGAAGCTGGAGAAGGAGACGGCCATGTATCGATCCAGGTGGGAGAGCAGCAACAAGACTCTTCTGGACATGGCGGAGGAGGTGAAGCAGCTTTTGCTTTTTATCGTTACCTTTCATACAGCGTCGTTTCATCGCATCGTCAGACACAGCGACAAAAGCGTCATAAAACCATGTCTAACTTTAACAAACACAGACAGGCTGCATACCCACAGAAAGGTCAGAAACTCGGATAAAAAGCTCATATAAACCATTCTTATGTTCACGAAACACAGTTAAAACACAGACGGATCAAACAGCAGGAGCGGGAAAAAAAAAAAGTCACAGCACACTCATTGAAAAGCGGCACCGGAGCGTCAGCGTGATTATGTAAACAAAAAAACACGTGTCGACTGGACAGCGGAGAATCTACAGATTCCAACCGTGCCATTTTTATCACTCTACGACCAAGATTCACGGATCCAGACCCAAAATAAGAGCAAAACATCAACTGACTTTGAAGAAATACAAGCAGAAATGTCGTCTTACCTTTGCCGTTTATCAAAACAAGTTATTTCCACCAGAACAAAACCGCTTCTCATGAAGAACTACACTTCCCAGCATGCTTTGGGGACAAATCCCGGTCTGATTGATCATTACAGAGCGACATTAGATCGTTCTGATTAGAGAAAGGCGAATGTCCACACAAATGTGTCATATGCATTTATGTCCTTTTGACTCGCTAATGAAGTGATTTTTACGCATTTGGAGACTGGGGCCTGATTCTGCCGGTTTAGAGGTTTAAAACGAGCTGTCAATCACCCTAATTGACCAAGGTAAGCCAGAGCTATGGCGCTGCGTACCTGAAGACGCTGCAGAGTCACAGAGTTGTTATTACGCACTGCACAGGAAGCATCGATTTACAGCGAGTTATCATAGTTTTTTGGGGGGTTTTTTCAAAACTTTTTGGTCAAAACTCTTTTTAGATCTGTAGTGACATGTAAATAAAATTAAATGGGTTTTTAATAATTTGGTACCTAAGAAATCTCAAATGGCACAGATGATGCCAAGCTGTGCCAAAAGTGAGAACGCCCAGACATCTCTTTAATAAAACCTACTATTTCACTCTGCTTCATTTCAGCAACATCAGACTTTGCACAGCTCATGTCCACATGTTGTTATAAGACCTCCATGTGTTTTTAAGCTCCTACTGCATATTTTAAAGGTGATATTTGCTTTAAAATGCAATATTGTTTTAGGCGAGAGAAAAAAAATCTTCAGTTGTGCTGTGTTTCATGTACATTTACTCTGACACAGTGGCATCTACAGTGAAACTTACACCTCTGGTGGAATCTCACCACCAGATGTTTCTTAACATCTTCTGAGATTTTATGGACCAAACGATTCATCGTTTACAAAAATAATTGTGAGTTGCAGCACGACTTGAATATGTTAATCTGACTGTTGACGCGCTGGTGCATCTCGTCTTTGATTGGACACAGACGAGTCAAAAGTCGTAATGACAAGTTTATGGGTGCAAAGCTCTGTTTCTCTGCTTTCCGGTATCCATCCATGCGCCTTCTACAGATCGCCATAGTTTATAAGTTCACAAACGGTCAGGAGTCGACCTATGAGTGTGTCTGAATATTTTAAACCACCAGGGAGACGGAGAGAGAAAGTAAGTGTGATGATTATCAATGTCTCACAAGAAATGTGTGTGAAAATTGTGTCCGTGTGGTTGACTTTGTTGTTTTTCTGCAGAAAGCCATGCGGGACCGGGAGTTCGAGGCGCTTCAGGGTAAAGTCCAGCGGCTGGAGAAGCTGCGGCGGGCGCTCAAAGTCGAACGGAACGAGCTCAACAAGAAGGTCCAGAACCTCAGCGGTCAGCCGGGTGGCACCGCAGGGGCCCCGACCTCCGACCCGGGGACCGAGTCGCCCTCTCCACCGCCTACGGACTCTCTGCCAGAGCCCAACAATGCCTGCCCTGTCCCCGACGCCGCTCCCTGCTCCCACTCGTGCCACTGTGACCCAGAACAGGACACGAACGCCCTGCTGGGCGAGGCAAGCGCTCAGGCCGTCACCGCACAGGAATGAAGCTAACGGCAGAAAGCCACCAGCCTGCAAGTGGAACAAGCTGGTGTTAAACTGGTCCAGGAGTAGATGAGGCGCATCCTGTGCAGTCGTTCACAGGCGAGATGAGACGACCGCGCAACCTCATCCGTCTGCACATTTACACATTTACATTACCAATCGATTACTGTGAATATCGTTAAAAACAACGAAACGTTAATTTGATGGAAGCATTCACGTGCTTTGCAATACTGTAAGACAAATCGACCACTATAATCCGATTTTCATCAGGAACGCGAAGCAGCCTAAAGGAAACCCGCTTAACCTGCCGCGCATTTAGCAGAGACGGGGCCACGGAACAAATCACACTCATTCTAGTTATGTCGACATATCAGTGAAATTAAATGAACCCTGAAGGCCTTTGTACATCAACAGCGACACAAATAAATGGCATATATCTTCTGTATACGCACGAGTGTAAATGTGCTGTGCAAAGGCCTTTGGCGTTGACTTGGACAACAGCATTAACGTGTTATTATTAGTTCGTATGTAACTGTTAGGACTGTTCTTGCGACACATTCCCTTTTCTGTGCGCGACGAGACAGATAAAACGGTGCTGCTCGAGAAAACGCGAGTCCACCAGGGGGCATTACACATTGAATGCCGTGTGTATTTCATCGTGTCCACGAGTGACAAAAATCCCGGGAAGACCACAGCACTGAACGGAACGTACCAATATTTCTTTTCTCCCACATTCTCTTCTTTCTTATGAATCGTTTTTTTTCGGTGTCGTTTTTCCACACAGTTGTGGTGTATCGTGTTATTGTTATACACCATGTTTTATGTCTTCACTCGACTTCATTTCCAGCACTTCTGCGTTCATTTACCCTTAATTTAGTTTTTACACATTTTCCAGTCGTTTGAAACGTGGTTCAATTAACTCCTCGCCGTTATGTCATAGCAGTAGCTTGTAATCAGGTTCTAACAACGAATGTTCGAGGTCCTCTATGCAACGCTTTGCCTCTTTGGTTTTTATTCAGAAGTGGCAAACGCTTGTCTAAGAATGTATATTCATTACACCCACTGTCCTGCATGGATGTACTGTATAAACAGAAAATGTTATAGATATATATCACAGATCACCCGGCTCGTTGAGCAACACATGTTTGCCGTTTAGCAAAAGACATCTGAGCGACGTGGGAATAAGAAGGAAAGAATTGTAGTTTCACTCCAAACGCGCCAATCTCTCTTATGTAATATGTAGCACTAACAACAAGGCGATAACTGAGAGATTCAGTCATTTAAAACTTCAAATGGAAAGGGCAGAACTTTTTCTTCTTCTGTCGTTCGCGAGGACAGATTCATGGAACCAAAGACGCTTCCTGATTCAGTCATTTGCAGTACTTTTATCTGGCTGTGTATATTTTGTTTCTTGTTAAATAAAAGATGTGAGAGTGTATACGAGTTGTTGGCTCATTGAACACAAGGAATGTTTTGTCGGTGTTTACGATGACCTGTCGAACGTAACTATCATCAAACTGGGCCATTTGGCTGCGGAAATAACCTTTCAGTCGGAAGCTTTAATTACTTTTTGGAAGTGTAAAAAATTAGTGCTGGACACGTTAGCGGCGTCAACGTTGATGCATGATGCCTTTCCATGACAACTGACCGGAAAAAGATGCGAGTAACGCCACATTTACGTGCCGCGGCACCAGACTCCAGGCACCGCTTACCAGTTAGCTCCGTTAGCACGCCGACAGTTGAACTGGAGCTGTCTGTTTATTAAACAAAAAGAGCAGCGCAAACAACCGGCGTCCTGTGTACTGCGTATGTGTGCCTGTTTTTTAAAGTTTAGCGTTACTTTAGTGACTCCTTTTAAACAATCCAGAGTCGCGTAAACATGATTTTCCGGTCAGTCGGCATGGAAACGCGTCATGTTTTAATGTGCGTTAACGTTGACGACATTGGCATGTTATCGTTCCCACCATGTTATTGGCTGTATTTCAACAGGTAAAATGGAAGACGCTCACAAATTGAATCAAGTATTGAATCACACAGTTAATTCAGAAACTTGATATGTATATATTTTAATACATGTACAGGCCTAACGTAATCATCTCTACACGGTGCATTCATGCACAATTAATGTTTAACAAGTCCCCTGAAGGTGGAAGGTGGTATTGCAACAGTCCATGTCCACAAGGGCCGTTAACATAATCACTGACTTGAGTTACATTTGTATGTGTATTATTTAAGGGTTAAAGATGGGGACCTTTTGAGATCAAAAAGCTACATATTTCTCTTCTCCGTCTTCATCGTTCTACTCTTCACCTTGAAATACAGCGACTTGTCCCTAGTCGTCCAGCTGGCAGAGGCATGCCACTCCGCGGTTAACCCAGTGCTTTTGTGGCTTGTCGGAGGGCAATTCGATGGACATGACATAGTTGGTGGAATGGCCCGTGGTGGACAAGGTCCCTCTGCGAGCACTGGTTTTGTAAACGGGAGAAACGTAGATGTTTTCATGCTTAAATGTGGACATCTCTCCAGGTCTAAGCTTGATGATGGGTAAAGTGTCAAAGAGAATCTTGGGCTGGGACTCCCCAATGACCATGGCCTCTCTGTCCCAGCGTGCACCTTCCATGAAAAGGCCTTTAACGTAGGCTCCATCCTCTGGCTTCTCGTCCATGTGTTTCTCCTCTTTGGTGACCTCGTATTCAAAGCCGATGAAGTCGATGGGGATTGTGTACTTCCTGGCAAAATTCTGAGACACTCCAGTAAGAAATGACTGAGTGAAATAAAATCCAGAAAGCCAAAAGACTGACGGCGGACCTTTATCGATCCAGTCTTGTAGGAACTGCAGCCTGGCTAGCAGATCGGCCATGTAGCTCCCCAAGGGCTTGAGAGAGGGGTATGACTTTGCCGCCCACATAGCAGGCACCTTGCCCACCAGCATACTGTTGAAGATGTCTTCCAGCTCAGAAGACATAACAATCTGGCCCTTCAAAGCTTTTTTGATGTTTATCAAACTGAACCGGACAACAAGTGTGAGTCGATTGAAGCGGATTATCTCCTGCCTCAAGACGGTATTCATAGATTCCTCGTACATGACGGGGTATTTCTCGATCACCTGTTGCGTGTCAAAGTCTGCTGGCAGCTTGGAGAGGATGTCCTCTGCGAGCTCATCTACTACTTCCTGAGGAGACTTACCCGCACCTCCCATCTGTCTTGGCATGGTCAATTGTACTCCTTGGAGGAGCAGATTGGTTTCTTGATTGTCTTTCGTGATGTCAGCATTACTGTGAAGGCCAAATACGCAAGGATCGGCTAAAATTGGAAGACTACGAATGTAGTCAATATATGACTGGTAGGGTCCATGAGCTGGGATATAATACTGATTTCCCTCGCACAGATTGTAGCATTCTTGCTCTATCACCTCCCAACTGTAGAAGATGGACAAGAGTGACAGCAGCAGACGTCTGTCTTTGTCATCGGTGACCCTGCCTCCATAGTTGCATTCTCCTGTAAGGTATGTGAGGGCTGCCAATGGAACCTCCTCATACTCATCCAGGAACATCTGGATCTGCCTGATGCTGATCTTCAGGTCAGACTCATTAAACTCGTATGGAATATTCCAGCCCAGAGGCCCAAAGTTCCTCCTTTCCTGTACCAGTGCATGGAAGAAGGTCAGACCAAACAAGAGCTTTTGCCAAGTGTCTTGTTTTTTGGAGCTGACAAAAAAGGCAGGGTCAGAGATGGGGTGACTCTGGTAAGAGCGCAGCAGGTTGGCTCTTATTCCTTTAGGTGGCTCATTTGTCATCTTCAGCCCGTTCTGCAGAATACTAACTGGGAACTTGTCAGAAGGATAACTAGTTAACCACAACCTAAACTTGGTGTCTACGTTCTCTGGGGTGATGGTTACTTCACAGATCCTCTCCAGAGCGGGCATCCAGCTGGTGGCCAGGTGGCAGTTTTGTAGCACCACCCATGTGCCCTTTTTGATGGCTTGGTTTATCATCTGAGCCGCGATGGGTCCCTGTCCCTGCCCGAGGGAAATAGTTTGGGTATTATTGCCCCCCATGTTGAGGTCATCAGCAAACTTGAGTAGACCTGCAGTTGGATCAGAACCTGCAGACAACACAAAGATGAGAGGAGAGCAGCAGTTTGAGTCTTTGTAGCTCTCTGCCAAGTCAAAATTGGGTGGTTCAATGAAAGCCTGTCCCATGTTGTCTTGTATAAAGTCCTGCACAGCTGGAACCAGTTTATCTGGCCTGAAGCATCTGATCACAACCATTCGATCCATCCCCCCCAAATCGCTCCACTTGTCCGGCAACTGCTCTTTATGAGGGTGCCCTGAGTCATAAAGCCTCTTCCATTCATCTATGTTGTCATTGACATGTTCAAAGAAACCATCCAGGTTTGGCAGTTTAGAGCTCATGACAATCTCAGTCCAAGATTTTTCAGATAGCCACTCTGGACCAGGGTTAGGATGTGGGTTATCCAAGGCAACGCCTCCTGTTAAGAGGAAGTGCCAAACTTGGTCGTCAACGTCACCTTTACCCTGCATTATGCCTACAGTGAGTAGCAGGGAAAAAAGCAGCTTATCCTTCTCAAAAAGTGAGCGGCAGACATTTTTATAGATGCAGAGAGTAAAGTATTCAATAATGTTGTCAATTCTTTCATTCACATCATCGCTCTTCGGGCTCTCTAAAATGGAATACAGGTAAAGATGGATGAACCAGGTCAAGGAGTACTGATACATGGGTTCAATGTTGGCCAGTGTTGAGATGCAGAAAAACAAGATGGAGGAGTGCTCTGCCACAGGACGATAGCCCATACGGGTGTCATCAATCTCTTTCTCTGTGACACTGGCAATTTTTTGCTTCTTAGAGATCTCCTCTGAAAGAATTTTGGAAGAAGACAAGATCTTAACCGCACCCTCGTCCTCCAGGATGTTGCCCTCAGAAGAGGAAAGGACTTGCAAGATCTTATCCTCAATTTCCTTCAGCTGTTTGCTGTTGGCTGCACTCTCAAGAATGAGTTCGTTCTTCTTCTCTTCAAGTTCAGGCCTCTCTTTGGCCACTAAAAGCCCTAAAAGCTGGTCCTGTAAGCCTTGTGGGGTAATCATAAAGTTCAGAAGACAGACTTTAGCAGCCACTTCAGGGAGATAGTGAGGGTTCCTCAGACCGGTGGTCATGTAGAATTTAAAGTTTTTAGAATATTCCACAGTATTCTCTCCTATTTTCATGTACTCAACACCTTGCTGTTTGAATGTCTGCTTCAGTAACACAGGCTCGAGTACAGGTGTAAGTTCCTCTAAAACATTCTCCAAAAGAACGGGGCTACCAGCCTGAATACAGTTCTCCAGTGTCCTCACATAGCTGTCATCTGATAGTTTGATGACAGAGAGCTTATTTTCCTTCTCCATGTTCTTGATCCACTTGTTGGCTTGACCTTGAGGGTCTATCATTAAGGGCCAGCGACGGGAGTTAAAGGCAATGATACCATTGTCTGTTGAGAAAGAGTCCACTGGAAGCCCAGCAATCTGCCACGCTCTGATGGCCACCTGGTTACCCAGAGTGGAGCTGAGAGTGAAGTCCCCAGAGCAAGGGATTCTCTTCTCTTGGCACACCTTGTGCCAATTTTCCTGACATGTTGTACGGAACTCTACAGTAAATGCTCCAAGGTAGGATATGGTTCCTGAAGAAAGGAGTATGTCACCGGTCAGGTTGGTGTATGTAATCCCGAGCTGCCTTGCAGCCTCTGTCCATCGGTCTTTCTCACCACCCAGTCCTCCAATGAGCTTCTCTGCCCTGTCCAGCTTCTCAGAACACAATTTAATGTTGTTTTCAAGATCTTTCTTCTTCTCAATCATTTTCGCCAGGTCTTTATTCAAGCTCTCCAGTCTGTCCACTACCTCTTTCAACTCAGCTTGCTTCACAGCCAACGTTGCCATCTGTTCTGCAACCTCTTGCTCAGCTGCTTTCAATCTCTCCTTCTTTGGTCCTACAACTTTGGCTACACGCTCATACACTTCCATTGCCCGCACCCACTTGCAGAGACCCTCACAAGCCGATGACACAGTTTTAATTTTCTCGGGCAAGAACTCAGGGTTGTCAATGTATTGGTCTCGAATTTTCTTGATGTAAGGGACTGGGATGTTGTCTCTGTCATAGGTTTTGAGACTTTCCAAAAACTTCTGGTCTGCCAGGAGTTTCTTTGAAGGGCCCCAGAATTCTTCAACCATCTTACCGGAGCCACTTGGATCAGGTTTTTTCTCAGGTTTGATGCCCTTCATGATACAGATGGACTCCATGACGAGTTTAACTGGACCAGGTGGATTCTTCATAGACTTAACTTCTGTGATATGAGCAGGTTTTAAGGTATTTAAGGCTGACAGGGCAGCTTCCAGAGCAGGCAATGCTTCTGCCAGGTCTTTCTCACAGTCATCTTTTATTTCTGATGCTGCTTCTGCTGCATCATTAGCCACTTTCTCATCAGCAGTCACAACTTCTTTCTTGGCATCCACTTCCACTGTTTCTCCCTCTATCTTGATCATCATCTGATCTGTCTCAGCTGAAGTCTTGATGAGGTCTGGCTGCAAGTTTGTCAGCTCCTCCTGCATTTCGGACACCTGGGATGCAGCAAAGTCCAGTTTCTCAAGACCAACAATATATCGGTTCCTGGCTGTGTCAACTTCATCCCTTTTATCGCCAAGAAGATTCTTAAATGTGAGGATGAGTTCAAGGTAGGAAGTTGGTGTGACATAGTTGTGTCTTCTTAATCTGGAAAAGAATGAATGGGACAAATCCACAACGCTTGTCTGGAAATTCTTGCACATTTCCACCACCTCTAGTCTGACTTCCTTCTCCATTTCCACATCTTCTAAGAAATTGTAGGCCACCATCTCCAGAGCATCAGTTGGCCATGCATGAAACCAGTCAATGGTGCAACAGTTGATGAGGGAGGGGAACATTCTAAGTCGATTCCTAAATGCATCACCAATGGGACTCATGGCGAGCACGATATGAAGGTTTGACTTCACACGGTCGATAAAGAAGTTGTACATTGAAAGTGGAGAAGAATCAATCTTTTTGCCTTCCATTCGGGCGATTCCCTGCACTTTCTCAAGAATTTCAGCACGTTCATCAGAAGGAAAGATGTTTGGCACATCACCAGTGTTGAGGAGCATGTTGACGTCTTCCAACATGGCCTCATCCTTAATTTGGCTGTCATTAAACAGGAAAACTGAATCATAGCCTTCAATGCCTGCTTTAAGCATCATCCGTTTCAGGTCATCTCGCCAGTCTGACATGCTGTACGTTTTGGTCAGCTCAATTTGGAACAAGGTGTAATCATTGATAAAGGTACTCAGCTTTGTGGCACTCTGACGCCCTGAGCCTCCAATGCCGACGAGCAGAAGGTGGCCGTTGTCTTGTTTCAGCACACGACAAATGCGAGAAATGTGCTCAATGGCAAACTTGAACATAACAAGAGACATGGGTGTCTTGCTGTAATTGTTGTAGTCTTCCAGGTAGCTCTCCATGACGTTTTGCAATAAATTCAAGTCTGTGATTTCATCATAGGCCCTGGTATCAGAATCAGGGTCAGAATAGTCACCAAAGAACAAGCTACGGATAAGCTCATCCTCTACATTGCCATCTGGGGCGAGGTGGCTCATGAGATTATCCATGCTCTGCTTAAAGTACTTTGCTGTTCTCTCTTTAACAATTGTGAAGAATGTCTCCTTGTCCTTGTCACTAATGAGTCGATCATAGAAAACACGGTAGATCTCATGGATCCATAGACGGATCAGTTTGTCCTCTGCCTTCATGTGTGTGTGTGGAGCCAGGAGTACACCTCGTATCACTCGAGCAAAGTCTCGCAGGTTAAAGATGTAGTGGGATTTCGATGGTGTGGGAAGGAAGCTGTCTATTGTGTCCTTATAGACTGCCATTGTCGCCTGGACCATGGTCTTGCCTAACTTGAGGAAAGCGCCATCAAACCCTTTGCCAAAGTGCCAGTCAGTGATGGAACTGAATATCCTTGTCAGTGTTTCATCATCAAAGCTGTCGATTGTGATGATGTTCAAGTGACGAGTGAAGCGACCAGTAATGTCATTCCTCCCTCCACCAGGAGGCCCCATTGCAGACATAAACAGCACATCCACTAGGTTCTGTCTGGAGGTGTCCTTCCTGTCATACCAGTGGCGGTGATCAATCCACTGCCTTAATATTTCAATTGGGGGTTGGGCACCATAGATTTCTTTGGCTGGCATGTTCAGATCGTCAACATAGACGACGCACTTCTTCCCCAAAGGTGGTCCAAATGTGCCCTTTTTCCTTCGGTCCAGTTTTGCCATTATGATATCTTGCGTTTGATTTGCTGAGGTGCGGGCTGAGAAATTGATGCAGTTTGGAGTGTACTCTTCCTTTGGCAGCATTTCCAAAAAGCTGTTGTTTATGACAGATTTTCCAGTTCCAGTAGGCCCCACAAACAGCATGGGTATTTCATGTGACATGTATGTGTGCAGGAAATACAACTGACGAGCTGTCTCCATGGTGGGTATAATGAGGTCTGACACATTAGCTCCAGCTGCAATGGCACTCTCTTCATTCGTTATTAAATCAGTCCATATACTCCACCCTTGTCCTTTTTTATCAAAGTAGAAATCATATACAGTTCCTCTTTCGGGGAAGATTTCATTCTTTTTGAGTGTGAAACTCTTTGGCCGAGGGTTCTCATCATCCATGCCCATGATCAGAGTGCGGTAGAACGCATCAAACTTCTTTCGACTCTCCCCAGTAATGGTTCCACCCAGACTCCATAAAGCAGAAAACAAAAACAAGCCCTGCAGCCATGTGGTTATCTGCTGGCCGGATAAGGTTTTCGCGCCCTTGGTTCCTGATGCAGAGATTTCATCCATCAGGCAAGTATACAAATTCATTAGACTGAAAACCAAATGGATGGGAGATGTATTAATCACAAAGCGACACTCGTTGTCTATAAAGTCCAGACAGGGTGGGACTATCCAGTCAAACAGGTCAGTGATCAGTATTTTCTGTTTAGTCGTCAGCTTTTCAGGCAGAGTGTTCATGTAAGCGTTTTTGAGAGGAGTCCAGCCCAGCTGGTCAGGTTCCATGTAGATCATTCCACACCTACTCACGGTAGCTGGGGAGGCTTGCTCCAGATCGGCAGTTTCAAAGATCAGACTCATCTTAGCACTCATCTGTATGATCTCACCACTCATCAGACAAAGCTTCTTGTTGTCATCTAGTACAGTGTTCATGTTCTCGATCCAAACGGCATCAATAGGCCCATCAAAAATGATCCACTGTCGATTTTCTGAGGTGGACATAGCCTGATTCCTGTAGCTGGTAGCCAGGACACCATCAGACCACTCATGGCTGACAGGATCAAAACAGCCATACAGCTGGCCCATGGTAATTGATTTAGGGTTGATGATCTGGAGGCTCACTGCATACTCATCCATCAGTTTTTCTTTGTAAAGGTCTCCGAGAGCAGCTGCAAGAACCTTATAAGAACATGTTTTTCCTCCAAGAGGGTCTCCGACTATCATAAAGCCATGCCGTACCAACATCATCTCATACACCTGAATAATTTTGCCAATAAACCATTGGACTGGCTTAAGGTTGAATTTGGCAATATTTTCTTTGAGCGCCTTGAGAAGGAGATCATAGTCTGGTTTTGGAAGTACAACCCCAGGAAATAAGTCAGAGATGATGCCCTGAAACAGAGGCACGTCCTGTGCCAGAAACTTGGCCATATTGACGTCCATCAGCGCCCTAAGCAAAAGCACGCTCTCATCCTCGTCCAGGTACTTCAACTTCAAATTCCCTGCTGCAGTCAGCACAGACTTCACAGCTCGCATACCATAGTCGTAGTGGTGCTGGGAGGACAGCTGTTCAGAGCACAAACGGTATGTGGCCACGATCTTCTGAGCCAGGCTCCGAGATTCAATGAAGCCCATGGAGTATAATGAGATCTCTGCAATGAGACCATAGTCTGGAACCATCATAGCCACTGTGCGGAAAAGGGCCTTCAAGTTGTCAGGGAGTTCAGCCCTGCCAGCATAACCAGGGTTCATGGTAATGAAGACATTGCACGTTGGGTTGAGTGACAGCTCTGTCCCCTCAAACATAAAGGTCTTCAGATCCTTGGCAATGGCCTGTTGGATACAGAGGATCTGCTGAGCCACCACAGAAAGCACCTCCACCTCAATACGATTGAACTCATCAAAGCAGGCCCAAGCTCCAGACTGGGCCAGCCCTTTGAAGAATTTACTCATGGCTTTGTAGTCCAAGCCATCAGAACAGTTGAACACAACACATTGTTTAGCCAAGGCTTTTGCCAGATCTTTTGTAGTCTCAGTCTTGCCAGTTCCAGCTGGACCTTCTGGAGCTCCTCCCAAGTTCAGCTTCAAGGCCCCCATGAGTGTTCTGTAACAGCGGTCTGTAAGGGGTGTGATGACCAGACGAGGGGAGTTTCCTAGATATTCATAGCCATATTTCACACACGTAGTGATCATGCGCAGCATCACTTCCTCATTCTCCCAGAAGTAACGCAACTGAGAAAGCCAAGCAAAGTCATTCAGCGTGGACACACGATCCGTGTCCAATTCTGCCACAACATCTCGGGCATGAACATCGATCACAATGAGGGCACCGAGAGTCATCCTCGCCCCTCCTGGGAGTGCCCCACGCACCAACTGCACAATGTCAGCAATCTGGTCATTAGACTTCTCAACATATGAAGGCAGGGCATTGGTCTGGATGGCCTCAGAAACTTCACTTGTCCAAAAGATAGAAGAAGCACAAATGACAACTTGGCCTGGCCACTGCAACACCCACTCTTTTCTGGGCAGCTCTGCATACTGAAGCATCCCTTTATGTATAATATGTCGAACACTCCTGAGCATTTGGTGTTCCACCTGCAGTAGCCACTTCTCCACCATTCCATTAGCATCGGCAGGATTAATCATTTCTACCATGGGCACAGTTTCTTTTTCAGAGCTGATCATGCCAACGATCTCCATGTTCTCTGTGAACTCCAGTTTTGCGATGCCCTCGAAACACTTCTTCAGATGAGGTTGTACACATAGTGGGTCTTTGGTCTGTGACAAAATCTCCAGCAGCTCGTCGTTTGACAGAAAGAAGAACCTTGGGAAAAAGAGCCTCTTCTTTTCCAGGTAGGTATTCAGGCCTTTTTGGATTTCATCTAGAAGCACATTGGACTCCTGCAAACGGGTCAACATGTTGGGCTGTTCCGTAGCCACCAACACATGAGTATCTTTACTAGTTTCTGCAATCATTTTCTTATAGTAGACATCCACAATGGCAAACTTGCGTCCCTCCTCAGGCATCTGTGCAATGATGTCCTCAGAACTAAAGATGGGTTCGAGGTAGAGCCAAGTGGCCTGACACTTCAGCATGGTGTCCAAGATGTCCTGCATACTCACCAGCTTGGTCTCCCATTCCTTACATTCTGTCTCTATTGGCTTAATAAAAGGAGAAGCTTTCATGGTCTGTGTCTTCATAATGTTGTCGTCTAGAAGCAGTTGGATGTCATCGACAGCAGATACAATTTTGTATTCTGTATCTCTGTATTGACTGAGAGAGAAGTTGAGGTCAGCCCAGTCATTTTTCATGTTCTCCAGGGCCTTTTCAAGAGCATACTCCTTACTGGCTAATGCTCCAATTTCTTCCAGCTCATTAGAGAATTTGGATAGTCCCAGGTCTAACATGTCCTTGAGCGCACTGTCCTCCTCTGGTATAATTTCAAAGCCTACAGTGCTACTTATCATCTCCCAGTGGTGTTCTTTGATGCCAGGGTTACAGATGGTTGTCAGGATGGGTAGGTGCTTTTTGAACACATCTATCTCGCTTTTGAAGTTTTGGGTAACACCGCAAGGCCCGGGAATTTCTGAGAAAGACTTGCTCAATTTATGCATGGTCCTCCACATGACATCCAGCTCATCGGAAATTTTTTCAGCATTCAAATGACCGAAGGGACCGTTCATCCACACTTTTGCGTTTTTCTCAAAGTTTAGGGCTGTGTTCCAGAGCTGTTCATGTGGCAGTTTGTCAGATATCAGAACTTGCAGCATTGGGTATTGTGTTTGTTCCTGGTCCAGCATTCCCTGCTGCCTGTTGATATCATCTAGTTCTACGACAGCAGACTCAAGGTTGGAGGTGATTTCAGAGAGAGTCTGCACATTTTCTTTTATCTCCTCCGTGCTCATCCCTGCTTTCTCTTTAAAGGCCAGTATCTCTTGTTCCACATCTTGCAGCCTCAGGTCAAACTCTTCAATCCTCTTTTGAAGATTGTCCTCAACTCGTTCTCTTAAGGCAGCCAGACGAGTTTTGCTGTCATCGAGCTCAGTCAGGATCTGTTTGGGCCACTGAAAAACACGGGCATTCAGCTTTATGTCATCAAATGACAGCGTGGCGTAGTCCAGAAGGAAGATGAGGCGGTGTTTTGCTTCATCAATCTCAATTTTTAGCTTGTGAATGGTCCCCTCACTGGTCTCTTTAATGTACTGGTAGAGGGACACCACGTCCTCTGTGGTTTCTGGGGTTCCTCGGAGCGTCCCTGTAATCTGCTCGTACTTTTGACAAATCCCCTTGTTAAGCCCTCGGTTCTCGTCCACTCCAAATGTTACAATCCTGTATTTCAGTCTGTCACACTCGTCACACATGTCTTCATTTAGCTTTTCAGCATCCAGACAAAACAGGGACAGTGGCACCGTGCTCGGCAGTGAGGCGATTTCCCTCCACATTTCGTTAATGCTCTCGATTTTGCTGGTAAAATCCTCCAATAAGTGCTCCTCTTCGAGGAATTCTGTTATGTCTTGCTTTGCTGTATTGTCCAGTAGATGACTGTATTTTTGATAGACGTTCAAATACATTTTAGGTCCAATAGTGTTGCTGTTTAAAATGTCCTCCATTGTGTTGAATAGGTCTGTAACCGACGTTTCGTCATGGCTCATTGTGCGAAGGTACAGGTTGTTGGCATCTGGAACGAATTTGCATTCCACTCTTGGCAGATTTTCAGCACTCTTGAGAATTTCCATGAATGCTCTGTTGATGATCTCCCAACATTCTTGCAAGCTTGGACAGAGGTTAATGTCAGGCTCCTCTATTTGTAACTTAACCAGCAGAACCTGAGTCTGACCATATTTCATATCATCAAACACATCCCCGAAATCATTGCCCCCTTCGTGTATTTCGAAGAAGTGGAGTAAGTCCTGTAAGGATTCCATGACCAGGCTTCGAAGGTGCAACGACATGAGGGCAGCCACACAGTTGAAAAACTCCTGCTCACGAACCGGAGCCATCTGCTCATTCTGGTGTATGAAGGGAAACCACAGGTCCTTGAACGTCTCGAACACTGTCGTACACTGAGGCAGCCAGTGTTGGACGAGTTCTTGTCTTGTACTTTGGCACTGTCTCTGGACAAACCCCTCAAAGTCAGACGGCAGCAGAGGGAGGTTGGCAGAGAAAAGATCCTCTAGTCTGACAAATCTCAAGGATGAGAAACTCTTTTGCCATATCTCTTGCAGCTTAACCATAATGTGGTTGACGGTAAAGAGATGTTGGCTCTGCCACATGTGGGTCTTCCTGTAAGTTGCTGACCAAGGCACTGGCGCGCGGATGACTCTTCTTGGGAAGAGCTTAGGAATGCTGGATATGCAAAGTCGCTGGCGCTCCGATGGGTCCGTCAGTATGTAGTCCACTATGCTCTTCCTGAGACTGAAGAAATAGTCTCTTCTAACCTCCGCTTCCAAGTTAGCCCTTAAAGCCTGCATCTTTTTACTATGTTCCTTTGTGCCAGGGGGCAGCAGGCGTAATATGTGTCTCCTCTGCCGGAGTGGCTGAGGGGCCACCACCGTGATGGGGACGCCATCGGTGACGTAGTACAAATACCTTTCTAGATCTCTCTCGTTCGGTTCTGCGTCCGTGTCTCTTATCTTCTCCTCTTGGCTGTGAATGATAGCCAGCTGCTCTGAAGGACTCATAGGTCGGCTGCTGTGAATACATTCAGTGGGAGTGTGGCGGTGACGCAGCTCTTTGAAGGGAACCGCCACTGTCGTTAAATGGGGCTGGAGGATGGGCGGGTACTGGCTATTTCTGATAACTCTTTGGTACAGATCGGAAGGTTTTTCACCCTCTGGCAATGGAAGGGGGAAAGTCTGCTCACTGCTCTGACTCGTGTCGGCGCTGGCGTCATCCTCCATTGGCTTCTGTTGTTTCATCTCGCTCAGTCAAGGAAAGAAAGACTATTTTTAAAATAATTTTTTTATAGCAGCTTGGTGGTGCTATTTGCCGTGTGATGTTCTTCTTCTGCTCTCTCTGCTGTGACTGGTGGCCATCTTGTAGTTAGTGTTTTTTTATGGGATTACATAGACGTCGAAGGCCTTTGATGAGATGGTGATGTAATCATGACATCGTATGACATCTGAGTGTCACTCGCCGAAAGGACATTGTTACGTCTTCTGTTAATTGTGTTAACACAGATTAAATGTGTTGTCTAAAAATGTCGATTCCTGTACAATATTGAACTGGAGAAAATAATGGTGTTGGTGTTTTATTATTATTATTATTATTATTATTATTATTATTACTTAATAATAATGTATTCATGTATGTGTGGAAAAAATAAAATAGAAACATTAAAATAAAACACACTTTTGATGAAGCATTATAATGGAAACTAACCTTCCGTACATAAAATCTAACAAACTGCTTTACAACAAACACATTAATATACGCGCATACGAAGGCATTACGTGTATATATATATATATATGCGTATATACGTATATATATATATATATATATATATATATATATATATATATATATATATGCGTATATGCGTATATACGTATATATGTATGTATATGTATGTATATATGTATACGTATGTATATATGTATATATATACACGTATATACTGTATGTATATACGTATATATGTATATATATGTATATATATATACACTTATATATATATATATATATGTATTTGATTCTTTTGTTGTGTTTTATGACAATACTTAGGATCTTTATGCATCTTGCACCTGGTAAATACTCCATATTACAAACAACTAAAACTAAGAAAAAAATAAACTGAAACTAAGCATTTTCAAAAAAATAAAAACCTGTTCTAAAAACTAATCAAAACGAACTCATTTTAAAAACCAAAAAGTTAAAACTCTTATAACCATGTTTACTGGATACCGGCGGTCACCTGTAGAGGGCGCTCCGAAGAAATCCTCTTTTCTTTGACACAGGAAACACGTCACTTTTCTTTTTCCTCGCGGCTCCGGCTCCTGAAAGCACGAGTGTTCATCCTTTTTCCTCTCTTATCGGGAGACGCGGTGAATATATCGAATCCAGTGGCAAAACACGGAGTAAAATGGTAATTATATTCCTTTTGAAACATAACGCGTCGCGACTCGTGTTTCCCCGAACGGCGGTTGCCGTGTTATTGACACGGTTAGCATCAGCTTAGCTAGAAGTGCCTGCATCGGCTAGCGTTAGCTTAAGTCTAAATGATGTCAAAAGAACGTTAGCGAGTGAGTTAACGGTTCTTGTGTGTTTTGTCATGTAGTGAAAACGCTCACGCAAGAAGACACGCGCAGTCAAAAGACTCAAAGCTGCGTCTCTGTGTTGACATATGTTGTTGCTTCTGCTCTGACATGTTCATGTCCGTTCATAACCCACAGAAACCCATCCTGCTTCAGGGCCACGAGAGGTCCATCACCCAGATCAAGTACAACAGAGAAGGAGACCTGCTCTTCTCTGTCGCTAAGGACCCTGTAAGTGTTTACCGATTCCCCCAAAACTGGGGTATTCGAAGTGGGGGTAAAGGGGTACGCATAGACCAAACAACAAAGAAAACATGGTTTGCAAACAGTGTGTTTAAATTAAAAACTAGCATAGACATGTATCCAAACATCGGAGTAGGTTTCTTTTAAACTGTGTTTGGTGAGAAATAATTGAGATTTTATTTGGTGTGTGTGTGTGAGGGGGCTCACAGAGTGTGCAGAAGTATGGGGTACAGGTTTTGAAGGGGTAAAAGACCAGCAACGCTTTATGAATTGAGCAAACGATTAAAAGAAATGAGCCTCAAAATACACAAATTGCAGATAAAATATCAATTTAATCATTCAAAAATATTGTATTTTATTTGTTTGAAAATACACTTATTGTTTGCAGTGATGGGAAATTGTGTTTGCTCTTTACGGTTTCACTTCCTCACTTGTTCTTTGCACCGTGGTCTTTTGTTTGCGATTCTGACCATGGGCAGGATTTTGGAAGCTACAAAATTTTGAAAACAAAAAACCACAGCACAGAGAACAAGCGTGGGAGCGTAAACGCAAAAGAGCAAACAAAATTACGATCATGACAAACAAAACGTGTATTTTCGAACAAATAAAATACAATGTTTTTGAATGATTAAATTCCAAATATTGACCGAAGTCTAATGTTCTAGTATTTGATGAACAAAGTGTTTGTGTGCCTTGAAATGATCCGCTCTCGTGTCTCCAACCACAGATCGCCAACGTGTGGTACTCTGTTAACGGCGAGAGGCTCGGCACCTACAATGGACACACGGGAGCTGTGTGGTGTGTGGATTGTGACTGTATCCTCTTCAAGAAATTCACATTCATGTATTGTGTGTGTGCAGGAACGTGCGTGTTACGCATGACGTTATGTGTGGGGCAGTAAACGTGCAGCTCCATTTATGCATTTCACCATTTAAGCATTTCAGAACCACCCTGTACTGTGAAATTGTTTGGTTCCTTAACGTCTCCGCCCTCAGGGGACACAAAAAATGTATTGACGGGGTCGGCCGACAACAGCTGTCGACTGTGGGACTGCCAGACCGGTGAGTGGAAAAACCGAGTTGCAGACTTTGTTGCAAACACGATTTCAATTTTTAAGAAAACATTTTGCGATCCTACATACAAGAAAACAACAACCCTGCCTCTGTCCCACCATTGTGCCGCACAGGTAAACAGCTGGCCCTGCTCAACACCAGCTCTGCCGTTAGGACCTGTGGCTTCGACTTCAGCGGCAACATCATCATGTTCTCCACAGATAAGCAGATGGGTTACCAGTGCTTTCTGAACTTCTTTGACCTGAGGGATCCACAGCAGATAGGTAGATATAAAACGTCATGTTTTCTTGTAATATCTGTGATTATGAAGTTATTTGTCAGCTAATATGTGGCTAATTCACAGAGAGATATTTCTTAATGCTAATTTGTGAAGTGTTATTGACTAGTGCTGGGCGTGTTAACTCATTAACAGTGGTTAACACTGTTTGCGTTAACTCGTGGCACGTTTCCATGACGACTGACCGGAAAAAGACACGCGTGACGTCATGTTTACGTGACTCCCGATTTGTTAAAATGAGTCTCTAAAGTAGCGCTAAACTTTAAAAACAGAGGCACACATACGCAGTACACGGGTACGCTGGTTATTTGTAGCACTTTTAATAATAGCGTTTAATAAACAGACCGCTCCAGTTCCACTGTAGGCACGCTAACGGTGCTAAACGAGCTAACGGAGCTAACTGGTAGCCGGTGCCGTGGCACGTAAACATGACGTCACGTGTGTCTTTTTCCGGTCAGTCGTCATGGAAACGCGCCGTGCGCTAACCTAGTGCCCAGCACTACTGTAATTTGGAAGATATATTTTGCTCAGTAGCTGCTCTTAAGTGTCCGCTAACATGTGGCTAATTCACATCACAGAGAGATATTTCTTAATGCTAATTTGTGAAGTGTTATATGACGTATTGACACACTATCAACAGTTTCCACGAACCAAACCAGAATTTCATTAACCACTCACTCTCCCGCACCAAAGTCCACAGAGAAAATCGGTGTTTGTAACTTGTTATCGACACAGGAGCTAGATAACACATTTTCACTGACCGATGGAGTCTAGCAAGGGGATCAGAAGCTCCTGTGTGCTGTGGTGTGAAAGTGATGAATTTTCTCCATGAGCTTTGGTGTGGCTAGAGAGGAGTTTGCAAAACCTTCTTCTTGTATATATTCTTATATTTATAACCCGTTTCCAGATGACAACCAGCCATACCTGACGGTACCTTGCAGCGAACACAAGATCACCAGTGCCGTGTGGGGACCTCTGGGAGAGTTTGTGATCGCAGGCCACGAGAACGGAGAGATCAACCAGTTCAGTGCCAAGGTAATGGAACACGGTGAAATGCAATATGAAACTGGATATAGGTTTAGAAGATGAGGACAATAGTCGGCGTGTCACGCAAAAAAGACTTCAAACGTATTCTGGGTAATTTTGTTTACACTGGTTTGATATGTCCGGACAGTCTGGAGAGGTTCTGAAGAAAGTCAAGGAGCACAGCAGGCAGATCAACGACATCCAGACCTCAGTGGACCTGACGATGCTCGTCACGGCATCAAAGGACAACAGTGCCAAGGTAAGACGGCGCACCTGTTTTATTCCCCTGGCTTTTCAGTTAGGACGTTGTTCTTGTGTTTTGTCTTTTCTTTTTTTTGGAACATCTAATCACTTCTGTCATATCTATTACATTTTATACATATATATTTTACAGGTTTTCAGTGTACTCCATTCCATTTTGCATCAGTGTTTATGATATCTTCTGACTCTTGATTGACAGTGGGCATCTGGCTCCTCCCGCCTTGGAGTCGTAGTCGGCGACCGACTGTTAAACACTCAAAAAGATTAGCTGATGTCCTTTTATTGTCACCTTGGTCACTGCGATGCATTTGTGTGCAGTGCTAGTAAAATGCTACACCAGCACACTAATCTATAAAACAGAGAGCACACGATGAATGTTATATTTAGTTTCCTAATGAAAGTAACCAACATCGAAACCTTTTTTATTTTCTAAAACAAATTGAGAACACAGGCTTTGTATATAAAGACATTAGAGACGATGGAGAGTCCAAGGCATAGTCCTACGTAATGAAAGCCCTGCCTAATAATAACAACCTAACTGTCGGTTGTCTGTTTTTCCCCCCCCTCGCAGCTCTTTGACTCCGCCTCTCTGGATCACATCAAGACTTTCAAGACGGAGCGACCGGTCAACTCTGCCGCCATCTCTCCGATCATGGATCACGTAAGACGAAAAGAAACCCTTGCGTGGTACAATCGGGGCGTTCCAGCAGCAGCATGAAGACTGTAACTCACCACTGATGGTTTTGTTTGTGTAGGTGGTGATGGGAGGTGGACAGGAAGCCATGGAAGTCACCACGACCTCCACCAGGATCGGCAAGTTTGAGGCCAGGTGAGATGAACGCTCCCCTCGCAACGCTGTACACCTGATTCTCTATTTTATTTTACATCATATAGATATAGTTTTGAGGTTGATATCACTCAAGGTGTCTATTTCTATGTTCACAAATATGAAGACCAACCAGAACATGTTTTGTTATCATGGTTGGTAAGTGTAAAATGTTGTACTGTTTATCTCTATCTTTACATAAGACAATAGGTATCTCCAGCCTGTTTTTATGCACGTTTTTACATGTGTGGAAACGCAATTTGTCCCGACAGTGCAATGGAGTCAGTTTTAGTGAACAGAAGATGACATTTCGTTAGTTACGTGACTAGAACATCCCTATTTCCACATTTCAATGTGCTGGGAAATTAGTAGAAACAGCAACTGGTGTTTTTTATGTCAAGTTGTGTTTGTCGCATACTCCTGTTATAACGTACTTTGGATTAATACTCTCTTTGCAGCAGTTGTAATACATTTTAATGGGAACCTAGCCAGTAACAATTTTTTTTTCTTATTGTGAATTTAAATCTAAACATGTACAACAAAAATGTGGTTATCATACGTTTATGCTAATTTTCACAAGTTGCACTGTACAAACATGTAAACGTTATGGCTGATAATTGCTTCCATTCAAGTGGTAACGACACACTTTCTACACTTTCTAACCCCAATCTTCAGGTTCTTCCACGCTGCTTATGAAGAGGAGTTCGGCAGGGTCAAAGGTCATTTTGGCCCCATCAACTGTGTGGCGTTCCACCCCGACGGCAAAAGGTAAAAAAAAAAAGAAGGAATCTTCTGCTTCTGTAATGCTGTAAAAAAAAAAAAAAAAAAAAAAATGCGTGGCCACCATCCGCTCTAAACGCTTGCTGTTTCTCCTCTTGTGCTCGTCGTCCACAGTTACAGCAGTGGAGGAGAGGACGGATATACAAGGATTCATTACTTTGACCCACAGTACTTTGACTTTGAGCTGGAGGCATAAACTGGCAGGCTCGGCAAACCCCCCCCCCCCTGCAGGTTCAACCAATACCATACCCCATCAGGAAGAGAGAGTTATGGACCAGAGTCACAGGTTACTTTAAATTGAAGGAAACAAAGGTCACAATCGGTAAAGTGTGGTGTGTTTTTTCAAAAAAGATTTTGTACCTTGGATCTGCAAAGATGGCGTGACTGGACTTTAAGCCATACTCCCTGATTCTACTGTTTAAAAACACAATTGGAGTTAACACTGTTGTGAGCCATTCCATCATGAACCACCATAAACTACTATTACTTATCCAAGTTATGTCTCATCTGTGTAATTCATTGACAACCTAATGGAAACGTTCTGTGAGCAGCGTGAGGTAGGAAGAATTAGTTTTGTGGCTCAGAAAGAGTTGTGAAAAGCATTCTATGGCTAAGTTAGCGCTGCTGGTGGTAGCCTCCAAAAGCAAGGTCCTTGCGTAGTCTTATTCTAAAGCAACACACTAAAAAAACAACTGTCAAGACATTAGATTCTTTATATTTTTATAACAAAGTTATGATAGTGCACATTTCACAAGGATAAAACTCCAAACAACTCACACGTTTTAGAGCCTTTTTCACCAGCTCACTCCACGTTTTACGAATAACGGTACAAAATATTTAAAACAGGTCACTCGCAACCCCTCTGGTAAAGGTTCACAGTCATTCTCGCACTAACGAACAAAACACTGAAAAACAGTCTTCATGGGGAAACCTGGGTTAAAGGGACGGACGTAAACAAAGACGCACACTGAGCAGAGACCAGGGATCGACTGCAGACCGGGTAATAGTTATGTCGAGAGTAGAGGTGATATTCTAAACATGCGTTCAAGGGCGAATGTACAAAGTAAGCCAGGCATCAGTTTGCCAAACGCTGGTTATTCTAACGGTACCATAAATAGATGTTTTAAAAACTAACAAAGTCTTTTTTTTGGATGTAAGCAGTAGACTAGTGAGCTCATCTACGTCGCAGCGGGGACTTAAGCGTGGGACCCGCGGTGACGGGAAAAGTAACACTCGGGTTGGTTTTTCTTCATAATCACAGCAGACCTGGTTCACACGGCGGCTGGAAATGATCCATGACATTTGTGAATGTGTGTGTGTGTGGGGTGAGTTTCACACTTTGTGATGAACACAACCCCACACAGCTAGTGCTTCGCGTTGATACAAATGCAAGTACAGTACGATGTGAACCAGGTTTGCCTGCAGGGACACATGATCAAACTGGAAATACAACAAGGTCCTACTGCCAACGGAGGAGACGATAGGAAAAAAAAAGTACAGGAATATGGATGTTGGGGACAAGATGACAACCATGACTTCTTTCCTTCCTGTGCTGGATTTCAGGTCTTCACCTCCTCTTTTGGTCTGAAACAGAAACAAAAAGGTGACTTGATTTGAAACTTTTGACACCCAGGTCTTCAAATATGCCTTTATTTAATTGGTCGTTTGCTGATATTAGCATTAGCATAGCATAGTCACATTATTATTTTCTAGTGCTGTCAAACGTTATAGCGTCAACAGTGTAAAACGGCGCACGTGACGTCATGTTTACGTGACTCCGTATTGTTAAAATGAGTC
The DNA here is from genome assembly GCF_963457635.1 of Microchirus variegatus. NCBI lineage: Eukaryota > Metazoa > Chordata > Actinopteri > Pleuronectiformes > Soleidae > Microchirus > Microchirus variegatus. The sequence goes on along the minus strand of NC_139814.1, from coordinate 25,132,908 downwards.
TCTAAAGTAACGCTAAACTTTAAAAACAGAGGCACACATATGCAGTACACGGGTACGCTGGTTATTTGTAGCACTGCTCTTTTCCTTTAATAAACAGAGCGCTCCAGTTTGACTGTAGGCGCGCTAATGCCGCAAAAAGGAGCTAATGCAGCTTACGGAGCTAACGGGTAAACGGTGCCTGGACTCCTGTGCTGCGGCACGTAAACGTGACGTCATGCGCGTCTTTTTCCAGTCAGGAAACGTGTCATGCGTTAACGTGCGTTAACCTATTGCACAGCACTATTATTTTCCTTATTAAACGTGTGAAAATGGGTGCAGTGGAAAATTACCATGTACAAAGGAATACGCTGTGACATTAGACTGAAAATCTGTCTTACCCTGACGTGTCCATCTTCTCTTCCTCCTTCTCCTCCTCTTTCACTTCTGAGAAGAACCAGACAGTAGTAGTAGTATTATTATTTGTATAAACTGTACGCACGCACGCACTCTTTGTTAGTCTCCAAATACATTGCGGTGTGAAAAGGGATACCTTTCTTTTCCTCTCCTTCCTTCTCCTCTTCCTTTTTCACCCGTTTGGCCTTCTTGTGGTTGGCTGCGTTCCTGCGGCCTCCTCCCTGGCCCTCCGCCTCGTCCTCGGAGTCAGAGAACTCCTCCTCGCAGGCTATCCTCTTGTCGTGGGCGCGGACTGAAAGCGGTGAACAGACGTTAAGTAAGGCTTTACTTTCAAACCTCTTCTCTCGTCTGTGACTGCACTGAACTTGACAATTGTATTGACCAGACTCTACGTCCATGTCACTTACTAGAGACGCGTTTGTCGGGGTCCTCCTCGTCCTCTTCCCCGCTGTCCGGGTGGGGGGCGTCCTCTGGGATCGCGTGCATCTGCACGCCGGGCGCGTGCGGCAGCATGCGCAGGTTTTCGAACAGACGCTGCTTGATCTTCTCCAGGTATTCGTTGGTGTTCTGGTTGGTCATGTTGGACGGGCTGATGTGCAGTTTGAAGTCGGGCCCAAAGTACTCAAAGTAGTCGTTGTAGGGCAGCTCGTTGGGGATGGAGCTGTCCAGGGCCACGGACGTCTCGTACGTCCAGCACCGGGCCACGTTGCGGATGGTGTAGCCGCCGCCGCCCAGCATCAGCAGAGGCAGGTTGAAACTTTTGACGTACTCGACGCATTTGGCGTGGCCTGGGAGAGTATTGACGTATCGGCATATTTAATTACAGAGGGATTATGAGATTACGTGAGATGATGTTGTTTGTGTTTTATACCTTTGATGGTGAGGTTGAAGCAGCCGAGTCTGTCTCCAGAAAGAGAATCGGCTCCACACTGGAGGACCACGGCACTTGGCTGGTACATCTCCATGACTTTAGCTATGATCTGAACCACACATGTTCAAATTATTGGTGCGATTACAGTCATCAAACAGTTAAACGCCAACACGCAAAAATAACACTTACTGGTTTGAATATGGCTTCGTAGGACTCGTCATCAATGCCGTCTCTGAGCGGGTAGTTTACCGCGTAGTATTTTCCCTTTCCTGCTCCGATGTCCTGCAAAACACCGGACACATCACTGAATTGCTGAAATGACGACAGGACGTCACAGGAACAATTAAAAAAAAAAAAAAAAAAAAACTCACCCTCAGGTCTCCAGTGCCAGGGAAGTACTCTCCATATTTGTGGAACGAGACGGTCATGACTCTGTCTGTGGTGTAGAAGGCCTCCTCCACCCCGTCGCCGTGGTGGATGTCGATGTCGACGTATAGCACCCTCTGGTGGTACCTAAACGTAATGGAAAATAACAAAAAACGCAAAAAAGCTTTGAATATATATTAATCAGATTAATCACAGGGTAGCTGTGGATTAATCACCATTAATTACCTTTGTAAATATGCCAGAAAAATTCTAATTTTCTATTTATATTGTTGTAGGAACGGAGAGATAAATACAGTATGTGAAGATGTAAATGTAAAGAACAATAAAATAGTGTAAATAACTTTAAAAAAAAACAACCTGTAAATAACATTTAATATATTTTTATCTATTTTTGTTGTTATGGCTGGGACTGTGTATACTGACATCACTAAAGTATTTTTTTTCTGCACACCGCCCCTGCTAATTCTGCTCTTCTTTCACCTGCATTGTGCGCCGCTGTAAGTGGATCCTTCATATCCAACGCAGAATGGATCATTTGTCTGTGCGCAGTTTTATCCACACATCCATATATGACACACGTACAAACTGATCTTGGACAGACTCTAAGCGGGTATAGACGGGCGCCTGCTGGCAAAAACTACGGCCAGCAAGCGCCTGTCTATACCCGCACGTCATCACGACATCGTTTCGGTGGTTACCGGGGGAAAAATAGGGCGTGATTTTGATTTCCAGGCTTACTTGAGCAGCTCGAGGATGGCCAGGACGATGTCGTTGACGTAGCAGAAACCAGACGCCTCCGACTTCTTGGCGTGATGGAGTCCGCCGGCCCAGTTGATGGCGATATCCGTCTGCTGCTTGTTCAGCTTCACTGCTCCAGCTATCGGAAAGCAACGGGTAATTCAATGAAGTTTGACGTCTTCTAACTGAAATGAGTTTCTTCCTTTTAACAAGCGTAGGTTGCGCAAATGATGTTCTACAAACGTACCGACGGAGCCACCCGTTGACAGCTGACAGAACTCAAACAGGCCATCGAACACCGGACAGTCCTCGCCGACGTTGACTGCGAGGGAAAAGAAAGATTTCAGATATCTGGACAGTAAGAAAAACGTTGGCTCTCCTCTGTTGGAGATAAAAGCGCGCCGCACGCTCACATCTTTGCATCTGTTTGCTGTACTCGGACATGTTGTCCGGTCGGATAGACCTCAGGAACTTAATGTAGTCGTCGCTGTGGTATTTTGTCATCTCCTCGCCGCTGGCTTTGTGTGGCCGCTGCAAAGAGAAGGAAGAAAGTGACATTTGTCATTTCTGGATGAAGCAAAACAGAGGAATGTGTCTACTGTACAACCCTCATGGGTGTAGTCATTTGATAATATGTAAACCTCATCTGTCTGTGTGAATTTCCATAGCTAATACAGGGTATCTTCAGGTTTCAAGTAAAATTTAAGACTTTTAAAGACTTTTTTAAGACCATAATGAATACAATTTAAGACCCATTTCAAATCCGTACTGGCAAAAAAGTACAAAAGACATTAAGGAAAATCGGAACCGCAAATTGTTGAACTTGCAATTCGGCTTAGCTGTGGGCTTACGTTGAGTTTTCTCCGATGCTACGCTAAACTGTAACACACCACGGCGCGCGCACAGCACACTAGCTAGTGGTGCTCGATAAATTCTCACCGGGCAACACAGGTGACCTACTTTAGTTCCGTGTTGTACTTAGAATGTTATCGCATCCTCAAAAATAGAAACATTTCAAAGCGAGACGGAAGTTTATGCATGTTCTAAATAAAAGTAACGTTAATAGATTTTTAAGACCTTTCAGAATTGTATTATGTAAGACCTTTTATGACATTTTAGGAGCATTTAAGACATTTTAAGGCCTTAAATTCTTGGATTTAAGACTTTTTTTAAGACCCCGTGGATACGCTGTAATATTAATAACTTTTGAAACAGTTAAATAACTTAGATGATAGCTCGGCGAGCAAGCTTACATAATAATGTATATCAAAACAAAACAGCATATAATAATAATAATAAGCAAATCATTTTCCAGCAAGGCAAGTCGTTCACGAGCAAAGACAAATAAAGCCTCGCACTGCAAAGCTGGATCATGACATGGAACCATTTTGGCATCTCAATTTCTCATTGTAATTAAAAGGGTTATTGCGTAATCTGTGAGATTAAAAATAGAGAAATGTGGCCTTACTCACATAGATCTCCATCTTCCTGTACAGTCCGTAGTTGAGAAGCAGGTTGTGAGTCATACGGATCCTGTGGGGTTTCATGGGATGGCCCTGTCCATAGTAGTAGTTCCCCACATCACCTTGGAGGGGGGGGGGGGGGGAAGATGACAAAATTAGCACAAGATATTACACACTGTCCCAAAAAGTCCTCTCTCGTGATGCATTAGGTCTCTAGTGATGTTGAAAGGAAGTGCTAGAAAATGTTGATGAATCAAGTAAATGAATTTAATTGACCAAAATGTACAAGTACTCAATTTACCTTTATCAAAATATAACTTTATTGATAACCTGTCATTTTGACAGCAGGGATAGATGCATGTACGTTCGATTAAACATAATAATAATAAACATAATCACCATCCTTCATAATAATTTGGCATCTTTCGGCATTACAGACTTATAAATGCTAACTGTCACGTGAACTGTCAATAATGATTGACAGGCGAGGTGCCGCTGGATGATCTTTGCCGGAAGGCACAACATCAGTCTCCTCTTCTTGGAAGTTGTTAGCAAGTTGAGGGGACACTGATGATTTTAGCGCCGGACAACATGACAGCGTTTGTGGCCGCAGAATGACCACATTAGCCGCATATGCAATACAAAGCTGCCCAACAACTGAATGAACCAACGCGGTCAGTGCGGTTATTACGTGCCGGGGGCGATGTGCTGCACTCAGTTACAGGCTAACTGCTAGCGAGCTTAGCATACCCGCGAAGCTAACGTGGGCTACGTGACCAATCAGGTAAGCTAGCGCTAGCACGCTCCCCGGTTAGCTAGTCCGGTGGTGCGTCACTTAATTATTAGCAAAGGAGCACAGACTTGATATTAACGCGCCTCCGACGCCTCTGCGATCATCACAGGAGCATAAATGCACAAGGTGGGTATTTACCATCGTAGTAATAGCAAACTTTTTTCTTTGTTCCTTGAGACAGCGCCATTTTATTCCAATTATTCCTCTGATTCGCACGTACAGGTTCCTCTCCTGAACTCAACTGGGGAACCAGCGCTGAGCTTTTCGTCAGCCAATCACAAACGCTCTACCACCCGAGTGGGAGGAGCCGGTGAAGGCTAAGTGAATTTAAAATCATGAACGAATGAATTATGATTTTTTTCCCCCAAGTTCTGTTTTCACGTGTATTTTTCGATATATATATTATTATTATTTTTGGCGGGGGTGTATGTTTTTACGAGATTTATTTTCAGGAACTGTTTACGAGATTTTTTGGGGGGTCTGTTTACGAGATTTATTTTCAGGGTCTGTTTACGAGATATTTCTTTGGGGGGGGGTCTGTTTACGAGATTTATTTTCAGGGTCAGTTTACGAGATATTTCTTTGGGGGGGGGGGTCTGTTTACGAGATTTATTTTCAGGGTCAGTTTACGAGATATTTCTTTGGGGGGGGGGGTCTGTTTACGAGATTTTTTGGGAGGTCTGTTTTTACGAGATTTATTTTCAAGGTCTGTTTACAAAAAAAAATTTTGGGGGGGGGTCTGTTTTTACAAGATTTTTTGGGAGGTCCGTTTTTACGAGATTTATTTTCAGGGTATGTTTACGAGATTTTCTGGGGGGGGGGTCTGTTTACGAGATTTTTTGGGGGGAGATTTAACGAGAGATTTTTTTTGGGGGGGTGGCTGTTTTTACGAGATTTATTTTCAGGGACTGTTTACGAGATTTTTTGGGGGGTCTGTTTACGAGATTTATTTTAAGGGTCTGTTTACGAGATTTTTCTTTGGGGGGTCTGTTTACGAGATTTTTTGGGAGGTCTGTTTTGACGAGATTTATTTTCAAGGTCTGTTTACAAAAATATTTTTTGGGGGGGGTCTGTTTTTACGAGATTTTTTGGGAGGTCCGTTTTTACGAGATTTATTTTCAGGGTATGTTTGCGAGATTTTTTGGGGGGTGTCTGTTTTTACGAGATTTATTTTCAGGGTCTGTTTAAGAGATTTTCTGGGGGGGGGTCTGTTTACGAGATTTTTTGGGGGTATGTTTTAACAAGATATTTTTTTGGGGGGCGGGGGTCTGTTTTTACGAGATATTTTTTTGGGGGGTCTGTTTTTACGAGATATTTTTTTGGGGGGTCTGTTTTTACGAGATTTGTTTCCAGGCACTGTTTTTATACCATTTTTTTTCCGGGTCTGGTTTTACAATACTTTTTTTCGGGTTCTTTTTGTTTTTTTTACCAGATTTTTTTCGGGATCTGTTTTTACCATCTTTTTTTTGGGGGGGGGGGGGGTGTTTTTGAGGGAAAAAAATTCCAGGGTCTGTTTTTCCCAAAAAAAAAAAAAAAAATTACGAAATTTTTGTGTGTGATCCAAGACCAGAGTGAAAATCGGTGCTCGACTTGAACGACTGAAAACCCAGAAAGGGCTGCAAAGTGATGGTGGCCCTGTTTCTACTGGACAGGTAGGTTGACTTTATGTCTTTGCAATTTTTGTGACACAACACGGTCAACACTGTGTGATACTGTTATTATGCGCTGGTGTTACTGGTATTAAAACAAAGAAAGTTAGTTGGTCTACCCCATACTTTTTTTCTTAAAAAAACACAAACCTGCAGTAGTAAAAAAAAATATCACAGTTAAACAAAACCAACCCATACGATTGATGGCATTATCTTCAGACTTCAAAAGTAGTGTTGTATACATTTTTATGTATGTACATTCCTAACATGTTCATCTCTACAAGGTGCAAATAAAAGTATTTTTTACAGTACAGACAATGGAGAATTAAAAACTATGAAGAACTGAAGGTGGAACATGCTTATTTAAGAATAACAGACAGATAAGAACAGTTCATGTCCACATGCATGTGTGCTTTAATGGTCGATAAAGGGCAGTCTTCAGATAAAAAGAAGAAATCATCTTATTCCCCTTCTTCGTCTTCCTCACCTATCTACTCTTCACCTTGAAATACAGCGACTTTCCCCTAGTCGTCCAGCTGGCAGAGGCATGCCACTCCGCGGTTAACCCAGTGCTTTTGTGGCTTGTCGGAGGGCAATTCGATGGACATGACATAGTTGGTGGAATGGCCCGTGGTGGACAAGGTCCCTCTGCGAGCACTGGTTTTGTAAATGGGAGAAACGTAGATGTTTTCATGCTTAAATGTGGACATCTCTCCAGGTCTAAGCTTGATGATGGGTAAAGTGTCAAAGAGAATCTTGGGCTGGGACTCCCCAATGACCATGGCCTCTCTGTCCCAGCGTGCACCTTCCATGAAAAGGCCTTTAACGTAGGCTCCATCCTCTGGCTTCTCTTCCATGTGTTTCTCCTCTTTGGTGACCTCATATTCAAAGCCGATGAAGTCGATGGGGATTGTGTACTTCCTGGCAAAATTCTGAGACACTCCAGTAAGAAATGACTGAGTGAAGTAAAATCCAGAAAGCCAAAAGACTGGCGGCGGACCTTGATCTATCCAGTCTTGTAGGAACTGCAGCCTGGCTAGCAGATCGGTCACGTAGCTCCCCAAGGGCTTGAGAGAGGGGTATGACTTTGCCGCCCACATAGCAGGCAACTTGCCCACCAGCATACTGCTGAAGATGCCTTCCAGCTCAGAAGACATAACGATCTGGCCCTTCAAAGCTTTTTTGATGTTCACCAGACTGTCTCGCACCACAACTGTGAGTCGATTGAAGCGGATTATCTCCTGCCTCAAAACGGTATTCATAGATTCCTCGTATACGACGGGGTATTTTTCGATCACCCTTTCCGTGTCAAAGTCTGCTGGCAGCTTGGAGAGGATGTCCTCTGCGAGCTCATCTACTACTTCCTGAGGAGACTTAGCCCCACCTCCCATCTGTCTTGGCATCGTCAATAGCACTCCTCCCAGGAGCAAATTGGTTTCTTGATTGTCTTTCGTGATGTCGGCATTACTGTGAAGTCCAAAAACGCAAGGATCGGGACAAATTGGAAGACTGCGAATATAGTCGACGTATATCTCGTAGGGTCCATGAGCTGGGATATAATACTGATTTCCCTCACACAGATTGTAGCATTCCTGACGTATCACCTCCCAATTGTAGAAGATGGACAGGAGTGACAGCAGCAGACGTCTGTCTTTGTCATCTGTGACCCTGCCTCCATAGTTGCATTCTCCTGTAAGGTATGTGAGGGCTGCCAATGGAACCTCCTCATACTCATCCAGGAACATCTGGATCTGCCTGATGCTGATCCTCAGGTCAGACTCATTAAACTCGTATGGAATATTCCAGCCCAGAGGCCCAAAGTTCCTCCTTTCTTGTACCAGTGCATGGAAGAAGGTCAGACCAAACAAGAGCTTTTGCCAAATGTCTTGTTTTTTGGAGCTGACAAAGAAGGCAGGGTCAGAGATGGGGTGACTCTGGTAAGAGCGCAGCAGGTTGGCTCGTATTCCTTTAGGCGGCTCATTTGTCATCTTCAGCCCGTTCTGCAGAATACTAACTGGGAATTTGTCAGAAGGATAACTAGTTAACCACAACCTAAACTTGGTGCATGTGTTCTCTGGGGTGATGGTTACTTCACAGATCCTCTCCAGAGCGGGCATCCAGCTGGTGGCCAGGTGGCAGTTTTGTAGCACCACCCATGTGCCCTTTTTGATGGCTTTGTTAATCATCTGAGCCGCGATGGGTCCCTGTCCCTGCCCGAGGGAAATGGTTTGTGTTCTACTTCCCCCCATTTCAAGGTCATCGGCAAACTTCAGTAGACCTGCAGTTGGATCAGAACCTGGTGACAACACAAAGATGAGAGGAGAGCAGCAGTTTGAGTCTTTGTAGCTCTCTGCCAAGTCAAAATTGGGTGGTTCAATGAAAGCCTGTCCCATGTTAGCAACAATAAAATCCTGCACAGCTGGAACCAGTTTATCTGGCCTGAAGCATCTGATCACAACCATTCGATCCATCCCCACCAAATAACTCCACTTGTCCGGCAACTGCTCTTTATGAGGGTGCCCTGAGTCATAAAGCCTCTTCCATTCATCTATGTTGTCTTTGACATATTCAAATAAACCATCCAGGTTTGGCAGTTTAGAGCTCATGACAATCTCAGTCCAAGATTTTTCAGATAGCCACTCTGGGGCAGGGTTAGGATGTGGGTTATCCAAAGCAACGCCACCTGTCAAGAGGAAGTGCCAAACTTGGTCGTCAACCTTGCCTTTACTCTGCATTATGCCTACAGTGAGTAGCAGGGAAAAAAGCAGCTTATCCTTCTCAAAAAGTGAGCGGCAGACATTTTTATAGATGCATAGAGTAAAGTGTTCAACGATGTTGTCAATTCTTTGATTCACATCATCGCTCTTCAGGCTCTCAGCGATGGAAAACAGGTAGAGGTGGAAGAACCAGGTCAAGGAGTACTGATACATGGGTTCAATGTTGGCCAGTGTCGAGATGCAGAAAAACAATACGGAGGAGTGCTCTGCCACAGGACGATAGCCCATACGGGTGTCATCAATCTCTTTCTCTGTGACACTGGCAATTTGTTGCTTCTTAGAGATCTCCTCTGAAAGAATTTTGGAAGAAGACAAGATCTTAACCGCACCCTCGTCCTCCAGGATGTTGCCCTCAGAAGAGGAAAGGACTTGCAAGATCTTATCCTCAATTTCCTTCAGCTGTTTGCTGTTGGCTGCACTCTCAAGAATGAGCTTGTTCTTCTTCTCTTCAAGTTCAGGCCTCTCTTTGGCTACTACAAGGCCCAAAAGCTGGTCCTGTAAGCCTTGTGGGGTAATCATAAAGTTCAGAATACAGACTTTGGCAGCCACTTCAGGGAGATAGTGAGGGTTCCTCAGACCGGTGGTCATGTAGAATTTAAATTCTTTAGAATATTCCACAGTATTCTCACCTAATTTCATGTACTCAACACCTTGCTGTTTGAATGTCTGCTTCAGTAACACAGGCTCGAGTACAGGTGTAAGTTCCTCTCTAACATTCTCCAAAAGAACAGGATTCCCATATGGAATACAATTCTCCAGTGTCCTCACATAGTTATCATCTGATAGTTTGATGACGGAGAGCTTATTAGCCTTCTCCATGTTCTTGATCCACTTGTTGGCTTGACCTTGAGGGTCTATCATTAAGGGCCAGCGTCGGGAGTTAAAGGCAATGATACCATTGTCTGTTGAGAAAGAGTCCACTGGAAGCCCAGCAATCTGCCACGCTCTGATGGCCACCTGGTTACCCAGAGTGGAGCTGAGAGTGAAGTCCCCAGAGCAAGGGATTCTCTTCTCTTGGCACACCTTGTGCCAATTTTCCTGACATGTTGTACGGAACTCTACAGTAAATGCTCCAAGGTAGGATATGGTTCCTGAAGATAGGAGGATGTCACCTGTCAGGTTGTTGTATCTTATCCCAAGCTGCCTTGCAGCCTCTGTCCATCGGTCTTTCTCACCACCCAGTCCTCCAATGAGCTTCTCTGCCCTGTCCAGCTTCTCAGAACACAATTTAATGTTGTTTTCAAGATCTTTCTTCTTCTCAATCATTTTCGCCAGGTCTTTATTCAAGCTCTCCAGTCTGTCCACTACCTCTTTCAGCTCAGCTTGCTTCACAGCCAACGTTGCCATCTGTTCTGCAACCTCTTGCTCAGCTGCTTTCAATCTCTCCTTCTTTGGTCCTACAACTTTGGCTACACGCTCATACACTTCCATTGCCCGCACCCACTTACAGAGACCCTCACAAGCCGATGACACAGTTTTAATTTTCTCGGGCAAGAACTCAGGGTTGTCAATATATTGGTCTCGAATTTTCTTGATGTAAGGGACTGGGATGTTGTCTCTGTCATAGGTTTTGAGACTTTCCAAAAACTTCTGGTCTGCCAGGAGTTTCTTTGAAGGGCCCCAGAATTCTTCAACCATCTTACCGGAGCCACTTGGATCAGGTTTTTTCTCAGGTTTGATGCCCTTCATGATACAGATGGACTCCATGACGAGTTTAACTGGACCAGGTGGATTCTTCATAGACTTAACTTCTGTGATATGAGCAGGTTTTAAGGTGTTTAAGGCTGACAGGGCAGCTTCCAGAGCAGGCAATGCTTCTGCCAGGTCTTTCTCACAGTCATCTTTTATTTCTGATGCTGCTTCTGCTGCATCATTAGCCACTTTCTCGTCAGCAGTCACAACTTCTTTCTTGGCATCCACTTCCACTGTTTCTCCCTCTATCTTGATCATCATCTGATCTGTCTCAGCTGAAGTCTTGATGAGGTCTGGCTGCAAGTCTGTCAGCTCCTGCTGCATTTCGGACACCTGGGATGCAGCAAAGTCCAGTTTCTCGAGACCAACAATATATCGGTTCCTGGCAGTGTCAACTTCATCCCTTTTATCGCCAAGAAGATTCTTAAATGTGAGGATGAGTTCAAGGTAGGAAGTTGGTGTGACATAGTTGTGTCTTCTTAATCTGGAAAAGAATGAATGGGACAAATCCACAACGCTTGTCTGGAAGTTCTTGCACATTTCCACCACCTCTAGTCTGACTTCCTTCTCCATTTCCACGTCTTCTAAGAACTTGTTGGCCACCATCTCCAGAGCATCAGTTGGCCATGCATGAAACCAGTCAATGGTGCAACAGTTGATGAGGGAGGGGAACATTCTAAGTCGATTCCTAAATGCATCACCAATGGGACTCATGGCGAGCACGATATGAAGGTTTGACTTCACACGGTCGATAAAGAAGTTGTACAGCGAAAGTGGAGATGAATCAATCTTTTTGCCTTCCATTCGGGCGATTCCTTGAGCTTTCTCAAGAATTTCAGCACGTTCATCAGAAGGAAAGATGTTTGGCACATCACCAGTGTTGAGGAGCATGTTGACGTCTTCCAGCATGGCCTCATCCTTAATTTGGCTGTCATTAAACAGGAAAACTGAGTTGGTGCCTTCAACACCTGCTTTAAGCATCATGCGTTTCAGGTCATCTCGCCAGTCTGACATGGTGTAGTTTTTGGTTAGCTCAATTTGGAACAAGGTGTAATCATTGATAAAGGTACCCAGCTTTGTGGCACTCTGACGCCCTGAGCCTCCAATGCCGACGAGCAGAAGGTGGCCGTTGTCTTGTTTCAGCACACGACAAATGCGAGAAATGTGCTCAATGGCAAACTTGAACATAACAAGAGACATGGGTGTCTTGCTGCAGTTGTTGTACTCTTCCAGGTAGCTCTCCATAACGTTTTGCAATACATTGAAGTCTGTGATTTCATCATAAACCTTGATGTCTGAATCGGGATCGGCATAGTCACCGAAGAACAAGCTTCGGATGCACTCATCCACTACATTGCCATCTGGACTGAGGTGGCCCAGGAGCTGTTCCATGCTCTGCCTGAAGTACTTCATTGTTCTCTCTTTGACAATGTTAAAGAACGTTTCTTTGTCATCGTCGCCAATGAGTCGATCATAGAAAACACGGTAGATCTCATGGATCCATAGACGGATCAGTTTGTCCTCTGCCTTCATGTGTGTGTGTGGAGCCAGGAGTACACCTCGTATCACTCGAGCAAAGTCTCGCAGGTTAAAGATGTAGTGGGATTTCGATGGTGTGGGAAGGAAGCTGTCTATTGTGTCTTGATAGACTGTCATTGTCGCCTCGACCATGGTCTTGCCCAAGTCGATGAAAGAGACGTCAAACCCTTTGCCAAAGTGCCAGTCAGTGATGGAACTGAATATCTTAGATAGTGTTTCATCATCAAAGCAATCAATTGTGATGACGTTCAGATGTCGAGTGAAACGCCCTGTAATGTCATTCCTCCCTCCACCAGGTGGCCCCATTGCAGACATAAACAGCACATCCACTATGTTCTGTCTGGAGGTGTCCTTCCTGTCATACCAGTGGCGGTGATCAATCCACTGCCTTAATATTTCAATTGGGGGTTGGGCACCATAGATTTCTTTGGCTGGCATGTTCAGATCGTCAACATAAATGACACACTTTTTTCCTGAAGGTGGTCCAAATGTGCCCTTTTTCCTTCGGTCCAGTTTTGCCATGATGATATCTTGCGTTTGATTTGCTGAGGTGCGGGCTGAGAAATTGATGCAGTTTGGAGTGTACTCTTCCTTTGGCAGCATTTCCAAAAAGCTGTTGTTTATGACAGATTTTCCAGTTCCTGTAGGCCCCACAAACAGCATGGGTATTTCATGTGACAAGTATGTGTGCAGGAAATACAACTGACGTGCTGTCTCCATGGTGGGTATAATGAGGTCTGACACATTAGCTCCAGGTGCAATGACATTCTCTTCTTTTGTGATTAATTCTGTCCATATATTCCACCCCCCTGGTCCCTTTTTATGGAAGTAGAAGTCATAGACAGAGCCTGACTCAGGGAACATGTTGTTCTTTTTGAGTGTAAAACTCTTAGGCCGACGGTGCTCTGGGTTTTTGCCAATTACCAGGTTGCGGTAGAAGACATCAAATTTCTTACGACTGTCCCCACTGATAGTTCCACCTAAACTCCATACAGCTGAAAACAAAAACAGACATTGCAGCCACACAATTATCTGCTGGCTGGATAATGTCTGTGCACCCTTGTTTCCGGATACCGAGATTTCATCCATCAAGCAAGTATACAGATTCATTAGACTATGGACCAAGTGGATAGGAGATGTTTGAATCACAATGCGACACTCACAGTCTATAAATTCCAGACAGGGTGGAACTATCCAATCAAACAGGTGAGAGATCATTGCTCTATGTTTTGATTTCAGCTTTTTGGGCAGAGTGTTCATGTACGAGTCTCTGAGAGGAGTCCAGCCCAGCTGGTCAGGTTCCATGTAGATCATTCCACACCTACTCACGGTAGCTGGGGAGGCTTGCTCCAGGTCAGCAGTTTCAAAGATCAGACTCATCTTAGCACTCATCTGTATGATCTCACCACTCATCAGACAAAGCTTCTTGTTGTCATCTAGTACAGTGTTCATGTTCTCGATCCAAACGGCATCAATAGGCCCATCAAAAATGATCCACTGTCGATTTTCTGAGGTGGACATAGCCTGATTCCTGTAGCTGGTAGCCAGGACACCGTCAGACCACTCATGGCTGACAGGATCAAAACAGCCATACAGCTGGCCCATGGTAATTGATTTCGGGTTGATGATCTGGTGGCTCACTGCATACTCATCCATCAGCTTGGCTTCATAAAGGTCTCTGAGAGCAGCTGCAAGAACCTTATAAGAACAAGTTTTTCCTCCAAGAGGGTCTCCGACTATCATAAAGCCATGGCGTACCAACATCATCTCATACACCTGAATAATTTTGCCAACAAACCATGAGACGGGCTGGAGGTTGAGTTTAGCAATGTTGTCATTGAGAGCCTTGAGTAGGAGATCATAGTCTGGTTTTGGAAGTACAACCCCAGGAAATAAGTCAGAGATGATGCCCTGAAACAGAGGCACGTCCTGTGCCAGAAACTTGGCCATATTGACGTCCATCAGCGCCCTAAGCAACAGCACGCTCTCATCCTCGTCCAGGTACTTCAACTTCAAATTCCCTGCTGCAGTCAGCACAGACTTCACAGCTCGCATACCATAGTCGTAGTGGTGCTGGGAGGACAGCTGTTCAGAGCACAAACGGTATGTGGCCACGATCTTCTGAGCCAGGCTCCGAGATTCAATGAAGCCCATGGAGTATAATGAGATCTCTGCAATGAGACCATAGTCTGGAACCATCATAGCCACTGTGCGGAAAAGGGCCTTCAAGTTGTCAGGGAGTTCGGCCCTGCCAGCATAACCAGGGTTCATGGTAATGAAGACATTGCACGTTGGGTTGAGAGACAGCTCTGTCCCCTCAAACATAAAGGTCTTCAGATCCTTGGCAATGGCCTGTTGTATACAGAGGATCTGCTGAGCCACCACAGAAAGCACCTCCACCTCAATACGATTGAACTCATCAAAGCAGGCCCAAGCTCCAGACTGGGCCAGCCCTTTGAAGAATTTACTCATGGCTTTGTAGTCCAAGCCATCAGAACAGTTGAAAACAACACATTGTTTAGCCAAGGCTTTTGCCAGATCTTTTGTAGTCTCAGTCTTGCCAGTTCCAGCTGGACCTTCTGGAGCTCCTCCCAAGTTCAGCTTCAAGGCCCCCATGAGTGTTCTGTAACAGCGGTCTGTAAGGGGTGTGATGACCAGACGAGGGGAGTTTCCTAGATATTCATAGCCATATTTCACACACGTAGTGATCATGCGCAGCATCACTTCCTCATTCTCCCAGAAGTAACGCAACTGAGAAATCCAAGCAAAGTCATTCAGCGTGGACACACAGTCCTTGTCCAATTCTGCCACAACATCTCGGGCATGAACATCAATCACAATGAGTGCACCGAGGGTCATCCTCGCTCCTCCTGGGAGTGCCCCACGCACCAGCCCTACAATGTCAGCAATCTGGGAGTTACACTTCTCAACATAAGTAGGCAGAGAGTTTGTCTGGATAGCTTCAGACACTTCACTTGTCCAAAAGATGGAAGAAGCACAAATGACAACTTGGCCTGGCCACTGCAACACCCACTCTTTTCTGGGCAGCTCTGCATACTGATTCACACCTTGATGAATAACATGTCGAACACTAATGAGCATTTGGTGTTCCACCTGCAGTAGCCACTTCTCCACCATTCCATTGGCATCGGCAGGATTGATCTTTTCGGTGAAGGGCACAGTTTCCTTTTCAGAGCTGATTATGCCAAGGATCTCCATTTTATCTGAGAACTCCAGTTTTGCGATGCCCTCGAAACACTTCTTCAGATGAGGTTGTACACACAGGGGGTCTTTGGTCTGTGACAGAATCTCCAGCAGCTCGTCGTTTGACAGAAAGAAGAACCTTGGGAAAAAGAGCCTCTTCTTTTCCAGGTAGGTATTCAGACCTTTTTGGATATCATCTAGAAGCACATTGGACTCCTGCAGGCGTTCCAGCATGTTGAGTTGGTCTGTAGCCACCAGAACATGTGTATCTCTAGCAGCCCCTGCAATGATGTTCTTATAGCATACGTCCACAATTCCAAACTTGCGTCCCTCCTCAGGCATCTGTGCAATGATGTCCTCAGAACTAAAGATGGGTTCGAGGTAGAGCCAAGTGGCCTGACACTTCAGCAGGGTGTCCAAGATGTCCTGCATACTCACCAGCTTGGTCTCCCATTCCTTACACTCTGTCTCTATTGGCTTAATAAAAGGAGAAGCTTTCATGGTCTGTGTCTTCATAATGTTGTCGTCTAGAAGCAGCTGGATGTCATCGACAGCAGATACAATTTTGAATTCTGTATCTCTGTATTGACTGAGAGAGAAGTGGAGGTCAGACCAGTCATTTTTCATGTTCTCCAAGGTCTTTTCAAGAGCATACTCCTTACTGGCTAATGCTCCAATTTCTTCCAACTGCTCACCGAAGTTGGAGAGCCCCAGGTCCAACATGTCCATCAGTGAGCTTTTCTTGCCCGGTTTAATTTTGAACCCCACTGTGCTGCTAATCATGTTCCAGTGGTGGGTTTTGATGCCGGGGTTACAGATGGTTGTCAGGATGGGCAGGTGCTTCTTGAACTTGTCTATCTTGGTTTTGCAGTTTTTGGTCATGCCACAAAGCCCAGGAAGATCAGAAAAAGACTTGTTCAATTTATGCATGGTCCTCCACATGACATCCAGCTCATCAGAAATGCTTTCAGCATTTAGATTTTGAAAGGGACCATTCATCCATACCTCTGTATTGAGCTCAAAGTTTAGAGCCGTCCTCCAGAGCTGTTCATGAGGTTGTTTGTTAGATATCAGAACTTGCAGCTCTGGGAATTGCGTTTGTTCCTGGTCCAGCATTCCCTGCTGCCTGTTGATATCTTCTAGTTCATCGACAGCAGACTCAAGGTTGGCGGTGATTTCAGAGAGAGTCTGCACATTCTCTTTTATCTCCTCCATGCTCATGCCTCCTTTCTCTTTAAAGGCCAGTATCTCTTTGTCCACACACTTCAGCCTCTTGTCAAACTTTTCAGTCCGCTTTTGAAGATTTTCTTCAACTCGTTCTCTCATGGCAGCCAGACGGGTCTTGCTGTCATCGAGCTCGGTCAGGATCTGTTTTGGCCACTGAAAAACACGGGCATTCAGCTTTATGTCATCAAATGACAGAGTGGCGTAGTCCAGAAGGAAGGCGAGGCGGTGTTTTGCTTCATCAATCTCATCTTTCAGGTTTTCAAGTGTCTCTTCAGTGGTCTCTCTAATGTACTGGTAAAGAGACACTACTTCCTCTGTAGTTTCTGGGGTTCCTCTGAGTGTAGCGGTAATATCCTCATACTTTTCACAGATCCCCTTGTTAAGCCCTCGGTTCTCTTCCACTGCAAACGTTAGAATCCTTTCTTTCAGTCTCTTACATTGATATTCCATGTCTTTATTTAGCTTGGCTGCATCTAGACGAAACATAGACATACGCACTATGACAGGCATTGAGGAAACCTCCTTCAGTGTGTCGTTTATGCTCTCAATTTTGCTGGTAAAATCCGTTAATGAATGATTCTCCTTGAGGAACGCCGTCATCTCCTCCTCTGCTGAATCGTCCAGTAGATCGCTGTATCTTTGATACACTTGCAAATACTTCTTAGGTCCAAACGTGTTTTTGTTGAAAACGTCCTCAATTTTGTTGAAAACCTTAGCAACTGACAATTCACTGGGCTTCACTGTGCGAAGGTAGATGTTTTTGGGATCTGGAAAGTTACAATTCACCCTTGGCAGATTTTCAGTACTCTTGAGAATTTCCACAAAGGCTCGATGGATGATCTCCCAACATTTCTTCAAGCTCGGACAGAGGTCGACTCCATGCTCCTCCATTTGTAACGTAACCAGCATAATCTGATCTTGCACATACTTCACCTCATCAAACACATCTCCAAAGTCATTGCCCTCCTCGTGGACTATGAAGAAATTGAGCAAGTCCTTTAGTGATTTTATGACCAGGCTTCGAAGCTGCAGTGCCATGAGAGCGGCCACACAGTTGAAAAACTTCTGCTCACGAACTGGAGACATCTGCTCGTTCTGGTGTATGAGGGGAAACCACTGGTCGCTGAACGTCTCGAACAGTGTCGTACACTGAGGCAGCCACTGTTGGACGAGTTCTTCTCTCGCATTTTGGCATTGTTTTTGGACAAAATCGTCAAAGTCGGACGGCAGCAGAGGGAGGTTGGCCGAGACGAGGTCCTCTAGTTTGACAAATCTCAAGGATGAGAAACTGGTTCGCCATATGTCTTCAAGCATCACCATAACGTGATTGACAGCAAACAGATGATGGCTTTGCCACTTGCGGTTCTTCCTGTAAGTCACCGACCAAGGCACTGGTGCACGGATCACCCTCCTCGGAATGATCGGGGCAACGCAGGATATGGACAGTCGCTGGCACTCTGATGGGTCAGTCAGAACATAGTCCATTATGCCCTTCTTGATGCTGCAGTAATAATCTTTCTTAACCTCCTCATCCAAGTTGGCCCTGACTGCCTGGATATATGTACTACTGTCCTCAGAGTCCGGAGGCAACTGACGCAAGATGTGCAGCTTCTGCCGGTAGGGTTGTGGGACCACCGCCGAGTCGGGGATGCCGGTGGTGACGTAGTACATATACCTTTCTAGATCGCTGTCATTGGGTTGTGGTTGCGTTTCTCTTATCTTCTCCTCTTGGCTATAAATGATGGCCAGCTGTTGCGAAGGACTCATCGGCTCTGTTCTGTAGAAATAGTCAGTGGGGGTGTAGCTGTAAAGGAGGTCTTTGTAAGGAACTGCCACCATCCTTGTTTGGGGTTGGAAAACAGGTGGGTACAGGCTATTCATGACTCTCTGGTGCCTTTTTGAGGGTCTGCCTCTGCCCGATCTCTTCTGAATCGCATTAGAGACGGAGGCGACCTTCGTCTCCTTCTGTTGTTTCATCCTGCTGATCGGTGAAACGATATGACCGCGCTCCATCTGTGTTTTTAACTTTACGGCCCGTTTGGTAGTGCAGGCTGTTTTTGTGTTTTCTCTTTCCTTTTCGCCTTATTGTTCACACGACGTCATCCTCCGAGACCGGTGGCCGCGCTGTACGTTATTTACACTTCCGTAGTTTTTTGCTTGTTTAGAAGGCGTCAAAAGCCTTTAATGTGGTGGTGACATAATCATGACATCATAGTTTCTAAGGCAGATGTAGTTTAAAAGCAATAGCACAAGCAAATTCCACTCCATTCTATTCAGGGGAATTTAGGGAATTCCCTAAATTTGGATTATATCTTTTGTTTTTTTATTATTGTTATTATTGTTGGTGTATTTTTTTTAATCTGCTGTTTACTCTTGGGATCATTATTATCACATAAAATCCAACCTCCTTGTAACAAGATCTCTGTTACGTGACCAATTATTTTATCGAAAAAATCGATTCACATATGAATCGCGATTCTAATAATCCATGATTCTGAATTGATTCATAAACTTCAAAAATCGATTTTTATTTTTTTTTAAAGTTTCTATTTTTGAAAAAAACACCAGTTTGTGTTATTTGTGTAGAGTTTTTTTTGTAACTTCTGGGAGAAAAAGGCAGCTAGTCTGAGCTTTTATTTATGCAAGTTATTTTTTTGTACAGTAAGTAAGTTTTTATTTTATTTTGAATGAATAAATGTTAACTTTTGCCTTAAGTTTGCCTTTGTGTGATCACATTATCACATTATCTCATACAAACTGTATTGTTTTGATGCCATAATTTGCCTTAAAGGCGCCATATGTAAGAATGTGGCCAAAAACGGTTACTACATTCAAATTCAAAACACCGAGGTCTTTTAGGTTTCGTTTTCTGACGTAACTGGCAACTTGCGGTTGCTCAGCAGCGGAGACTCTACTGACTGCAATGATTGGTAGACGGCGGTAGGTGGCGCCACATGACAAAACATGATTTGCAGTCTGCAAAATATTTTTTTTAATAATGAAAATATTTTGTCTGTACTGTTGTTGTTGGTGAGTTCAGTTTGTTATATGAACATTATTCCTGAGTCTCTGTGACATATTAGGAAGATTTTACGGCCAGTTGCTTTAGATTTATTACATAATGCACCTTTAACACACTATGCATTGTATTCAATTTTTGAATCAAGAATCGAGAATCGTTTGAATCGAATGGTGAGCCAGCCAAAGATTCACATCCCTAATATTTAATACAATCAGTCAGTTTGCTCTCCATTCCCTACATAAATATTTAATTCTAGTGTTTTCTAATGCATTTATCAATGGTTCAAAAAGCTAGATTTACATACGTGACTGCATAATATTTGCAGTATGCCTTTAGTACTGCATCAATTGTTCAGGTGTGACTTCAACATTCAGAAAACGAATGCCATTTTCGCTCCTGTATGGTTTTCTTTCAGCCTTTGAACATGCACACAGAATTAATTGATGCAGTCGTTCCCGATAATATAAAAAGTAGTAGCAGACTACAGACTAGAAAACCAGACAGTAAGTGGTTGCAGCTCTGTTGCAGTGCATCTGAGGCCACCAGATGGCAGTGTAGGCTCACTCGTGTTTGCGTGAGACTCCTGAATCTCTGCAGACCGTTGTCGCCGCTAAATGAAAAATGCAGCATCTCTTGAGATCGTCGAGTCGTCGTTGAATCTTTGTCATTGTGCTGAGCAACGGCCACGGTGATGCAGATCACTTATCGTAGAGCGGAGTCTTACTTTCTATATATATATAGGAGACATATACACAACGGAGATGCTCTTTTGCTGCAATTGAATTGACTCTCAACGGGAATACTTCAAATTGACGGGTTAGCGAATAGCAAATCTGCGACTGTGCGCGCGCTCGGTTTAAATAATTCAGAAATGTTTGGAGGTTGAGTGCAAAGTGTGGCTCAGATCTCAGCTCATCATATCACCATGTGAACTAGGTCAGCTCCCTTAGTGCTCGGAGGCAGATTGACTCCAAATGAGATGAATACTGTATACATGAAGAAGAAGAAAGGCAGGGTAACGGTGATTAGCTCAAAACCAATAGAGGTAATGGAGGGCCAGCGCTAATTGGCATTGTGTGTTCCGCTAATCCGTGTGTGGGTGTTTTTGATTTCATCGACGATCGCAGATTATGAAATCTGAGACGTGCAAGGGGAAAATTACGTATAATAATTCCACCTTAACGTGTGTCGGTAAGAATTCAGGGCTTTTATTTTGAAAGCCTTTGGGGGATTGACCTTTCTGTGGTTTGTGTGTAGCTTGAAAGAGTAGAATAAAGCTGAATTGATGTTAAAGTTTGGCCTATTTGAAGCTATAAGCACTATGAGACATCTGACCCTAGAAATGCTAGTTACATTGCATGAAATACCTTCAGACAAACACCAGGGGGGAGTATTTCACGGCTTATGATTACAACTGTTACTTCTACAAGGGAGAATTTGTTAAATCTGTTTCCCAAAAGTAAGATAATATAGCTTTCAACCAGATAGTGTCGTTACTTGAGCAGACAAAAGTACTTTTTCAGTCGTTCTAAATAAGCCTTGCTGTGCATCTGCGAGACTCATGCGTGGCTGTGAAAATGACTGTGAAAGACACGTACGGCAGGTAACCAACATTTATTTACCATTATCAACTTTACAATAAAACCAGTAACATCTGTCAACATTAGCAAAATAAAGAACAGAAATCAGTCCAATGTATTTACAAAGACAAAGCAGAATCAGGCTCACATACGACAGATAAACAACTCTGCTTCATATCAAACCGCAACAGTGAACATAGCAAGCTTAAGTGTTCTTCTTCTTCTTCTTTTTTTTTTCATAGTAAGGTAAAAATCAAAATGGTCTATTTTTTTTTTTTTATATATATTTTTTTATTTTTGTAATTATTATTATTTTTGTTCTTTAAACAAACAAAGACATAGCTTCTCTGAATCTTTAAGATGGTTCTCTATAATACACCACAAAATACTTCAAATTTGGGTTAAAATATAGGAATGTAAAAAGTTGGCGAGTCTCTTTAATGTTTTTTTCTGATTTCATTTTTTTTGTTGTTGTTGTTGTTGTTGTTTATATCATTTAACAGTCACTTCAGGTGGTGGTGGTGGTGGTGGTGGTGGTGGTGTCCCAGCATCTGGTCTCGCTTCAGGGAAAAGATTCTTCCTTCCTTCCTTCTTCATCCATCTATACTTCATGGTGTCAAATAGCTTGTGCTCTAGCCACTACAAAATCCACATAGTGACCAAACCCCCCCCCCCACACCCCCCCCTCTCCCCCACACACACACACACACACACACACACACACACACACACACACACACACACAGCCTCAAAACTCAGTCCAGGTCCAGATGTCAAGCAGTTGACCAGGGAAGTGATCCGGTGAATCTCGTCTGTCCTCTTGTTGTCATGACGAAAAAAGTGGCACGTCGAAAGGAGTCTCTCACATACATGTGTATATATTTACATATACATATATCCATATACATATGTATACATATACACACATATATATAAATATATATATATACTTTGAATTTTCTCTCTCTCTCTCTCGCTCTCTCGTTCTCTCTTTCTTTCTTTCTTTCTTTCTTTCTTGCAAAACAGTTCAACCCAGTTCATTTGCGAGCTCGCGGATAAAAATCACTCCTTCTTTTCAGACGGAGCAGGGGTCGAGCTGCTCTCCTCTGTCGGTTTCGTGGCCTCGGCGGCCGGAGCGGCGGCCTCCTTGGCCTCCTCCTTGGGGGCCTCCTCTTTCGCCGGGGCCTCCTCTGCCTTGGGGGTCTCAGCCGGAGCAGCAGCAGCAGCAGCAGCAGCAGCAGCAGCAGCAGCAGCAGCAGCAGGGGCCTCCTCCTTCACCTCCTCCTTCTTCTCCTCTGCTGGAGTGGTGGCTCCGTTCTCGGCTGGCTTCTCCTCGGACGCCGCCGCCGCCGCATCAGCATCAGCACCAGCAGCATCAGCAGCGGTGGCGCCGTCCGCCGCCGCCGCAGCAGCCTCCTCCTTGACGGCGTCGCTCTTCTTGCTCTTCTTCAGGTTCAGCTTGAAGTTGAACGACTTCTTCAGGGAGAACTTCTTCTTCTTCTTCTTGGGGGTCTCCTTGGCGACGGCCTCGCCCTCGGGTTTGGCCGCCTCGCCGTCCGCGGCGGGCGCCGGCTCGATGGCGTCGCCCGCCGCCACCGCCTCGGGCTCCTTGGTCGCCTCGGCGGAGCCGTTGGTGGCGGCGGCGTCTCCGTCGGGCTTTGTGGAGACGTCGCCGTTGGTTTTCACATGTCCATTCTCCTGAGGGGGGAGGAGGGGAAGAGGGGGGGATGAAAGAAAAAAGGTGTCACAAGATAATCCAGAATAATAATTCACATGCAGCAAAAACACAAAGATCTATTTTTTTTTTTTTTAATTATTATTATTTTTAAATCGTGTGATATCTCTTATTCTTTGCAGAGCATCGTCGTCAAAGCTCATCACATTAAACCACCGTGTCTCCTCGCTCGGGGAGGCGACGCCTTGCAGTACTCTAATCGGGCGATAGGCGGCGGTAGTGCCTCACAGATCGCTGTGGGCACCCAGACAGACAGCGGCTCAACAAAGAGACGGCTGGAGCTCATCGATGAATGAAAGAATGAAAGGGAGAAAAAAAGAAAGAAAACCGCTTCATTTTGCTGTTATTTTAAAGAAAAATCCAAAGAAACTATCGGAGTGAAATGAAAATAGTGTTAAATAACGAGGTGCGAGTGAATGTGTGTGTGTGTGTGTGTGTGTGTGTGTGTGTGTGGAGGCGGTCATTTACATTCATAATGATCCAATAATGATCCCAAGAATAAACAGCAGACTATAAAAAAACCCAATAATAACAATAAAAAAACGATATAATCCAAATTTAGGGAATTCCCTGCTGTATATTTATTATCTGAATCCAGACTGTGACAGTCGGGCTTGTGTTTTAAAGAAGGGAGGAGTAGTCGAGTGTCTACGTGCGCTCATGATGCCTCCTCCTCTCCTCCTCATCACCTCCCCTCCCCCCCAAAAATCTCCCCTTCCTGCCTGGCACTATCACACGCGTTGTGCGGATTTTTTTTGTTGATTTTTTGATTTTATTTCAAAAATGTGTTTATTTTGAATTTAAACAAACAAAACCGAATGAAAAAAAAATTAAAAATAATAATCAATTTCGGTGTTTTTTTTTGGTCATGAGCTGCAGACAGTGATGCTCCAGAAAGCCCCACCTGACCGTGTCCATGTCACAATTCCAAGTTGCATGAATTCACCATCTACGTTTTCTTTTCTTTTTTTTTTAAATGAATGCACATTTTTTTTTAGGTCATAATAATAATAATAATATTAACACTAATAATAATCACCTGTCCGTTGGTTTTGACAGCTGCAGCATCACCAGCGTCTCCTTCTCCAGGAGCAGCGGCTGCAGCGGCAGCAGCGTTCCCCTCCGTGGCCACCTCTCCTCCTTTGGATGCCTGGGATCCCATTGTCTTCGGTGAGTTTGTGTTTTCCAATTTAAAAAGCAAAAAAAGGCAGAAAAACTTTTCAAAAAAAGAGAGAGAGCGATTATTCGGATTTTTTTTTTCTTTCTTTTTCAAAAAAAAAAAAAAGAAAAGTCAATCCCAGACCAAGTTACGTATCCAGCGGTAAAGAGTCTGTAGATATAGTCCCGTCGTTGGCTCCTGCGCTCACTCTGGCAGACGGAGAGCCTCTAAACCTCGACACTGGTTGAACGCAACGCTTCAACACACAGCCGAGTCCCAGGCCCCGCCCATGGGCGGGACTCTGCGCGAGTCTGGCCAATCAGCGTCGCGCCTAAGGGCACGTCCAGCCAGCGCTGGCCAATCGACTCCGACTTCCTAATTGGCCCCGCCCCCCCCTGAGTGAAATCAATTCAGCTCAAAGGAAAATGTCAGTGTTTTACAGCCGTACAAGTGTTACTGTGTCATATGTTATCACATCACTAAATGTCCATAATTATTGTGATAAAATCAAGACAAGACATTTAACTAACTTAATTTAAACACGCATTGTGCCAGGACAATAGTCTCACAGGTGAGTTAAAACAGTTTAAAATAATATGCAAAATACACATTGTAAATTAAGTAAGTATAAGGATAAATAACAGCAGTTTAATCCAGGACAGAAACATATAGAGTATAGTTTAGTCTAGTATTGTATATAGAATATAGGGTATGGAAACATATAGTATATAAAATACTGTAAATATGCAAGTATCTATCTATCTATCTATCTATCTATCTATCTATCTATCTATCTATCTATCTATCTATCTATCTATCTATCTATCTATCTTACTAACTAGCTATTTCGCTAGCTATTTGTATATCTAGCAAGCTATCTAGCTATGTATCTTGCTAGCTGTTTTGATATCTATCTAGCTTACTAAGTAGCTATCTATCTATCTTACAAACTAGCTATTTTGATAGCTAGTTATTTATTTATCTAGCTATCTATCTTGCTAGCTGTTTTGATATCTATCTAGCTTACTAAGTAGCTATCTATCTATCTTACAAACTAGCTATTTTGCTAGCTAGTCGTATATCTAGCAAGCTATCTAGCTATGTATCTTGCTAGCTGTTTTGATATCTATCTACCTTACTAACTAGCTATTTTGATAGCTAGTTATATATCTAGCAAGCTATCTAGCTATGTATCTTGCTAGCTGTTATGATATCTATCTATCTATCTATCTATCTATCTATCTATCTATCTATCTATCTATCTATCTATCTATCTATCTATCTATCTATCTATCTATCTACACTTGTTACACTTCCATATATCCAGTATATATCCAGTATATTGATATTTATTGAACCTATACTGAATCTAATATTTGAGAACTCTATATCAGGAGAAATGTTGTAATTGAACGATTGCCCAGCTCTAAATCTATACTCACTAAATATTGACTTTGTTCCATGTGCAGTATAGTTCATTGTTCATTGTTCTGTGTTTAACTCGTACTTTAGCTCATGTTTTTGATCAACCTGGCGTAACAGATGCGTAAGTTCACGTTTTTATCTCTCAACGTGAACTTAACCAGTGACATTAGTGAGGTTTTAAGGTTAAAAAGCTTATTTCCCAACACAAGTATTGACTGTAGTAAATGTATCTATCATGACACAGGTTGTTACCGCTGCCAAGTTTGCGTTTTTTATGTTTTTGCCCACATCTCAAAAAGCAGATCATTGATTTTGATTCCATTTCTTTTTACAGGGAGCTGTTTTATGGCCCAAAGAAGAGAAGGAAACTGAGCAGGTCAGTTGTTAGTTGACTCTCTCTCTCTGACTTTCATTATCAGTCGATCCAGGAATCATTTTCTCGCTCTGCTGATTTGTTTCCTGGAATGTTTTGGTGACATCAGAGGCAATCGAAACAATTTCAAATCGCTTTTGTTCTTTTAAAGAATCATTATCTATAAATGATGAATCACAGCGGCAGAGCAAACGGATAAAAAAAAAGAACAAGCAATAAAAGAATCCTTTCACTTCTGGTTTCCTCTCACTAAAGGTTGTGACATGAAGTGATTCACTCCACGGTTTCACTTTTAAGTCGGGCTTAAGTTTCGAAATGTTTGACAAAAAAACAACAGCAGCAGCAGTTGTTGTTGTGTAACAGATGTTTGCCAGAAGCAGATTGTCGTATTAGTCAGGTGTGATTTTTCTGCAGCTAACGAGTTATTTTTCGTAATCGATCAATCTGACGATTATTTTCTGCGATTTTCCCCTTATAATCAACCCTCAAAACGTAGTGAGCTCTGATGCGGGCTTAAAAAGAAGTGGAAGACAAAATTACCCATGACGCTTTGCGGATTCAGCGATCCGGCTGATATTTTTCAACAAAGATGGCGGCCACGTCTGCCGAGGAACATTTTCGTTGTAATATATTTTCGCAAATAAGCACGTTACAATGTCGAATTGTGTTTGAATATGTTGGTTTGATACACGTCCACAGGACCGTTGAGCTTTGAACACTAATGTCAGAAAATAGTCGACGATTTATGAAAGCAGCTAGCTAACTAGCTAGCGAGCGGCTACCAGAGCTGCATGACGGGCAAACGCTCTCGAAGCACCAGCCGCTAGCTAGCTCTGCTACGTCTGGGTAGTTTCGTCAGTGTTTTGGATGTGTGCAACAGCGTTCACTTGAATACGAATACCCTGGACTTGTCAGATTTA
Source organism: Microchirus variegatus (assembly GCF_963457635.1). Lineage (NCBI taxonomy): Eukaryota > Metazoa > Chordata > Actinopteri > Pleuronectiformes > Soleidae > Microchirus > Microchirus variegatus. The sequence continues at coordinate 25,105,961 of NC_139814.1, read as the reverse complement.
GCGTTAGCGAGGAGAAAAACAAACCGATGTTCCGCCGGCATTTTTCCTGAATGAAAACAGTAGCACTCTCCATCGGTAGAATCGTCAACATGTGACGTTGGTTAGCACGTTCGTTACGTTTACTACGCTAATTTGCATATATATACAATTTCATAAAAGGTCTTAAATACAATTTTGAAAGGTCTAAAAAAGCGTTACATTTATTTAAACCATGCATAAACTTCAGTCTCACGTTGTTTTTTATTTTTAAGATTGCGATAACAACAATAACTACAACACGGAACTAAAGTAGGTCACCTGTGCTGCCCGGTGAGAATTTATCGAGCGCCACTAGCTAGCGTGCTGTGCGCGCGCCGTGGTGTGCTACAGCTTAGCGTAGCAGCGGAGAAAAGTTAACGAAAGGCCACAACTAAGCTGAATTGCAAGTTCAATGATTTATAGCTCCAATTTTCCTTGATGTCTTTTGTGCTTTTTTTGCCAGTACGGATTTGAAATGGGTCTTAAATTATATTCATTATGGTCTTCAAAAAAAGTCTTAAAAAGTCTTACATTTGACTTGTTGAAAACTGCAGAGACCCTGGAATTGTTTCAGCTCTAATAAGAAGGCAGTGTGTGATGATTTAAGCCTTTAGAAACAGTCGTGGAAAAACACCTCGGTGTGTTTATTCTGCGGTTTGCGCGGCAGCGATTGGAAATAAGTGAAATCTAATTTTGATGAGAGGAGTTTGTACGTAAAGTTGAGAAGGAAACACTGATTTTGCCTCATCGTTTCAGCTGCTCACGGCCAACAATGAGGAATTTACAGGCTTTACATTGTTCTCTGTGGATACTTTCTTTTCCTTCTTTTGTTGGTAAACCAGATCACTAATGGCGCTTATCGCACGTCATGCTGTCTCCTCATGGCTCCATGACTGAGTTTGTTGTTCACTTCCGCTCGTCAACAACATACCAGGAGCAAAATATGTTAGTGTGATGATGATCACGCACATTCCACCTGATCCTCTCCCTCACACACACACACACACACACACACACATTCCACACCACATCAGCTGTTAAAGCTATAAATTTCAGTTACGCTATAGGAGAAGACTTCAGTGTTCCATGTCACAAATTGATCTTCACTGCAGCCAATCAGCCCCTAATTGATTTTGCGAGACTCGGGGAAAACTTGTGGAATGCGTGTCTGCAGCTCGTCTCCACGCAAGACGCCCTACAAGTTCACATGTAAAGACGTGCGCATGTGTTTGTTTGTGTGAGTTTATCTTGTAAATTAAGAGTAAAGCAATGACGAGTTAGACCCTGAACCACATCGAATAACTTTTTAAAAACGCGTTTCTAATGCTTTAAAGACGGTGGATACGTGCATTTTGACGGTCCACGCAAACATTCGTCCACTGTGGTGAATACAGACGACGTGATAAACCTTACATCTTTGTAACTGTGAAACGTCTCAATATAAAACCACTGACACTTTAATAAAAGTTGAATAAATCCACTTTAATGTGTGATTTCGGGCCCCGATCCGGTCCTTCCAACAACCCGATTTTAGGCTGATTATCTGGCCAAATAATCCTGTAGTAGTGCGAGGGAGTTTAATAGCCGCGTTTTTGATTTTACCGCTATCGGACGGATCAGCGTCCGCAGTATAACCAACGAGAGCGAGTTGACCCGGGAAACGGATGTTGCGTACTTAAAGGGATAGTTCGGAATTGTGGACGTAAGACCTATTTTCCAACTCAGCCGGTGTGATGGAGACGTCTGGAGATATGTACATCGATAGTCTGCCGTTACAATTGATTTGCCTCGGGTGCACTGTGGAGTCGGTATGAGTGTTTCTAATGCCATGCTAACGTGTACCATTGACTTGCGCTAGCCATAGCACCAGCGAACTCGGCAACTAGAAGAACATTAATCTGGCGATTATTGTCTCGATTCATCGGCGAATCGATGTCCAAAATTCAGAACTGTCCCTTTAAGGGTGATAACATGCCAGGCTGACTTTGGGATGATGCAAGCGACACAATCACTGCTTTATTATTATTAGCTTTAATAAAGGGCCCCAAAATCTAACTGTTGCTTAGGGCCCCATGAAGGCTTGGGCCGGCCCTGTTGGCAGCCAACGAGCTAACATGCATGAAAACGTACCAACCGTCATGAAACGAGCCTAAAAAGGTGTGTGTTGCCAGTGGAGATATCTAAGATATCCATAAGGAAGCGCAGAGAATTAAAATGTAATATAAGATGTTGTGATTATTGTCCTGATGAATAGCCGATTAAAAAAGTGGACAGGACATAAAAGTCAGTAAATCCCACGTCTGAAGAAGAAGTAGTCTTAATCTAAACAGGATTATTATTATTATTATTATTATGAGGAGTCAAAAAGAAAAACCCAGGAGATAAACTCTCCTGTCGCTCAATCTTGAATGTACTTGAATGCAACAGAGGCTTTTCTTTTATCTTCTTCTCACAGTTTGGTGGACAACCTTTCTCACTCACACACACATGTATCACACTGTATCTACAGTATCTCGCCGGCCTTGTAAATGTCATAATAATGTGTCCACTGTGTGCTGTGGAATGCCTGGCACGCAGGCCCTCTTGACTCCTTAAGCCATCTTCTCCTGTCAATGGGTTTCTTCAGCCCGGGCCCCCCGAGGTAACTCAGTAACTCAGTAACTCAGTGGGGAGAGGAGGAGGAGGCGGCGAACGAGACGACGCCATCGTGGTTTGACGTCGTTTTTTTTTGTGTGTGGATGGAACCACGTCGTCAAGTGCTGTTTTCTTTCATTTAAAACCCCAACGATGTCCCATCGCGGAGGCAATGACGGCGTCGGTGAAGGCGGTGACAAGGCACCGGCTCGTCGCCCCACTTGACACTTTCCTCTGTGTTATGTGTGCGTTTGCACATGTGTTTGTTCCACTGTGTGTTATGTGCATATAAGGGAAGCATTGTCATGGCACAATGCTTCATACATGTGCAGAGAGGACATCAGCTGTGACGGGGGTTCATATAGACGTGGCGAAGGTTGGAATGCAGAAAAAAGGAGGAGTTGTTTCTGATCGGCCTGAAACAACTGAGGCCTTAGATGGGAAGGAAGGAAGGAAGGAAGGGACGGACGGTGGCCACGGCGTTTAGATGCAAAAGGAATGACGTTATAGCACGAGTGGTAGCAGGGGGTCAGGTACGAAGGTACGAGTGGAATAACGGTCTACATACACTACCGTTCAAAAGTGTCAACATTTTTGGTGTTTTCCGTTAAAAGTCAGACTTTTATTCATCAAAAGAGTTGCAAAATGGATAGAAAATACAGTCAAGACATTGACATGATTAGAAATAATGATTTTTATTCAAAAATAAAACTGTTCAGCTGTGCTAACATCATTGCACAAGGGTTTTCTAATCATCCAATAGCCTTCTAACGCCATTAGCAAACACAATGTACCATTAGAACACTGGAAACGGGCCTCTATACACCTCAATATGTACATATTCCATTAAAAACCAGACGTTTGCAGCTAGAATAGTCGTTTACCACATTAACAATGTATAGAGTGTATTTATGATTAATTTAATGTTATATTCATTGGAAAAAAAAGTGATTTTCCCTGGAAAATAAGGACATTTCTAAGTGAGCCCAAACTTTTGAACGGTAGTGTATATGCACAGTTTAGCTATCGAGCTAAGGCCGTAGTCCGACAAAGACAAGCAATCGGACAACTCGCCGAGTATACGTGTGAATTTATCGGCCGTGTAAGTCTGACTACGCCTCTGTAGGTGGCGCTGTATCTTTCGATGTAAGTTTCCCGTTGACCTTTACGTCACAGAAAAACTGTGTGTATTCTACCTGCTGTAACGTGATAATCGCGGGAGAAATTAGACAAGATGAGTTTATACGTTTTGTCGTCTCCTTCCTCTTCCATGTCAAAGACTGGGGAAGGAAATATCAGAACGCCAAGCCCGACTCCAGTCCGACTAAGCGTACACATGCAGGAGTAATCGGACTACGAATGGCATTATCCAGGCATGTTAGTCCGACTAAGACGAGCTCGATTTTGTGTTTACATGACATTAAGAAAACCAAATTGTTGTTTTGGTCCAACTAAAATCCGACTTTTTACATGCTGAGTGATATGTTTTGTAGTCGCGGCTCTTTTTTCTCTGGAAACTTCAACATTTTGTCTGCTGAAAAGCTACACATTTCTGTGGCCTTGACCTATTTTTTTTTTTTTCATTGGTAATTTTCCCGACTTCTTTATTGTGCTCATCCACAACAGAGCCCACTTGTATTCATTTCAGCGCTTTTGTTGATTTATTTTATTATTTTTTTCTCTCAGAGACACTTCTAATGCCAAAAACACATTAATGCTTCCCTCGGGGATTATTGGCTTGGTTGTTCTTGACTTCAGGATGGCGACGTTTACAGAATAATTAACGTTGTGTAGAAGACGTCACAACACAATCAAGAGCTGTATGAAAACGTCAAAACTAGGTATTGTGCTGCATTTTTAGAAAGTGGCCCACATTTTCTACAGTGCGTAGTATTGGAAAGCTAACACGTGGGTTGACGGCTCACTTAGCGTTATAATCATGTTAGACTCAGGTGATCTGACATTTGTGAAGGAGCATTATTTCTTCTCCTTCACAGGAATTCCCCCCCCCGACGCTCTGGGCTCATGTGCTTTTCTGCTGAGTCAGGGTGTGTCACCGTGAGGACGGTGCTTTCCAATCGGGCAGCGGTGTCCAAAAGGGCAACTGTCACATTACCTCAAACAGAAAACAAAAACAACGTATAAAGGCATTTGTTACCTAACGGCAGGTTGTAATTGGGTCAATCAAACCCTTTCATTTTCTCCATTGTTTGATTTCACGCCGAGCTAAACCGCTCTCTGCCTCAAGGGGGCGTGTCTCTACGACGTCGTCCCTGCCCTTTGACCTGGACTGCTACCACCCTTTGATCACATGACTGGAGGTCATGGCCCGAGGGTTGTCACACATCTTTACTCTGAAACCAGAATGCTTTGCTCTCTACAAGATGGAATGTTCCTTTATAGGGAGGGGGGGGGGGGTGTTCTGCATGTCAGCGTAGTGTGTCCTGATGTTTGTTGTGGTAGTGGGGTAGGTTGACTCCAGGTTTTGTGTTTCTCCATTCCCCCCCCCCCCCCCTCTATGTGTGTGTGTGTGTGTGGCTGCTCCTCACCTGGTCTGATCAGTCTCCACACCTGGGTGCAATCACCTCCAATCACCCGAGAGTACAAGAACCCTGGCTCTTCCACAGCTAGCTCAGTGGTAGCCACTGTGGTTCCTCCTGTGCCTTTAGATCTTCTCAGTCCACACCATCACTGATATCCGGCCATCATGAGCAACTTCCACTAATGAACCCTTTTTTTTTTTTGCCTCCTGTGTTTGCTTTTTGGTCCAAACCAAACCCAAGCCCTAGCCACGTCAGAACAGAACCATCTGGCCATGAGTGGAGTGAAGAGCCCATGTTCTCGGACTAGCAGACGATTGGAGATTTCTGTGGAGACGAATCAAGGCCAGGTAAGAAGCAGCCACACACACACACACACACACACACACAGGCAGGGGAAATGGAGGGTGTTAGCGCTAGCTAGCACCTCAAACATGACATTTCTCATGGGCACACTTCCAAATGCAAGGCGAGGAGATATTTCCCAGGTAAACCAGCTCAAGGAAACTCGTGTTGTTGTCACGTTTGTTTCCCAAATTGCGTAGCTACATGCTAACCACGTAGCATAAACCGGTCCACATGTGTTTCCAGGCGTTCTGGAGATATATTCCAGATAGATTATTGTGATCGAATCACACAGCGAAGACCCGGGCGTCATATTTTTCGTATACCGTCGGGTGTTAGATGTTAACCACAACCCCTCGTCAAACTGACCCGCGTCTTTTATCGTGTAGCAGGAATCATTTATTTTTCTCCTCGGCCCTTGCTTTCATTTGGTCTGGCTGTGTAGTCAATGAAGCTCTGTGTACGTACGCCTGGATGTTGGGCTGCGGATGAACTCTTGCCGCTTAAAGGCCCCCATTGTTCTACGCCTCGTCACCCTATGGATGAGCATCACAAGTCGAGCTGGAGGGGAAGAGAAGAGGTAGCAAGAGAGAGAGAGAGACTTGAGGATAAAGGATTATGGGTATTATCTAGAAACTGATCTGATTACCGGAAAAAAGAGAAAAGTTACTTCCATCTTTTCATTTTGCTGTCTTAACCGCATTCTCCCCCTTTTATGTATCATCCGTTCGAATCAAAAGCGGCCCCGGCTGCACTCGCCGTCTCTCAAATGCTTGCTCGGACGTACGAGCGCTGACTCCTTAGACCTCACAGAGGGACGACGGATAGCATACGGCTCGGCGTTTGAGCTGACAGATGTCACACACTGGACAAATAGAGAGCAAGAGGGAAAAAATAATCATGACTCAAGCTTTGAGCTGCTTCACCGGGCCTGGGGTCGAGGCAGGTCAGAGGTCAGGGGTGGGGGGGGAATCAACAAAAAGGGGGTCAGGAAACGGGGAGGTGGAGGATTGTAGAGCCGCCAATCAAATGATCACTAAGTTGGTGTCGGCGATGTTTCGTGTAAGAGATGAGTTTTACAGTAAAGGACTATGTTGGTCGTTCCTCCCGCCTTTTTCCCCGTAGCTCAGTGGACTGAGAGGCTGCAGCACTGTAGAGAAACCAAAAGGTCAATGTGAAGTCTCAGAGAAGTGTCTGGGACTTTCCACGTAGAATAAATAATCCCCCAGTCAGACCAGTGCATTGTAGTTGTTTGGCGAACTCATCGTTTTTTTACTTCTGCTTTCTGTATGCTTCGGTTTTTCTCTCTCTCTCTCTTTTTCTGTCTTTGAGGGGAAAGTTATTGTCAAATTCCTGAAAATACCAGAGTAAAGAAAGTGTTTTTTTTTTTTTTTATATATGCCGTAAAAAGGAAAGTAATGTTGAACATTTCCAGTATTTTCTGATTCTGATAAAAAACCCCCACATTAACTTAAAGGGGTAAGAGGTTGTCCTGAATGTGACATTTTCAGCTTTTCTTCAACCACCAATTCAGACTTTGGCTACTGTACACACACACACACACACACACACACGCACACACACACCGTACACACACTACTGGAAACGGTGTCAGCCCAGTATAAATCCCTTTTGACATATGAACATGCCAGTGACCTTATTACCATGACAACCGTCTCTGCAGGATAACCGCGCTCTGACACTGCTGACACAATATGACACAAAAACAACAGAGATTTTATTGTTTTGTTGTTATTGTACGTGCAGCTGAAATACCCACTTTTGCTTTGTTTCCTTATACTTTTGCATTGTTTTTTTTTCCCTTTAAAAACCATTTAAAGTGAGGACATTTTGGCTGGTAAAAATGGCATTTTTAGGGTTAGGGTTAGAGTTCGGGTTAGGGTTAGGCGCTCGGTTGTGATGGTTATGGGTTAGGGAACGCGGTACAACTATGAGTGACTTCACTACGAATGCTGTGGGAAATGTGTGTGTGAGTGTGTGTGTGAGACAAAGACATTCGGAGCATTTGGGTTTTTCTTTCCAAAAACAAAAAACAAGATTGATATAAAGGTAGGTCAGGCCTTTCTCTGGGTTTGTGAGCTCTCACTTCCCCTGTTTGTGTGTATATGTGTGTGTGTGTGTGTGTGTGTGTGTGTGTGTGTGTGTGTGTGTGTGTGTGTGTGTGTGTGTGCACGCATGTGTTTAAATCTGTACACCCACACAAGAGTCCTAAAATAAATCCTACTTCTTTCATACATGTGAGCACATTCAGCAGAACCAAACAACACGTCCACCCCCTCCCTTTTTCCTCCTCCTCTTCCTCCTCGTCCTCCTCCTTCACGTTCCTAACATCCATCCTGTGTCGGAAAGAGAGGGAATGTCAGAGGGAAAAGTGTAGAATTGGAAGAGAGAAAATTGTTGTGGTTTATTTTTGCATTTATGGCAGCTGTGAGGAACCAGAGAATAAAAAAAGACTGGAATAATATAACCCGCGTGGATGTCTTCATCCATCTCTATACGTTTTATATTATAGGAGCACTCCATCCACTTTATAGATAAAGTTCACTTTGGTCTTTAATCACTCGGAGAGAAAAAATATGCTCAGTCAATGAAAACAGTTGTGTTGAGTTTTTCTTCGCCTTAGAACATCCAGAGTCGTTATATGTTCTTCTTTTAATGACCATATCATCACATTCATATGACCACAGGGACGAGACTGTGATCCTTTGATCCGTGACGATGAAAGACTTTACTGTATATGATCCACACGACTCCAGGCTTTTTCCTTTCAGCCACACATTCCGCCGCTCGTCCTTTAGACGCAAGCGGCGCAAAAATAACGTCACGGCATTCGTCAGATTCCTCACTTTAACTCTTCGTTTTGTCGGTTTTTTTTAATTTATTTATTTGCTTCAATTCGACAACTTGCTTCATGCACATTTTAAACCAGTCAGCTGATCAAAGTGATCTTTAAGAAAGGTTTAAATCTCCACGGATCCCAAATACTGAACAATACTGTTTAAATGACATATACTTGGGGTGAATTCCAATTCCTTGCTCAACCCTCAATCTCAAAAATGCTCTCCCTCTAGTGCAAGGGGTGGTCCCGATTCTCAGAAAAATTAAGTTGAGGGCCAAGTTTAAGGGCTGTATCGCCCTCAATATTGGGATTTTCCAGGACCACCCTTGGGAGCAAGGGCTACCCAGAATGCATTGCGTGTTTTCACATAACAAAGATGGCGTCGAAAGCAGCGAAGCGAGTGCGCTACAAATGAAGTATTTTCTTTGTTAACAGAGATATAAAAATGATGAAAACCATTGTATTATCTCAGTTTAGGCCCATATTGTGGATTACTGACGTCATTGTTGCGTAACATTTATTTTTATTTTACGATCTTTTGACAATAGTCGGCCGGTGCGGACACGCGATGGTTTGCTATGGTTTACTTTTCAATAAGTCGTGGTGTGTGGTAACTGTCAGCTGAATATTTGTATGAGTATCATCTTATAACTAACTGACAACCTAATAACTTGACTGACAAACGGACCGTAATAAATAATCCTGACGTAAATGTGTTCTTCTTCTTCTTCTTTTTTGGAGTTGACAGACTGGACGCAGCTTTCCCGTTATTCTGCCCCCTACAGTCTGAAGACGTATCTGCATTTAAGGGGTGTCCCATTTCTAAGTGACAAAATAACACCTCAACACTTGGTTTTGAGGGCCAGTTAAGATTGAGGGTTAAGATAGGAATTGGAATTGGCCCTTAATGCTGTTTAACCCATTAAAGCCGCGGGCGCTGTTGCATAATTCTACCTTTAACGCCGGGAAAGCAGATACGTCAATTTTCGTCTTGTTTTGAAACAAACATGGAGGACTTTGACAGCAAAGAGATTTCTGAAGGCAGTGATTTTGAGGAGTATCTCGGCTTAGATGACCGATGATTTTTGTGATGGTATCCAAATAAACTTCATTTCCCAGGAAAGCCACATGTGTAAGCTCTCCAATACTTTTTTCGAATTGTTGTTTCGATCTGCTACAGAGGCTGAGAAATCGCTGGATTTGAACCTCAGGTTTTAGAGGTTCCTTTCGGAAATCACCCACCCCAGGTTTTCCCGGCGTTTGAGGCCTTAATGGGTTAAATGACAGATACGCTGTATTATCAAATCCACCGTCGTAGAACGTCAGAGCCCCCAGAAACTTCATCTGCAAAACGTTCATTATTCTCATCGTGAAGCCTATTTGTGGACAGTGCTGAGCTTCGCCGACATCTTTTTCATCTGTGGGTTGTGAAGTTGTGGCTTAACTTACCGTGTGTGCATGCACTTAATTGTCTGGCCCTAATTAATGAATTCATTCAGAACTTGAAAGTACTTTAAATGTGGTCACTTATATGCAGCAGAAAAGGGAGAGAGAGAGGTAGCGATGGATGGATGGATGGATGGATGGATGGTGGTGAGTCAGAGGGGAGATGGAGGCAGAGAGAAGTGCTGATGAATGACTTGATGGCACACTGACCCACTAATGTTGCAGCTGCATCGCCACTGGCTTTGCCTGGCTGGGTGAAACACTCACACACACACACTCATATCCACGTGTAAATCCATAGGCTTATTTAACTCCCTTACACCGAAGCAACAGCCTTTGTGGAGAACTGTACACTGGCCGACTTCTGCTATTATCAGCGTCTTCCTTCTCGCTAAAGGTCATGAAATGAGGGAAGCAGCGCTGCACAGGAAACCAACACCGAGTTTCAATAGTCCCCAGTTGGTTTCTAAATCTGTCATATGTCTTTCTTTTTCTTTTTCTTTTTTTTTTAGGTTATGCCACTAAATGACTAATTTTAGGAGAAATTCTTTTGTAGGCTTTAGTTCAGATCGTCATGTGATGCTATAACTTTTAAGGCCCCCTGGTAGATCACAGGCCGACTGGCCTTTCATCTGTGAACCAGACGTGTCCGACGTGGCCGTAGCATTGTTCTGTTCTTCTTCTTTGGTAAGAATGCGCGCTATTCTTTTACCGTGAGCATGTGCTCGGAAGTTTACCAGGGCCTTAACGCCTACACTATAGCCCATTCCCATTGTCAGTGGTTGGTTTGTTGCCCTGTGACTCCAGAATATCTCTGAAGAAATTAAGCTGAGAGTAACCCAGGCATCGATGCCCGTTAAGCACATTCCCACTGATCGATTACCCATTTAAAGGTGCGTTATGTAATAAATCTAAAGCAACTGATCGTAAAAAATCCTCCTAATATGTCACAGAGACTCAGGAATAATGTTCATGTAACAAACTGAACTCACCAATAACAGTGCAGCCAAAATATTCGCATTAAAAAAAATATTTTGCAGACTGCAAATCATGTTTTTATGTTTTGAAATCATGTTTTGGCGTCATGTGGCGCCACCTACCGCCGTCTACCGATCATTGCAGTCAGTAGAGCCTCAGCTGCCGAGCAACCACGGGGTTGCCAGTTACAGTACGTCTGAGATACGATGGTCGGAGAAAACTGAACCTGAAAGACCTCGGTATTTTGAATTGGAGTGTAGTAACCGTTTTTGGCCACATCCTTACGTATGGTGCCTTTTAAAAATGGAAATGGAACTGTTTTTATGACCAGTGGAAATGGAGTTTTCAAGTTGCTCCTCCGACTGTCTCGATTCTGCACCATTCTCCTCTCAGACTTTTTACAGCAGTGTTTTATCCATCAATTTACTTTTTGCCGTCATTTTCCTACCTGTTAAACCAAAGCCACGACAATAACGACAAAGCAACCTGCACTGGACGCTATAATTTAGCAGAGCTGCAGATCACTTTGAATGGCAGTTTAAATTAACCTGGCATTAAATTATTACGATAACACAGAATCCAACCCGTCATCCTCAGAATGGCGTTCATTTGAAATATTCGCACGCGGCGATGATTTACAGCTAAAGCCAGTGTTCAGTGTTGGTACAAGTAGAAGAAGAAGAAGAAGAAGAAGAAGCGAGCTCCAAATGCAGTGACGCAGCGAAGAAAAAAAAGGGGTCTGGAGGTGATGGCGGTGCATGGGCGTGAAAGCCTGTCAGATTATCCGAGCAGAAGACCAGAGTTCACGTCCACAGACCTGCAATTAACTGTCGCTGCTTTATTAATCGTGACCATGATCTTTCCCTCGCTGTGCAGCGCTGAAAGAGAAGGTTGCACAAAGCAAACGCTGTTCACTGTTCTTTCTAAAATGATATACATCTAAAACAATTTTGGCCTCGATAGGAGGTTTTTTCGGGTTATGATTAGCTGTAGGAGCTCGAGCTCGAGCTGTTTTTAACCGAGCTGCTTGAGAGTTGTTATTACTAAGCAACTGGAACCTGGGAGCTGCTGAGATGAAACAAAGACGGTGGATTCAGGTCACCTGCGGTAAATTCTCTGGACAACTTGCTCCGTTCACATAACACCGATTTAGACGTTACACAGACCACAGGGAACTGTTAGCAACTGATTATTCCAGCTCCTGCAGGATCTGGAGCTTATTAGGGATGAAATGCATCTGAAACAACGTCTAGGTCATCTTGGAACAATAAAGTTTTGACGGTTATAGGGCAAACTGATCGACACTGAGGAAAATATAGATGTAATTAAAAGCTCAACCCCTTCCAGGACATCAGTACTGCAGTAATGGATGCGTGCGTACAGAGAAATGTCTTTCTACAAACATTCACACGTAGAATTAATTCAGTATTAGGAGGATGTTTTGTGGCCAATTTCAATTCCTATCTTAACCCTTAATCTTAACTGGCCCTCAAAACCAAGTGTTGAGGGTTATTTTGTCACTTAGAAATGGGACACCCCTTAAATGCAGATACGTCTTCAGACTGTAGGGGGCAGAATAACGCGAAAGCTGCGTCCAGTCTGTCAACTCCAAAAAAAGAAGAAGAAGAAGAACACATTTACGTCAGGATTATTTATTACGATCCGTTTGTCAGTCAAGTTATTAGGTTGTCAGTTAGTTATAAGATGATACTCATACAAATACCACAACCACGGACATATTCAACTGACAGTTACCACACACCACGGCTTATTGAAAAGTAAACCATAGCAAACCATCGCTATTGACAAAAGATCGTAAAATAAAAATAAATGTTACGCAACAATGACGTCAGTAATCCATAATATGGGCCTAAACTAAGATAATACAATGGTTTTCTATTAACAAAGAAAATACTTAATTTGTAGCGTACTCGCTTTGCTGCGTTCGGCGCCATCTTTGCTATGGCAAAACACGCAATGCATTCTGGGTAGCCCTTGCTCCCAAGGGTGGTCTTGGGAAATCTCAATATTGAGGGCGATACAGCCCTTAAACTTGGCCCCTCAACTTAATTTTTCTGAGAATCGGCACAGCACTTGCACTAGAGCATTGGTTCTCAAAGTGCGGCCCGGGGCCCAATGGTGGCCCGCAGAAACATTTCTGGCGGCCCCCGCAATGAATTACAGTTAACAGTTTTAATCCAGGAGCGACTAAGCTTGTTAAATGTTTATTGGACATTACTGGATACAGACCAATAAGTGTAAACTGCAATCTGGTCATTAAAATTATTACAAATGGGATTTCTTTCTGTTTTTTTTTTTGGTTTTTTTTCCTTTGGCGGCCCTCAGTCCAACGTTGGGTTCCTAAATTGGCCCTCAGGTATCAAAACTTTGAGAACCCCTGCACTAGAGGGAGCGCGCATTTTTGAGATTGAGGGTTAAGCAAAGGAATTGGAATTCACCCTAATATCACCATTAGAGACCTTATACCTTCAAAAAAACACACACATTCCATCGGGTTGCCGTGTCCCCGTCAGGCCACGGTGCTCCTCTGCTCTGCGGTTGTAATGACTTTTACGGGTTTGAATAACTTGGAAGGGAAACGAGGACGAGGTTCCCTGTAAAGCATGTGAAGCCTTTGCCTACAGTGCTGCTCGGGAATCAGCTGCTTAGCTTAGGAATAAAGGTCTTCACTCTTTAAACGCGAGACGTTAGACCCGCACCGTCCCCGCACAGTCTCGCCTCTGGAACCCCGGGGGCGACGCCGACTGCGTCGTCCCACCACATCACATCATTATTTTTCAGAGAATGTTGAGAAGCGTTCGCGGGAACAAGTGGATTTGTTTGACGCCGAGGTCAAGTACAGGTGATGGAGGAGGAGGAGGAAGAAGAAGGATTGGAAGGATAAAAAAGACTGTATTGGCATTCTGAGGAGCTACAGTAGAGCATGGCTGCCTTTTGGCATCAACACACAAACACAGAGACAGTGGCTTTGCCCTCTCAGCACAGCCTCCAGCCTGGCACGTTGAGCGGTGGTGGTGGTGGTGGTGGTGGGGGGAGGGAGGGGAGGGGAGGGAGGCTTACATGCCCAACAGGATTTGAGTGGAAATAAGAGCGAGCGATCCAGGCATGGCAAAATGGCTGCTGCAGCCTGCGCCGCTCATCGTGCTGCCTTTTTTTTTCAAAAATGAGAGACTGACTGTTCGACTATAGCCACACAAGTGCTGCATCTGTACTGTAAACGAAGACTAAAGAGAATTGAAACCGTGAGCGAACAGCAAACACGGAGAAAATGGGGAAGGAGGAGGAGGAGGAGGTTTTTTTGACCTAATTCTGTGCAACTTGCCGCTCATGTGATCGACACAACCGCGTTAGTTCTGTACATCGCGACGCCCCGAGAGCGGAGCTGAGCCCAAGGCTGTGTCTTTAGGTGATGCACACATCATATGCATGTGTGTGTGTGTGTGTGTGTGTGTGTGGTTTGTTTTTGATGTCATGCTGCTTAAATGGGTGTTTGGGGGGAGGAGAAGCTGTGCTGTAAGAGAGAAATTAGGAAACAAATTGGGCATTTGTGCAGAATTTTGATGCGTGTTTTAAAGGTGAAGTAAGTAGTTTATAGTGCCATCTAGAGGAGAGGCTGACGTTTACAACAAAGAACTGCTCCTCTGCTCACCCCCCTCCCTTCCCCGAGCGCTACGGTATCCGCAGCCGGTCAAATGTCGTCCTCGTCGTCTTCCTCCGTGTCAGCAGATGAGGTTCGTGAGGCGAGGGAGAGGGCGGAGCTACCGCGGCCGTAGCAGACGAAGCGGAGAGAGTGGAGGCGGGACTTCCGCTACAAGTAAAGAGACGCTTGATTTGTTCTCTCGCGTTTGTCCTTACAGGCTCCCGTAGAAACATGGCGTCTCTCTGCTAACAGTGGCTATGCAACCGCGGCCCGCGACCATGTTATTTTACATGACTTTTTGAAACACTACGAAAATGAAACAAAAACTATTATACAGCGACTATACAATGCAGGAGCACATAATATGTATAAAAAAGTGGATTTTGGGTTATATAAACCCATAAATACTACACAGTGTCCCTTTAAGTCAGATTGAGTTAAAACTTTAAAACCACAGATTCATTTTTTATGAGTTTCTCCACACGTGGCACTGAAGTGGAAATTTTGTGTTAACGAAACCAAAGAGAATCAGTTTTTAGGTTCATTTTCTCCCTAAAAAAAGCCACCAAACCGCCTTCTCACAACTCATAATCCTTCTCCCCTCTCCGTCTTCCTCTGCTGTCAGAGCTGACAGGATCATACATGGCAGCAATTACTTCAGTCTCCACCTGTCAACTGGAAAAGAGCAAAGTCAGAAGAGGTCGAAATGACAGCGTTGAGCTCGGATCTCTTTACCCTCCGCTGTGGGGATAGAGACTCGCTGTAGCTGTAGCTTTTGGGCGGTGAAGTGTGCGTTTCTGTCAGCGCGACACACTCAAATGGCTCAAACGTCGGCTGGATCGTGCCAGGAAATGTGGTGCGGACACTATTTTTGACACGTTATCTGTGTGTGTGTTTGTGTGTGTGTGTGTGTGTGTGTTAGTCCAACATTGGGAGATTCAGAGTCCAGTTTCAGTTGGACAAACAGAATAATTGTGATTATTTTTTCCTCGACACGTCCAGCAGCGGGAAGCGATCCGCCTTGATCTGCTGACGACAGTCAACAGATGGCTGATTACCATCTCCAAATCTGTAGTCGAGCTACTGAAGTGATTGGGGGAATGATTGGAATTCAGCCGGAGACTTTATCAGCAGCCTCTTCCTCTCGCTCTTGTTTCCTTTGCCGTTCCCCTTTTAGATTAGCGAGTAAAACATCATTGTGAGGGTTCATTGATCGCATGGGAGTTTTACATAGATAGCAGTGTTCATGGCTGGCTGCCAGTGGAAGACGACACTCTCTCTCTCCGTCTTTCATGTACCTCTACTTTGTTCAACCTCTTCCGTATCACTTTCCAATCAGCCAAATTCCCCTGGCAGAGCTGAATAATGTGTCATCATTCACTACAGCAAGCGCCCGTGTGTACACACACACACACACACACACACACACACACACACACACACACACACACACACACACACACACACACACACACACGCACACACACACACACACACACAGCCTTGTCCTATAATGTCATTATGGCACCAACTGAGTCAAATTACACTGAATCAATAGGTCTTGTTTATCTGTTGGGGGCCTCTCCGCTCTCAATTACGGCCATGGGGAACAAGAAGGGAAGGAGCTGTGTGTGTGTGTGTGTGTGTGTGTGTGTGTGTGTGTACTTGTGTTTGTTATCTCTTCAGGACATTTTCTGATATAAACATAGACTTGGTCAGGACCAGTATAGTCCTCATGGAGACCTTAACCTTGTCCTTGGAAAACCTTGGTAGAACCACATTTTTGAGGAACTGGTTAAGGCTAGGGTTGGGGTTAGGATTAGGCATTAAATGGTTATGGTTCAAATTATGATAATATACGTCTTTATTAGTCCCAATGAACAGCTGCCAGAAGGACCTTTTCAGGCCTAAATACTGATCTTGTCAGGACCAGTATAGCCCTCATGGAGACCAAAGCCTTGTCCTCGTGAGGCAGAACCAAATTTATGAGGAACTGGTTAAGGTTAGGGTTAGGGTTAAGGTTAGGGTTAGGCATTAAATGCTCATGGTTCAAATTATGATAAGATACGTCTTTATTAGTCCCAATGGACAGCTGCAAAAAGGACATTTTCTGGCATAATGACCTTGTCAGGACCAGTGTAGTCCTCATGGAGACCAACACCTTGTCCTTGTGAGGAAGAACCTAATTTCTGAGGAACTGGTTAAGGCTAGGGTTAGTGTTAAGGTTAGGATTAGGCATTAAATAGTTATGGTTCAAATTATGATAAGATACATCTTTATTAGTCCCAATGAACAGCTGCAAGAAGGACCTTTTCTGGCATAAATACTGGCCTTGTCAGGACCAGTATAGTCCTCATGGAGACCAAAGCCTTGGTCCTGATAAGGGAGAACCTAATTTCTGAGGAACTAGTTAAGGTTAGGGTTAGGCATTAAATGCTCATGGTTCAAATTATGATAAGATACGTCTCTATTAGTCCCAATGGACAGCTGCAAAGAGGAACTTTTCTGGCATAAATGCTAACCTTGTCGGGACCTTTTTCAGGTGTAGTCCTCATGGAGACCAAAACCTCGTCCTTGTGAGGAAGAACCAAATTTATGAGGAACTGGTTAAGGTTAGGGCTAAGATTTGAGTTGTGGTGAGGGTAAGGTTAAATGGACATGTTCTGGCATACTGACCTTGTCAGGACCAGTGTAGTCCTCATGGAGACCAAAAACTTGGTCCTTTCTAAGGGAGAACCTCATTTCTGAGGAACTGGTTAAGTTAATAAGGTTAGGGTTAGGCATTAAATGGTTATGATTGAAATTATGATAAGATGCTTCTTTTTTAGTCCCAATGGATAACTACAAAATGGATCTTTTCTGGCACAAACACTGACCTTGTCAGGACCAGTATAGTCCTCATGGAGACCAAATACTCGGTCCTGATGAGGGAGAACCTCATTTCTGAGGAACCTGTTTGTTTAGGACTAAGATTTGAGTTGTGGTTAGGGTTAGGGTTAGGCATTAAACTGTTATGGTTAGAATTATGACAAGATAGTTCTTTATTAGACCAAAACCTTAGTCCTGGTGAGGGAGAACCTCATTTCTGGAGATCTGGTTTAAATTTAGGGCTAAAGTTTCTATTGCATTTAGGTTAAAGTTAGGCATTAACTGGTGGAGGTTAGGGTTAACACTTTGTTTATGTAGTCCGAAGTTTATTAATGGAATCAATGCAGAATCCTACATTACACAAACCTGTGTTATGTATCGGTATTACTTGTATTGCGTGGACTGTATGTCACGTTTACGGTTATCATTGAGGTGAAGACGTTGTCGTATGGGTTAGCATGAGGTTAGGCTTAGGTGTAAACGTAGAGTAAATCTATGTAAGTAAATGAGTGTAAGTCAGTGCGTTGTCCTCTGAAGTCATGGAAACCACTGTGTTTGTGTGTGACATGTCTCTGAAGGTGGCCCTGGTGTTATCAGCGGCTGACACGCTGCTACGCGTCTCTGTGCGAGCGGGAGCGTTGCGAGTTCACGTAAATTGTCCGTGCATACAAAAACAACAACGACAACGACAGCGACGACAGCGACAACATAAAGACAGGTATTGCCAGTCGTCAGATAAGCTAATTGACTCCCCGACTGTCTCAATGGAAAAAAAAAAGCCCATTGAAATGCAGTCCGGTGTCTGAGAAGCGCCCGGCAAAAACAATGAGGAGAATGTTAATGACTCGCTTTGTTAACTGCAAGGTAAACAGCACGGCAGCCCACGTGTATATCTCACTGTGCAGCTGTTTCAGGGATAAACACTCTCAGAATCACAAACACTACTTTTTTTTTTTTTTTTGCAGAACATGGTTAAGTTGACGGCATCTGCATGGGTGGTTTTTAAAGTAACAGAGAGGAAGGTAGAACTCCACTTTCATCTAATGCAGGGGTCTGAAACTGGCGGCCCCCCCAATTGTTTACATGCGGCCCCCCCAATTGTTTACATACGGCCCCCCCAATTGTTTACATACGGCCCCCCCAATTGTTTACATGCGGCCTCCCACTTAATATCATGTTATAATGAAAAAATGACCCACGACCTCACCATCTTTTAAACACAGTGTGTAGGTGATAGAATAGAATGTATGTTTGCTAGCAATGTTTTTTATAACAGTAACAATAAGACATTTGGTCATAATTATCCCATTATTAAATGTATAATATACAACATTCAATTACATATATAAATACGCTTGTTAGGGCCCGAGCCACTAATAGCAGTGGCCGAAACGGCTCCTGGTACGAATTTTAATTACAGTAGTCCAAAGTTGTCCAAACTATTATTGATGTAATTTTAAATAAATTGTTTGTTTCTGTTTTTGATATTAATACACTAATTTTGCATCAAAGATAGTATTGTTAAGTATATGTGTGATATCATGACGCAATATTGTGAACAGTTGTTTGTTTTCCCACTTTTTGTGCTCTAGGCTGGCCCCCTCTTGACCACAATAAATGCGCAATGGCCCCCCAGGTCATTTGAGATTGAGACCCCTGATCTAATGTGCCTAAAACTGATTGTTTTAAGTTAAAAACCTTGACATCTGCTCAACTACAATAGAACAGAATGGCCCTTTAAGGCCTATTTTGGTCCGTAGGGTTGTGCATTGCTAAAGGATGCTAAATTCAAAATGGCCGACTTCCTGTTGAGTTGAGGCCATGGTCCCAATTGACTTTTTCGTTCGTCTTGGGCTATAACATGTTCCCGCCGAGTTTCTTGAAATTTGGTGCAACTTCATTTTGGCTCGCTCCATCCACATTTCGCCTTTCGAGTAATTCTCGCCACACCTGACCTCCATGCTACGTTTTTTCAGAGTTTTTATGCACGTTAACCCCTCAAAAATGACCGGAAAGTCACGGATATAATAATTATTGTTGTGTTTGTGGTTGTGTGTGTGCAGTGCTTTTATTTTGTAAAGCCCCGTGGTGAACTGTGTTGTTGTTGTAAAGGGCAAAAAGTACATTACATTACGTTGTTTATTCCACTCCACACGCATGGCTGTTAAATAGGTTCATTCATTTTGAGTTTTTTCATTCCCAAAGGTGTTGTAGTCTCTTCCCATGGGGCAGTTTGGGTGGTGCTGCACAGTGATTGACAGTTGAAGGGCAAAAACTCACCACCGTGGGGGGGTTTGGGTCGGTCAAACCTTGTATGGACATCTATTCTTTTCCCCCCCTTATTTTTTTTTTTTTTTTTAGAGAAAAGCAATTACCATACTGAATACAGAGCAGACATCTAATGAGTACACCGCTGTTAAGTACTCCTGTATGTAAATCAGGCCAGGGAGAGGAGAGGAGCACTCAAGACGGGTAAAAGTATTGCCTGCAGAATTGAAAAAAAAAGTGGATGCAGAGGCAATTTGGAGGCTGCGGAGAAAGTAAACAATATGAGGTGTGTGTGTGTGTGTGTGTGTCTAAAAAAGAAGAGTCATTTAAATTATGAGAAAGGGAAGCAGCAGAGTTATAAAGGAGGGGAGGGAGATTACGAAAAGTACAACAGTGATGGTGGAAATAGAGCTGGAGAGTAAAGAGAATAAAACCTCCCAGAATCCTACAATTTTTTGCCCTAACCCTACATTTTGCAATGACATTACCCATGATGCTTTGCGAATCCGGCTGATATTTTTCAACAAAGATGGCGGCCACGTCTGCCGAGGAACATTTTCGTTGTAATATATTTTCGCAAAATAAGCACGTTACCATGTCGAATTGTGTTGGAATATGTTGGTTTGATATACGTCCAGATGACCGTTGAGCTTTGAACACTAATGTCAGAAAGTAACTGACGGATTTATGAACGCAGCTAGCTGACTAGCTAGTTGGCGGCTATTTGCCGAGTGCATCGGGAGAGTGTGCCCGTCGCGTAATAGCCGTTAGCTCGCTCTGCTACATCTAGGTAGTCTCGTCAGTGTTTTGGATGCGTGTACCGACGTTCACTTGAACACGCTTGAATACCCTGGACTCGTCAGGTTTCAATCGCATTCGTGATATAGCGTTAGCGAGGACGGAGAAAAACCGGCGTTGATGGAGAAAAACAAACACAAGGGGCAACACAACAGCTGGATCCGCCGGGATTTTTCCTGAATGTAAATAGTAGCGCGCTCCACCTTAGAATTAGATTTAGTTAGAATTGTCAACATGTGACGTAGGTTAGCGCGATCGTTACGTTCACTACGCTAATTTGCATGTAGTTGTGTCCCAATTCCACTTCGGGCCCTTAGACTGTGGCGCTTTACCACTACATGGTCCATCCGTATTTTGTTAGCAATAGAACCTGGTACTTTTTTTAGTACCAGGTTCCAAGCGACGTCCGACGCGAGACTCAAACTGAACAATGGCAAACTTAAATAATTTCGAGAACTTGCGTTAATCTCTGACATTTAGCTAAACTAAATGTCTAAAATCTCAATACTGAACAGAGGAGTCTGGTGTATTTAGCGACAGCACTGCTGTGTCATGCAGGAAGTACAGAGCAAATCTTTATGAATTAACTGATTCTAATGATTCCGTGAAGTCACCGGTTTGTGAGTGAAACATGTTTCCAGACGTCCTGCGGCCTCTTTGAATTTTGGACTCTGTGGTTGTTTGTTTTTCCCGGTCAGGGCCGGCGACGCCTGTCATGTCATTTAGTCTGTGTGTTTAGTCGCCTCATCACAGCGACTCGTGTTCAGTAATCTCAGCATGTCACACTTTGCTGCTTGATTGGAGCCGTTAGCGGCGGCCGAGTCCATGTGTGGTAATGGGATTGAGCGAGCTCGTGATGGTAAATCCAGCAGGCGCATCGGCATCAACAGTGTTTTAATTTCCCCGTCAGCGGAGCCTTCTCTGTTTGATTGACTCTGGGAAAATAATTCCGCTTATGTCTCCTGAACGCTTCAATCAAAGGAGAAGATAAAAGATATTCCATGACCGCCAGAATTAAAAAACTCAGACCTTTTTAGCAGACGCACACCACGCATCCGGATTTCAGCTAGCTAGCACGATGGCGGTGACGGAGAGTGAAACATGTGGGACCATTTCACGCTTTAACAAGAAGCCAGTGTAACCACTGCAAACGACAACTGGTGTACCACAACGGCACGTCCTCAATGATTCAGCATCTGAGCCTATAGCATCCAGTTGCTAACGCTTCCAGGACACGCGCTAACGTAAACATTGATGGTAGCTGATTTAAAGTAGCTTGCTAGGGCTGCAGCTATCGAATAGTTTGTTATCCAGTATTCTACCGATTATTCCTTGATTAATCGGATTTTATACATGTATGTATATATATATATATATATATATATATATATATATATATATATATATATATATATATATATATTAATGCTGGGCACGGCGTCACCGCTAACACGTTAACGCACGGCGCGGTTCCATGACGACTCATTTGAAAAAGACGTGCGTGACGTCAAGTTTACGTGCCGCGCCACTGGATGCCAGGCCCCATTTACCAGTTACCTCCGTTAGCTGCGTTAGCTCCTTTAGCGCCGTTAGCGTGCCTACAGTCGAACTGGAGCGAAAAAAGCAGCGCTACAAATAACCAGAGTACCTGTGTACTGCGTATGTGTGCCTCTGTTTTTGCGTGACTCGATTAAAGCTATTGAATATTTTGTAATTGAGTATTCTACCGATTATTCCTTGATTAATCGGATTAAATATATATATATATATATATATATATATATATTACTGCTGGGCATGTTAACGGCGTCACCGCTAACACACGACACGTTTCCACGATGACTGACTTGAAAGACGCGTGTGACGTGATGTTTACGTGTCGCGGCACCGGAGTCCAGGCCCCATATACCAGTTAGCTGCGTTAGCTCCTTTAGCGCCGTTAGCGCTCCTACAGTCGAACTGGAGCGAAAAAAGCAGCGCTACAAATAACCAGCGTACTGCGTATGTGTGCCTCTGTTTTTAAAGTTGAGCGTTACTTTAGAGACTCATTTTAACAGTTAGGTAAACATGACGTCACACGGGTCTTTTCCCGGCTAACGCCGTCAACGAGTCAATGCGTGTGTTTTGTTTTTAAAAGTGCGTCTTTTTGCGTGACTCGATTAATCGGAAAGTAATTGGTCGAATACTAGATTACAAAATATTTGACAGCTGCAGCCCTAATCAAATCCATCCGTTATCGAAATGGAGGACGACACAATGCTACGCACTGCGCTGAATGTGCTTCGTCGAGGCTTTAATTAAAAAAAAAATGTTGCACAACTCTTACAAAACGTGAGGTTATGAAAAACACAGAGTGCAGGTCAAACTTTCCCCCCGGAGAGAGTTCGAGAAACATCTTTAAATAGAACCACCACTGAACAGCTAGCAACAGCTATACGTTAAAGTCATCTGTGAGATCTGTGTTGCCAGGCAACAGCGGTGTGGGGTGGGACGAGCCGCTAATGCAATGGGGAAATCCTCCTCCATCCTCCGTAGAGCAGGCCGCTTCATTTCAGTTAAGCTTTGGGCCGTCTAGACTTTTAAAAAATAAAGAAAGAATCTACCTTTTTAGTTTTTGCGTGGCTCCAGCAAACGTCATGCATCTTGTTAATTAGCCCGTTTTTGTGCTGCTACTGGCCAACATTTCCTCTCCCCGACAGAGCCACGGGAGCCTTTTTTTTTTTTGAATATTTATGCAAAGCTTTTGCTAACCGGCTTCATATTAAACGGACCGATACGAGAGTGGGAACAGATTGTCTCATCAAACTTTGGGAAAGCACTCAGACGCGTGCACATAATATCGTAAAGTCAATTAAAGTAAGGTACTGGATTAAAAAAAAAAAAAAAGTTCTTTACTCTAACCCATTGGTTCTCAAAGTGCGGCCCGGGGGCCAATGGTGGCCCTCAGAAACATTTCTGGCGGCCCCCGCAATGAATTACAGTTGATAGTTTTAATCCAGGAGCTACTAAGCTTGTTAAATGTTTATTGGACATTACTGGATACAGACCAATAAGTGTAAACAAAAATTCTGGGTATTTACCTGGTTTCTATATAGTGAATTTTAGTGTATTATTGGGTTATAAGCTGGTAATAAGCAGGTAGCTACAGCCCCCAATTACTAGCTATTTACCCAGTAAATATATGGTAACAGAAATGTGTTACTTGGTATTAACCTGTAATTAGAAGGTAAGAACAATGGCCAAAATACTGGGTAATTACCCAGTAAATTATAAAGCGTTATTATATTAACGCTTAAATTACATTATATTAACGCTTATATTAGTTAACGCTAAACTGTAAAACTGCAATTTGGTCATTAAAATTATTACAAATCGGATTTATTTCTGTTTTTTTTCCTTTGGCGGCCCTCAGTCCAATGTTGGGTTCCTAAATTGGCCCTCAGGTATCAACACTTTGCTCTAACCGGTTTGAGATTGTCAAGAAACACATAGTTGAAGATTCCCCCTCTTTGTCTAATCCTTTGTTTACATCTGGCCTCTCTCGTATCTCCCTCTCCATCCCTCTTTGGTCCGGCGTATTGACTCTGCCTCTGTTTACTGCGAGGGTAAACAGTAGGATGAATGTGCAGGTCACCGTCAGGGGTCACTTTCTCCGCGTCCACCCTCCATCATTCATGGGCTCCAGACCTCCCCGGCCCCCAGAGCGTCCCGTCCTTCCCTCTCGTTCCCCGATTATGAGCTGGTAATGAGAGGTCTAGACGCGCCGCTTGATCGGGATTGATGCCCAGGAAGGAAGGCGGGCGGGCGGAGCGAGGTCAGGCGGGGAGAGATGACTTTCACTTACACTTACACCCCGCGTGGCGCAAGGATGGAAACACCAGAGGAATGTTTTAAAAAGTCACGGAGAGGGGAGTAAAATCAGGGAGATAAACAGAAGTCGTACTTTCTGGATACTGAGGTGTCAAATACCATTTTTTTCCAACTAAATAGAATGTAATCTGGCACTTTTGGCATCACTGCTAGTCCTTGAGAGTGAACTAACTGATGTTTTTATGCACACAAATAATAGGAATTGTCACCCGTAGCCATGCTTAATTGTCTATTTTACTCCAAAATGGGAATATAATTTACAAAATTATACACCACGACCGTTGCTTTTTTATCTTTTTTCTTCTACAGTATTTTTATTTTTTTTATTTTGTTTGTTCTGAGGTCGATTAGGTCACACGTTTGTAGGTTTTATTTATTAATCTCTGGTGTTCAGCACTTTGTTTCAGCTGTTGTTGTTTTTAAAGTGCTTTTATCAATAAAGTTGGATTGGATTGGATGTAAAACAGTTAAATCGTGACATAATAGAATAGAAAAAAATGGGTAAAAACTACATTAAAGTGTCCAGGTTGATCATTTTTTAAAGTTAATTCATTAAATAAGATCATTAATTCCTCAGGAAAATGTTTACTGCGGCTAAAAAACAAGTCAGAAGTTGATTAATTAACTAATTTTCCTTCAATTCAAATGGAGTTTGGAGTTCCTCGTGGACATTCAGTATATCCTTACTTCCTGAGTAGCTTCACCATAGCAATATGTCCATGTTTAAGGGGCCGTTTCACGTCGATCTGTTTGTAAATTCCAGGACAAAGTCATTTATTTGAATGACAACCTCAGCGTTCCAAACCCAGCATCTCTGTTTGTTGACTATCGCGTCGTCAGGTGCATGAGAACATCTGTAAGTGTGTGTATGTGTGTGTGTGTGTGTGTGTGTGTGGTGCAGTGCGGCCAGCTGTTGAAACAAGTCACAGTCGCAGTCGCAGTCCGTGGGGAATACGTGGAAACCAGGAAAGACGATTCCCAATCCTCAGATTTCCCTCACGTGGCTCCGATTTACGGTCATTCCTGAACATCTCGCAGCAGACCCCGGGATCCTGACCCTGGATGTGGATTCAGGATTCCTCAGTTAAAAAAAACCTGCAGGATAATTCAGGATTTAACCTTCATCTCCTGGTTTTTTTGGCACCGCGAAGGTCCAGAGAGGGGAACGTTGCCCTTCTGCTCGTTGGCTGACGGAATGCAGAGTATATCTTTCCAGATGACCTTGTTAAAAAAAAAAAAAAAGGGGGTCTAACCATTTTTGGAAATGGCTGGACTCTGATTGGAAACACACTGCCGCAGAACAGGACGTCCAATACTTTCTCTATAATTACAATAATAAATCTGTAATCTCCTTTAACACGCTGTATTTAATACAATGCCACGACCGTCAATAATGTAATAACTAGCCGGCGATGCAATAACATTTCTGAACCAATAACATCATTCACCATAATGTAATCCATTATATCATTATTGACTGGATCTTTAACGTCCATATCCACCATCACGATCACCTAGTTCTGCAGAAAGTTCTCTTCTTGTGTTAAAAAGAAGATTAAAATTTAAAAACTGCTCAAAAATCTGTTCAAATCGCACTCGTAAAACTTAAGAAAGTCACTCCTATTTAAGTTTTAAGTGTTTTCCAAGGATTAGTTAATTTATGGAAATGATGAAAAACCTAGAATTTGACCTTTATTTGTGCTCTCTTAACCCTTAAAGGCACCCTCAAAAAGGTTACGTTAACACACAAAAAGTGTTCGTAAAAACCATCAGTCCTTTCCATACACATCAAATATTAACGAATGAACTTTGAACCCTTAAATTATCACATTTTGTCATGATGAGCCTTCATTTTATGGATTATTTTCAATACACTTCATGCAAACGGGATGATTTTTGGACGGTTTGATTATTGCAGCCTGGTTTATTATGTGAAAGATTAGCAGAAACATTTATTTGCATGCGTTATTTATTTCATAAAATACTCACGTTAAAGCACCTAGCGCACCAAAATGTGCTCAGAAAAGTACAAGCTAATTTTTCAATATAAATGATTATAGTTGTTGTATCGGTCCTCATCATACATGCCAAATATTAATGAATTTAGAAGTTTTTAACCCTTAAATTATCACATTTTGTCATGATGCGCCTTCATTTTATGGATTATTTTCAATATACTTCATGTAAACGGGCTGATTTTTGGATAGTTTGATTATTGCAGCCTGGTTTATTATGTGAAAGATTAGCATGCGTTATTTATTTCATAAAATACTCACATTAATGTACCTAGAGCACCAAAATGTGCTCATAAAAGTACAAGCTAATTTTTTTATATAAATTATTAGTTGTTGTATCGGTCCTCATCATACATGTCAAATATTAACCCTTAAATGACCAAGTTTTTGTCACAATGCATCAAAAAAATAGAGCACATTTTGGTGTGTATGGGTGTGTTAGTGTGAGTATTGTAGTTAACGTTGTTTACAATAGACTGAAAATATGAAAGAAATCGAGAACACTCATAAAATGCACAATCTGGCATGAATTTTTGAGAACAATATGCATTAAAAAGGATACAATATTCATATGTTTAAGGGTTAAATTAAGGCCTAGGCCGTATTCACTTACTTTTAGAAAAAGGTGATATCTTCCAGCGTCAGATATTATCTGCAGAAATTAATGCGGCTTCAACGCCACATTAACACTGAGCTAGGTAATGAGTGTAATTAACAACTCACTCCTTTTTTTTGCTGTGTAATATCTTGGCTGATGTGTAAATGGATGTGTTAGCTCACACTTTCTCTCTTTCACACACACACACACACACACACACACACACACACACACACACACACACACACACACACACACACACACACACACACACACACACACACACACACAGCGTATCTCCGGTGTGACAAACTGATAGACTGCAAAACCAGATGTATGTCTCACACACACACACACACACACACACACACACACACACACACACACACACACACACACACACACACACACACACACACACACAGGGCCACAGAGGGAATGATAACAGAGACATGCTAATGTGTGCTAATGACGTCGTTATCTCCAGGCGAGTGCAAATGGAGTGAGAGATTATCGCCGACACAGGGGGAACGACTTGTGGGTTCACTGGGACGCGTGATCGGTGTGAACGAGACGCAGGAGAGTGTGTCACTCTTTGACCTCGTGTCCCACAGGAAGACGCAGTGGTGACCCCACACTGTGACCCCACACTGTGACCCCACACCCCCACTCCCACTCAGAGAGCTCCTGTACAGTACCATTTTATACCCATGTTTCTCCAAGTGAACCTAGTTCCCTGGTGTCCGAATGATCATGCCTGTGACATGCTTTGGTCAAAACACCTTATGATGAAGCATCACAGCAGTTCGATCACCGTGAACAAAACAGCCCTGTTCAGAACGCTCGCTTTAGTAGCATCTCTTTAGGTCCACCTTAAAAAAAAAAGCAAAACAAAACTTAACGGACAGGAAATGACATCAGCCACAGAGGCTACTGGGAGCTAACATCCGTTAGCATTTGGAAAAGTGATCATTTGCAGGCTCTAGCAGGCACATTCGCGTCATATATAACATGTATCCACACTCTTAGAAATAAAAGTGCTAAGTAGAACCATATAAGGTTCTTTGGCTGGTCCTCATAAGAGAACCCTTTTGGAGGGTTCCACCAAGAACCCTTTTAAAACCCTTTATTCCGGAAAGGGGTTTTAAAGGGTTCTCTGGATCAAAATGGTTGTTACTGGAACCATTGGTGTTACCAAGAACACTTGAAAAACCCTTTCTTCGGGAAATGGTTTTTTAGAAGGAAATGGTTCCAGGTAGAACGTCAGCCCTTGTAGAAGGAACCCTTATTTCTAAGAGTGCACCAGACAGATAAATCCTCTGAGGCTGGAAGTTTGTGTAGAACTCTGTGCTGCACTGTGGAGACAAGAATAGAACTTTTCTCGGACTACTTCGCTGACTTCCGGTTTTTCGGATACCGTTGCCCTCGTCTGCACTCTCGTGTTTTACGGACAACTCCGCGAGACAGCAGTTCCAGGAATTTAGCGCGTTTTGTGACGTCCCAGTGAGCGCAGAAGTCAACATTGCGCGTTTCATCTCCTGGAGCACAAAAACACGTGTGAGTCGTCTTTGTTCACCCTTTGCCGACTGATAGGACCTCCAGAGTCCCAAATATAAGGATTTAAGTGATTAAAAAGTAGTTTTTGCATAATATTTACCCTTTAAACAGAGATCATTCACATGCGTCTGACTGTAACGGAGCCGCCTCACTTCACTTGTTATTATTATTTAGCCACATGCTTTCACAGGCTTGCATCATGAACACCCACACACACGTGTGTAGGCTCGACACACACACACACACACACACTCGCTCCTCTTCAACATGAAATATCTCTCAGTGTCTTAAAGGCACACAGCAGAGCAGGGCTTTGAGGAAATGAGTCCGCGGAGCCACTTTCTTGTTAAATGATGAGCTCGCGGTCGCCAAAGTCAGACGATAACTTCTCGTAAAAACGTCCTCCTGTTGCTGCCCCGTGTCCAGAGGGTGAAAAGTGTTGTGTTTTGAGCCGTTTATTCAGCGTCGTCTGCCAAAAATATATAGTTTCTGTTGGTATTTTAGATGCAAATCATTTTTTTTTCTCTATTATAATGTAATTCTGTAACATTTCTTCATTTAAATCTCAGTCATCTCTATAAATATTAGAGCTGCAACTAACTATTTTCATAATAATAAGTAATTATTTTCTCGATTGATCGATTAATCGTTTGGTCGATAACATGTTAAAAAACGCCGATCAGTGTTTGTCAAACCTGGAGATAAAGATGTTCTCCAATGTCTTGTTTTTGTCCACAAACCAAAATGATTCAGTTTTTAATGGTTTATTTGTTATGTGGAGCAAAGAAACCAAGAAAATATTCGCATTTGAGAAGCTAAAACAATCATAAATCTTGTTTTAATCAATTAATAATCGATTAATCGATTAATCGTTTCAGCTCTAATAAATGACTTTTCTGAATCTGCAGCCGAACAAAGGAACTCAGAATCTTCAGGATTCTATTTCTAGTTTGACGTGACATGGGACACGCTCCACTTTTTTGCCAGCTGTGTGCATGCATAAAAAAAACAAAAAAACACAGTTGATAACATTTATAAAAGGTGCGTTCCATTTAGTTTAGTTTTGTCCTGCTGTGTCAAGAAAAACGAGTCGTAGTTTATGTCATCAAGTTCTAGATGATGTTTCCCCATCGTACGCATCCTTTACTCGAAAATGACGCAGTTGGCATGCACATATTTTCAACTGATCCGACTATTATGATGGTGAATTTCAAGTCATTCCGAGATACTTTTTGTTTTTGAGAAGAAAGTCAGCTCACTGTCAAAGTGCATCAGAGAAAATTGTTGATTTCTTGAATTTCAAAAATTCATTAAAAATATTCCTTAAGAGATATGCGAATATTTTTAACGGATCCTTTTTCAGGGCGATGCCGACTATTATGATGGTAAATTTCAAGTCATTCCGAGATACTTTTTATTTTTTTGAAGAAAGTCAGCTCACTGTCAAACTGCATCAGAGCAAGTGGATGATTTCTTGAATTTCAAAAATTCATTAAAATTATTCCTTAAGAGATATGCAAATATTTTTAACGGATCCTTATTTAGGGCGATGCCGACTATTATGATGGCGAATTTCAAGTCATTCCGAGATACTTTTTATTTTTTTGAAGAAAGTCAGCTCACTGTCAAACTGCATCAGAGCAAGTGGATGATTTCTTGAATTTCAAAAATTCATTTAAATTATTCCTTAAGAGATATGCAAATATTCTTAACGGATCCTTGTTTAGGGCGATGCCGACTATTATGATGGTGAATTTCAAGTCATTCCGAGATACTTTTTATTTTTGAGAAGAAAGTCAGCTCACTGTCAAAGTGCATCAGGGCAAATGGATGATTTCTTGAATTTCAAAAATTCATTAAAATTATTCCTTAAGAGATATGCAAATATTTTTAACGGATCCTTGTTCAGGGCGATGCCGACTATTATGATGGTAAATTTCAAGTCATTCCGAGATACTTTTTGTTTTTGAGAAGAAAGTCAGCTCACTGTCAAACTGAATCAGAGCAAGTGGATGATTTCTTGAATTTCAAAAATTCATTAAAATTATTCCTTAAGAGTTTTGCAAATATTTTTAACGGATCCTTGTTCAGAGCGATGCCGACTATTATGATGGCGAATTTCAAGTCATTCCGAGATACTTTTTATTTTTTTGAAGAAAGTCAGCTCACTGTCAAACTGAATCAGAGCAAGTGGATGATTTCTTGAATTTCAAAAATTCATTAAAATTATTCCTTAAGAGATATGCAAATATTTTTAACGGATCCTTGTTTAGGGCGATGCCGACTATTATGATGGTGAATTTCAAGTCATTCCGAGATACTTTTTATTTTTGAGAAGAAAGTCAGCTCACTGTCAAAGTGCATCAGGGCAAATGGATGATTTCTTGAATTTCAAAAATTCATTAAAATTATTCCTTAAGAGTTTTGCAAATATTTTTAACGGATCCTTTTTCAGGGCGATGCCGACTATTATGATGGTAAATTTCAAGTCATTCCGAGATACTTTTTATTTTTTTGAAGAAAGTCAGCTCACTGTCAAACTGCATCAGAGCAAGTGGATGATTTCTTGAATTTCAAAAATTCATTAAAATTATTCCTTAAGAGATATGCAAATATTTTTAACGGATCCTTATTTAGGGCGATGCCGACTATTATGATGGCGAATTTCAAGTCATTCCGAGATACTTTTTATTTTTTTGATGAAAGTCAGCTCACTGTCAAAGTGCATAGGGGCAAGTGGATGATTTCTTGAATTTCAAAAATTCATTAAAATTATTCCTTAAGAGATATGCAAATATTTTTAACGGATCCTTGTTCAGGGCGATGCCGACTATTATGATGGTGAATTTCAAGTCATTCCAAGATACTTTTTATTTTTTTGAAGAAAGTCAGCTCACTGTCAAACTGCATCAGAGCAAGTGGATGATTTCTTGAATTTCAAAAATTCATTTAAATTATTCCTTAAGAGATATGCAAATATTCTTAACGGATCCTTGTTTAGGGCGATGCCGACTATTATGATGGTGAATTTCAAGTCATTCCGAGATACTTTTTATTTTTGAGAAGAAAGTCAGCTCACTGTCAAAGTGCATCAGGGCAAATGGATGATTTCTTGAATTTCAAAAATTCATTAAAATTATTCCTTAAGAGATATGCAAATATTTTTAACGGATCCTTGTTCAGGGCGATGCCGACTATTATGATGGTAAATTTCAAGTCATTCCGAGATACTTTTTGTTTTTGAGAAGAAAGTCAGCTCACTGTCAAAGTGCATCAGGGCAAGTGGATGATTTCTTGAATTTCAAAAATTCATTAAAATTATTCCTTAAGAGTTTTGCAAATATTTTTAACGGATCCTTGTTCAGAGCGATGCCGACTATTATGATGGCGAATTTCAAGTCATTCCGAGATACTTTTTATTTTTTTGAAGAAAGTCAGCTCACTGTCAAACTGAATCAGAGCAAGTGGATGATTTCTTGAATTTCAAAAATTCATTAAAATTATTCCTTAAGAGATATGCAAATATTTTTAACGGATCCTTATTTAGGGCGATGCCGACTATTATGATGGCGAATTTCAAGTCATTCCGAGATACTTTTTATTTTTTTGATGAAAGTCAGCTCACTGTCAAAGTGCATAGGGGCAAGTGGATGATTTCTTGAATTTCAAAAATTCATTAAAATTATTCCTTAAGAGATATGCAAATATTTTTAACGGATCCTTGTTCAGGGCGATGCCGACTATTATGATGGTGAATTTCAAGTCATTCCAAGATACTTTTTATTTTTTTGAAGAAAGTCAGCTCACTGTCAAACTGCATCAGAGCAAGTGGATGATTTCTTGAATTTCAAAAATTCATTTAAATTATTCCTTAAGAGATATGCAAATATTCTTAACGGATCCTTGTTTAGGGCGATGCCGACTATTATGATGGTGAATTTCAAGTCATTCCGAGATACTTTTTATTTTTGAGAAGAAAGTCAGCTCACTGTCAAAGTGCATCAGGGCAAATGGATGATTTCTTGAATTTCAAAAATTCATTAAATTATTCCTTAAGAGATATGCAAATATTTTTAACGGATCCTTGTTCAGGGCGATGCCGACTATTATGATGGTAAATTTCAAGTCATTCCGAGATACTTTTTGTTTTTGAGAAGAAAGTCAGCTCACTGTCAAAGTGCATCAGGGCAAGTGGATGATTTCTTGAATTTCAAAAATTCATTAAAATTATTCCTTAAGAGTTTTGCAAATATTTTTAACGGATCCTTGTTCAGAGCGATGCCGACTATTATGATGGCGAATTTCAAGTCATTCCGAGATACTTTTTATTTTTTTGAAGAAAGTCAGCTCACTGTCAAACTGAATCAGAGCAAGTGGATGATTTCTTGAATTTCAAAAATTCATTAAAATTATTCCTTAAGAGATATGCAAATATTTTTAACGGATCCTTGTTTAGGGCGATGCCGACTATTATGATGGTGAATTTCAAGTCATTCCGAGATACTTTTTATTTTTGAGAAGAAAGTCAGCTCACTGTCAAAGTGCATCAGGGCAAATGGATGATTTCTTGAATTTCAAAAATTAATTAAAATTATTCCTTAAGAGTTTTGCAAATATTTTTAACGGATCCTTGTTTAGGGCGATGCCAACTATTATGATGGCGAATTTCAAGTCATTCCGAGATACTTTTTATTTTTTTGAAGAAAGTCAGCTCACTGTCAAAGTGCATAAGGGCAAGTGGATGATTTCTTGAATTTCAAAAATTCATTTAAATTATTCCTTAAGAGATATGCAAATATTCTTAACGGATCCTTGTTTAGGGCGATGCCGACTATTATGATGGTGAATTTCAAGTCATTCCGAGATACTTTTTATTTTTGAGAAGAAAGTCAGCTCACTGTCAAAGTGCATCAGGGCAAATGGATGATTTCTTGAATTTCAAAAATTCATTAAATTATTCCTTAAGAGATATGCAAATATTTTTAACGGATCCTTGTTCAGGGCGATGCCGACTATTATGATGGTAAATTTCAAGTCATTCCGAGATACTTTTTGTTTTTGAGAAGAAAGTCAGCTCACTGTCAAAGTGCATCAGGGCAAGTGGATGATTTCTTGAATTTCAAAAATTCATTAAAATTATTCCTTAAGAGTTTTGCAAATATTTTTAACGGATCCTTGTTCAGAGCGATGCCGACTATTATGATGGCGAATTTCAAGTCATTCCGAGATACTTTTTATTTTTTTGAAGAAAGTCAGCTCACTGTCAAACTGAATCAGAGCAAGTGGATGATTTCTTGAATTTCAAAAATTCATTAAAATTATTCCTTAAGAGATATGCAAATATTTTTAACGGATCCTTGTTTAGGGCGATGCCGACTATTATGATGGTGAATTTCAAGTCATTCCGAGATACTTTTTATTTTTGAGAAGAAAGTCAGCTCACTGTCAAAGTGCATCAGGGCAAATGGATGATTTCTTGAATTTCAAAAATTAATTAAAATTATTCCTTAAGAGTTTTGCAAATATTTTTAACGGATCCTTGTTTAGGGCGATGCCAACTATTATGATGGCGAATTTCAAGTCATTCCGAGATACTTTTTATTTTTTTGAAGAAAGTCAGCTCACTGTCAAAGTGCATAAGGGCAAGTGGATGATTTCTTGAATTTCAAAAATTCATTAAAATTATTCCTTAAGAGATATGCAAATATTTTTAACGGATCCTTGTTTAGGGCGATGCCGACTATTATGATGGTAAATTTCAAGTCATTCCGAGATACTTTTTATTTTTGAGAAGAAAGTCAGCTCACTGTCAAAGTGCATCAGGGCAAGTGGATGATTTCTTGAATTTCAAAAATTCATAAAAATTATTCCTTAATAGAAATGCAAATATTTTAAGGGATCCTTGTTCAGGGTGATGCCGACTATTATGATGGTGAATTTCAAGTCATTCCGAGATACGTCATTCACGACGATTCAGCGTGTCGCCTTTAGGGATCGATCGATGTTCTCATGAATGTGAAAATGAAAACTTTAGTGTTTTTGTTTCCTTCCTCTCACATGGACGGAGTCTTGGGGGATTCAGTTACCGTCAGAAGCTAAATCCCACACACTTGGTAACGCTCTATCACACTGTGAATCTGTTACATAATCACTTTATAACCCAAATTCAGTTGCAGTGGGGAAAATTGCAAGTTGATATTTCAGACCCAACACCAACATTAATCTCCAGAACACCTCGCATTTGTCTATTTATGCTCTTATCTCTGACCACCTGCTTGACATAATGTGCTGTTTTTAGTGCTCAGACCAAATAAAACCATCAAAAGTAAAGACCCAGATAACATGAGAGAGTGGGTCAGGTTTTGAGAAGAAGACGGTGCAACAACAGGAACAGGAACAGCAGAAGTGCGATGTACAGTGGATGAACACATGGTTGATCATCTGACACTGTTCCCGAAATAAACTCGACTGTGTGCAGCAGCAGCGGCGGCAGCAGCTGTTTTGATTAGTTATCATTTAACAGCCCACGACTCGACTCTGGTCCCGATGTCTGTATCGCAGCTCTTTCTCCATCATTCACGGCCCGTTCCCTGTGCTTCTACCCAGGCTTTGGCTGAGGGTTGCTTGGTCGGTCGGTCGGGGGTACAGTGGGGGTGGGGTTGGCGACGGTTGGTTTGCACATTTCCAAGCAAACTGAAATATTCATGTTGGTGTCTCTGTGTGAGAGTGACTTCACGTGTATTCCTGTGTGTGTGTGTGTGTTTGGTTCTATTCATATCTGCAGTTTGACGTCTTCACGTCGACGTTGTTTGAGTATAAGACTATATCGTGCACGTTTTATTTGTTTGTTTGTCAGGTGCACGGAGCGTGAAAAAAAAAAAAAAAAAAAAGATTTTCAGTTTTGGTTTCGACTCCCAAAATAAGACTTGGCACATCAATTACCCATGAGCCTCTCCACACACAACACAACCCACCGAGAGAGGCAGGAATTAGCAAGAACATGCCTCGCTCGCTCGCTCCCTATAATGATATGCGGGCCGCACTCTACTTAGAAAAATATCCGCTTCTCGCTCTCGCGTTCCGTCTTCAAAATCTGAATTTTGAAAAGCACGCTCAGACGGGAACGTATTCAACCGTGGGGGTCATGTGTTCGCGTTTATGTAACCTCGGTGATAAACGCACTCTGGGATGTCTTTTTTTTTTTTTCTTTCTTCTTCACACAGCTGTCAACCGCGAGTTCACGTCGCTCTCTAACGCTAACGCTAACTCCCCCGTCGTCCTCCGAGGTCTGCACAGAGCAGCTGATCCCCCCCCCGTTCCTTCATCTGTTTCGCTGCCTTTTAGCTCGCTCATCCTGAAACACACACACACACACACACATGCACTGCCCCTCCACCCCCACCCCCCCCCCCAATTTCCCAGCCCTCCCATCTCTCTGTTTCCCTTGACCTCCCACCCTTCTAATGCCATTCTACCCTCCTCTTATCCCTTCCTCAGCTTCAACCTCCTCCTCCTCCTCCTCCACCTCCCTCCCACTACTCCCCCCCTTTCCCTCCCCACCCATGCTGAGTCGACCGGAGGCAGCAGCCGGTACATGTATAGCCGGTTGCTATGTGGGCACCATGACAACCGTCATGAATTCGACATGGCGCTCACGTATCCAGGCGGATGTGAATCTTGTGCGGTGGTGGATGCAGCGCTTTTCAAATGGCGCTCACGTACCACGAAGCTCTCGCAGGAGGGTATTTTTTTTTGGGGGGGGGGGTTGTATAGATCATAGATCGTCCTCTTTTTTATATATATATATATATATATATATATATAAAAATGTAAATATACAGTAGACGTGTGTCATGTGACACCGTGTTGATCTCAGAGCAGCGGCCCTGTGAAATAATGATCGTTAAAAACGCACATTTTCACAATAATTGGCGTCTGACATAAAGCAATACAGCTATTTTGAGTGATATACGCCCTGTTTTAAACATATGATCCTATTTTAACGTAAAATGATTTAAAGAAATCCGTTCGCACAGTCCGATTCTCTGTGAATGAGGCTTTGGAGCCAAAAATTAAAAATGAACCTAATTCCGTTTGATACAGTGACTGAAAACAGAGCAGGCTCTGGCATCTCTGCTCATTCTGTTCATTGTGTTCTCACTTGCTCGCGACACACTGAGACGTCTCTGTGAAACGTCCTTTAAATGCAGTCACGTTCCCAAAGCCTGTGTGTGTGTGTGTGTGTAATGTTGGACAACGTTTACGTCTCGCCTGAAGCTTTAAAATCCTCTTGTTTTTAAAAAAATATCAAGGGAAATCTTCAGGCTTTTATTGTGAAAGACGCGGATCAATCACGAGATCCAGTGCAGACATAAATAGTGATAAATAGTAAAAAAAAATC
The DNA here is from genome assembly GCF_963457635.1 of Microchirus variegatus. Classification (NCBI taxonomy): domain Eukaryota; kingdom Metazoa; phylum Chordata; class Actinopteri; order Pleuronectiformes; family Soleidae; genus Microchirus; species Microchirus variegatus. The sequence continues at coordinate 25,069,104 of NC_139814.1, read as the reverse complement.
TCTCAGTATGAGTGTAATTTATATGATACTGTGCTGATTCACTTTGTCAGTGATACAAAAAGAACTCCCGAGCGTTAAAATCCCTGGCCCTCACCTCTGAGCGATGGCCCCTTTTTCATCACTTCAGTCATTCAGGATTTGGTCTGTGTGATAATGGTCGCTGAAATGACTTCTATGAGTCAGCGTGGATGAAGTACGCCACGCTTATTTAATGTGTTATTATTACATTGCTCATTCAGAAATGTTACAAACAGTCAGACGACTCAAAGCATCCGTAGAGATGGTTGGAAACGAGGAAAGTAAGCGGGTTTGTGACCTGGAGGGTTGTCGGTTCAGATCACGGGGACGGGGTAGATACCAACCAGTACAGACTAGTATGGGCTATTTCATCCAGTTTCCCACCAGTTAACACCAGCACATGTTGTTTCTGCCCAGTACAGACGAGCATAGGCTACATCCATCCAGTTCACATTAGTACAGGCTGTTCACAAACTGTCCAGACTGGTAAACAGGCTGTTGCGTCTCGTTTCCGACCAGTTAACACCAGCGCGTGTTGTTTTCCCAACCAGTACAGACTAACACGGTCCTGTTTTTGACCAGTACAGACAGATGCAGACTCCTACAAGGCTCTTAGACGCTGTTTCAGACCAGAACTGAACACGACAAGCTGTTTCCAACCAGTATAGAGTAGCAAAGGCTATTTTATCGTGTTTCCAACCAGTTAAAACCAGCATGTGTTGTTTTCCCAACCAATACAGACTATCATCAACTGTTTTTCACCGGTTCAGACCAATGCAGCCTCCTACAGGCCTTGCACTGATCAGTAAAGGCTCATAGACACTGTTTTAGACCAGAACCTGAACACTACGGGTTGTTTCCAACCAGTAAAGACCAACGCAGACCCCTACAAGCCTTGTACTGACAAGTGTTGGCTTTTAGATGCTGTTTCAGGCCAGAACTGAACACCACAGACTGTTTCCAACCAGTATGGAGTAGCAAAGGCTATTTCATCGTGTTTCCAACCAGTTTATACCAGCATGTGTTGTTTTCCCAACCAGTACAGACTAGCATGCACTTTTTTTGACCAGTTCAGACCAATGCAGACGCCTACAGACCTTGTACTGACTAATATAGGCTCGTAGACACCGTTTCAGACCAGAAAACTGAACAGTGCAGGCTGTTTCCATGCAATAGAGGACGATGCAGACTCCTACAGGCCTTGTACTGAACAGTATGGGCTTGTAGACGCTGTTTCAGACCAGAATCGAACGCTTCAAAGACCATTTCATCGTGTTTCCAACCAGTTTACACCAGCATGTGGTGTTTTCCCAACCAGTACAGACTAGCATGCACTTTTTTTGACCAGTTCAGACCAATGCAGACTCCTACAGACCTTGTACTGACCAATATAGGCTCGTAGACACCGTTTCAGACCAGAAAACTGAACAGTGCAGGCTGTTTCCAAGCAGTAGAGAACAATGCAGACTCCTACAGGCCTTGGACTGACCAACATAGGCTCATAGAAGCTGTTTTAGACCAGAACTGAACACTACAGACTGTTTCCAACCAGTAGAAACCAATACAGAGTTCTACAGGTCATGTACAGACCAGTAAAGGCTCATAGGCGCTGTTTTAGACCAGAAAACCGAACAGTACATGCTGTTTCCATGCAGTAGAGAACAATGCAGACTCCTACAGGCCTTGTACTGGCCAGTGTTGGCTTGTAGACGCCGTTTCAGACCAGAAAACCGAACAGTACAGGCTGTTTCCAAGCAGTAGACCAGTACAGACCAGCACAGACCATTCCCCCCGCTCTGTAAACAGCAGCCACATTCAGAGCTGCTCGGGCTGTGTATCAACTATGCTGCTTTACTGTTAATCTGTCTTTATACCAGCGCTGCCAACAAGGGCACTTTGTGTGTCACCCCCCCCGTCCACATGCTCCTCTGACCAGCAAGGCCAGCGATTAGGTCTGGCAAGGATTAACACACACACTCAGAAACACAGCAGATAACTTCTGTATCAATACACCATGGATACATACATGCCTGTTTTTCTCAGGCTCACTCGCGATGATACAAAAACACCTGCCCACACAAATTCACACACTGTTTTGCAACATTGGTTTTGCCCAAGAGGAATTAGAGGCTACTCTAGTTCGGAGGTTGGAGGCCTCGTGCTATAATAACGAGCGTTTCCCTCCTCGGCGTTGTTACGTAAGTGATCGGGGGGAAATAACGCGATAACGAAAATCCCCTTTGACACAAAATGGTTGCCACTTTTTTAAAAACCCTGCAGTTTTGCATTTATATTTTCAAAGGAGCCTTGCTCTTACATAATCATGAAGACAAGTCTTTAGATCACCCACTCACAAGATATCATTAGTTCTCCAGTGTGTGGTCTTAGTCCAGAGAGTTGTTCTGTACTGTTGTTGCGTCTCCAGCGTCTCCACTTTATTCTGCCCTTTTGGCACCGACAAGACGTTTTTATTTCACCCAGAGAACTGGCGCTCGCTGTATATCTTCTGTTTTTTTGTGACCGTACTCTGTAAAACCCTAGAGATGGTTGCACGGAAATTCTGGCACATCAGCAGTTTCTAAAATACTCCGTCCACACTGTCTGACACCAACAACCGTGTCACGTTCAAAGTCGTCCTGATGCTTTGGTTTGAACTTCAAAACAGGTTCCTCTCTTCCACGGCCGTGTCTGAATGCCTAAATACGATGAGTTGCTGCCATGTGTTCGACCGATTAGACATTTTGTGTTTCACCCTTTCACACCTATGCCTCAAAATGTCAATCTGGACTTGAATTAATCATAAAAGGGCCAGAAAATGCCATTTTTCCAGATTAACTTTCAATATCTGGCAGTTATTTAGGATTTACTGCATGTTATAACACTGTAGTAGCTAGCAAGCTTTCATTTTCGCTAGAAAGCTTTCGTTTTAGTTAGCAAGCTTTCATTTTCGCTAGCAAGCTTTCATTTTCGCTAGCAAGCTTTCATTTTCGCTAGCAAGCGTTCATTTTAGTTAGCAAGCTTTCATTTTCGGTAGCAAGCTTTTCATTTTAGCTAGCAAGCCTTCATTTTCACGAGCAAGCTTTCATTTTAGTTAGCAAGTGTTCATTTTAGCTAGCAAGATTTCATTTTAGCTAGCAAGCTTTCATTTTCGCTAGTAAGCTTTCATTTTCGCTAGCAAGCTTTTCATTTTAGCTAGCAAGCTTTCATTTTCCCTAGCAAGCTTTCATTTTAGTTAGCAAGCTTTCATTTTTGCTAGCAAGCGTTTCATTTGAGTTTTTTAGCATTTGTTTGCATCATTGTCTCAATGTCCAAAAACGCTGATTCGACAGCTTCCTGCAACAGCGCGAGTGAAATTACTGTAATAAGCACGTATTGTTTTTTTGACGTTATAACTTCTCAGCTTTTCAGAAACTGTTGGAATCGTTTTTCGATAGCACAAACCGTCAAGTAAATTACAGCGATGGATGCAAACGTGTCGTCTAGGGGTGTTTGGTGTTTAAGGGTTAATGAGAAGCAGGTGTAACAGGTGAATCTAATAAAGTGAGCGTGTTGGTTGGTCATGTCTGATCATGGCTTAAGGACGACCTGGAAGGACATCACCACCACAGGTCTCAGACACACACACACACACACACACACGAGAGAGAGTACAGTAGAATGCCTTTGGGTTTGCTTTGTCATTATCGAGTAACAAATGACCTTGCAAGTGGCTGCTTCGTTAAAACGGAATGTGTTTTTCAAAGCCTCAGGGAATAGACGCCGCGAGTGTCAGTCAAGGCTGAGGAAGTGGAGACAAACACGAGCGCACACACACACACACACACACACACATGCACACACACCCTGTGAAGTTTATATTTTTGCAGCACAGGGGCCAGAAAAATGTCCTTGAAATAGCCTTTAAAATTCTTTTAATTCCTCATGAAATAGATGGGTTAACTTTTGCAAATCCCAAGCCACAAAAATAGTGAATTTAGACATTTATACTATACTCCTTCGCCCTATGCGTGTCCATGTTAGTTTGACTCTTTGGGTCGTTGTAATGTGCATCATTTCTGGTAATTAAACTAATTAAATTAAAGTTCTTGGATGTGATTTTGGAGAACTCTTGCACTAAACCCTGGTATTTGCCAAAGAAAATGCCCTAGAAATTATTGAAAATGGCCAAGACTTGAATAATACTTGAATAATTAAAGTAAAAGCACTCAATAATGGAGAGTTTTGTATTTATGAAGAGGTTTGAGCCCTAGATCTATCTATCTATCTATCTATCTATCTATCTATCTATCTATCTATCTATCTATCTATCTATCTATCTATCTATCTATCTATCTATCTATCTATCTATCTATCTATCTATCTATCTAGAGCTAGCTATCTAGCTTATATCTTGCTAGCTAGCTATATATATCTGCTATCTGTCTAGCTATTTACAGTGTCTTGCTAGCTGTTTTGGTAGCGACACAATTGATTACATTTCCTGGAAGAACGTGTCGAATGGCATAATCGGTAATGTTTGTGACGTAGACTTTGCACATGTGGAGTTACATGTTTCATCTATCTATCTATCTATCTATCTATCTATCTATCTATCTATCTATCTATCTATCTATCTATCTATCTATCTATCTATCTATCTATCTATCTATCTATCTATCTATCTATCTATCTAGCCATTTAAAGTATCTTGCTAGCTGTTTTGGTATCTATCTATCTATCTATCTATCTATCTATCTATCTATCTATCTATCTATCTATCTATCTATCTATCTATCTATCTATCTATCTATCTATCTATCTATCTATCTAGAGCTAGCTAGCTTATATCTTGCTAGCTAGCTATATATATCTGCTATCTGTCTAGCTATTTACAGTGTCTTGCTAGCTGTTTTGGTAGCGGCACAATTGATTACATTTCCTGGAAGAACGTGTCGAATGGCATAATCGGTAATGTTTGTGACGTAGACTTTGCACATGTGGAGTTACATGTTTCATCTATCTATCTATCTATCTATCTATCTATCTATCTATCTATCTATCTATCTATCTATCTATCTATCTATCTATCTATCTATCTTGCTAGCTATCTTGCTAGCTATCTAGCCATTTAAAGTATCTATCTATCTATCTATCTATCTATCTATCTATCTATCTATCTATCTATCTATCTATCTATCTATCTATCTATCTATCTATCTATCTATCTATCTATCTTGCTATCTGTCTAGCTATTTACAGTGTCTTGCTAGCTGTTTTGGTAGCGACACAGTTGATTACATTTCCTGGAAGAACGCGTTGTACGGCGTAATCGGGAATGTTTGTGACGCGGACTTTGCACATGTGAAGTTGCATGTTTGTGCAGACACAAGATTTGTGTCGGTCACAGAAAGCGTCTATTGTTTGTCAGTTTGCCTTCAGCTCCCCTGAGTGTCAGAACAAGGGATCAGGGCTCAGTTCAGCACACACCGGAGGATTGGCACCTCTAATGGTGCCAAAGGCTGGATAAACACCGCTAAGATTTCCAGGAGATTTCTTGAAAGTTGCCGTCCTTGCTAATTTTTTTTCTAGGTCGTGTGTGGGGGAAAAAAAGAAAAAGAATAACAAACAAACCCTGCTCTGAGCGGAAAAACCTGTGTTGTGATCACCAGATTATAGCTGGGGCTAAATCTGTTACCTCTGCCCCCAAAAGTGTTTTTGCCATGTAATTTAGATTATATTCTGATTAATATGTGCTCTTTATCCCCTCTGGTTCCATTTCCTGGGACCTGTTTCATCTCAGCATCCAGTCTGAGGGTCAGGACTCGTCCACTGGGTCAACCAAATCAATCACAATTTTTTTTTTATATAACATGTTCCCCCTTTATTCACCCTGTGTAATAATATGTTCTCCACACTTTTCCACCAAGGCCACAGCGCCAAACATGTTTAAGAAGAGTTTTTAAGGGGGAATGGGGTGATTATAAGGGGGCGGGAGGAGGAACCCGGGGCCTTGTGGCCAAAGATAGCCTGAGGTCCAATATGTCACCATATGTGAGAGGAACGACGCCTCAGGACTTGGGTTGTTATTCCAACATTTATAAATTTTTCTTATATACTTCACAACACAGCACCTAAAACATGACATGGAACTGTAGACAAAGACATCTATCTATCTATCTATCTATCTATCTATCTATCTATCTATCTATCTATCTATCTATCTATCTATCTATCTATCTATCTATCTATCTATCTATCTATCTATCTATCTATCTATCTATCCGTCAAAGGTAATTGTGCGTTGCCTCCTAAAGTATTAGTTTGTTCACACAATCATCAACTATTTATCTATCTATCTATCTATCTATCTTGCTAGCTATATATATTGCTAGCTATATATATTGCAAGCTATCTAGCTATTTACAGTATTTTGCTAGCTGCTTTGGTATCTATCTATCTATCTATCTATCTATCTATCTATCTATCTATCTATCTATCTATCTATCTATCTATCTATCTATCTATCTATCTATCTATTTAAAGTATCTTGCTGTTTTGGTATCTATCTATCTTGCTAGCTAGCTATATATCTTGCTATCTATCTCACTATTTACAGTGTCTTGCTAGCTGTTTTGGTAGCGACATATCTATCTATATATCTATCTATCTATCTATCTTGCTAGCTATCTAGCTATATATATTGCGAGCTATCTATTTACAGTATCTTGCTAGCTGCTTTAGTAGCGATCTATCTATCTATCTATCTATCCATCTATCTATCTATCTATCTATCTATCTATCTATCTATCTATCTATCTATCTATCTATCTATCTATCTATCTATCTATCTATCTATCTATCTATCTATCTATCTATCTATCTATCTATCTATCTATCTATCCGTCAAAGGTAATTGTGCGTTGCCTCCTAAAGTATTAGTTTGTTCACACAATCATCGACATCTCTTGATATCATAGTTCCATGATCACGGTGCAAACTCTGCAAACTGCAAAGATGTTTATTTAATTTTGAGTCAAATGAGTAAATATTTAAATGATGTTGTATTATTTTTGGCGCCTACTATTTCCCTCCAAGAGGAGAGAAGGGAAGGGAAGGGAAGGGGGAGGGAAGGGGGACGAATGCATGAAAACAAACAAAAACAGCATCTGTCCGGTGGTTTCCGCTGCCAAAAGCTAGAGCCACAGAGAAATCTGCTGCTGCAGCTCAGCCTGAGGTGGTGTTTTCACCCAGAGTGTGAGTCTTTAACAGAGACACAGCACAAGTGACAGACTTTCACATTATTCTGCCAGCTTTTTATATTATATCATACAGAATAAATGTAACTAAATGTAACCAAATATAATAGTTAAAGTGAAATACTACTCCGTAACATATTGCTAAATAACTTCCTGTATTTATTACTTATTCAATTTCACTCGTTGCATGATGCGTATACAATGATACACTGTGATCTAGTGGCGGTGCCGTCACTTTGCGGGTAACGCAATCGCCGTGCATTGTGGGAAATGTAGTTTATGGTCAAGGCACGCCTTAAAGCAGCATAGACCTATTTTGACACAGATTTTTAAGAACAATTAATCACTCCAGGGCCGCATAAAATGACGTGGCGGGCCACATCTGGCCCCCGGGCCTTGAGTTTGACACATGTGCCATACAGGATCATGTTGTTGTTTAAAAGAGTTTAAAAGTTTTCCTTTATTTTGCTCAAATGTATGTTTCAGAGAAAATTCTGTAAAACCCCAAATTGATGTATTCCTTTCAGTCAACTTGCTGCTGTTTCATGACATGTATCGCATGCTAACGATGAGCTAACAATTCTAGCATAATTCTAACAATCTTATCTCTGCCCCTTACGTGTTTTCCTGAATTCCTTTCTTTTAGTATTCGCAGAAAAGAACATTCTGAGAAAACGACGGCAGCTCCGGGGCAGAGCGGCTTCTCGTGGCTCACTCGTGTACGTTAGGTCCGGAAGATTCAAATAAAATAAAAAAATTCCGCAAAATCAGTTGGAGATGCTTATCTTATCTTTAAAGAAAGAAAAGAAACCGTATTAAAGAGAAAGAAAGCAACAGGCTTCTGTGACGGCATAACGATCCGTGTCAGTCAGATGATCTGTGGCGACTCACAAACACCCAGAGGCCAAACTGTCGGATGCCGCGAGACGCCTTTCATTTGGTGAAGTTTGACGTTGCTGTACGTTGTTTTCTAGTTTCGTAACGTTTAGCGCGTCTGATAACATCAATCTGAAGCTCAGGAACTTTTAACCTGAGTCTGCTCTTTGCCGTGGTCAGAGGGGAGTCGTTCTCCTGATGCGTTGAGATAAGATATGATGTCGTAAGGTGTGAGTGACACCGTTTATATGTTTATGTTGGCGGTGTAGCCCGTTTCCTTTATTCCCTTTTGTTTCTGACAGACGGTATAATATCAAACGTGTTGGTGTCAGCGGGTTCAAGGACCAAGAAGAAACGATACAAGGCAGAATCTGTTACATAGACGACAAAAAAGAGAGCATTCAGTTCTCTTCATGCTATAATCACTCACATGCATGTTAAAAGTCAGATTTTAGTCGGACTAAAGGCCACACTCTACTTCTCCGACAGCGTAACCACGAGACCCCTCGAGCCTTCACACTTCTCCGTTGCGGTGCCGGATACGCACTGCAATTTCCCGCCCGATCAGTAGGGGTCGCTACGCAAGGTTGTCGTGCTTTTGGCTACAGTGAGCAATGGCGTCCGAGAGAGAAAGACTGTCGTCGTTGTAGGTTGCAGCGGAATAACATTGAAACGGTGGCTGTTTTTCACCTGAAATAAATATTTTTCTGTCCCAGAACGCAGTTTTAAGATCATTTGAGCCGAGAAATTGGCCATTTAGAGTCTAAACATGTGCTGCGTGTGTTAAGATGTGACGTATTTATAGTTTGGGAGCGACGTTGTCGGCGGTGATCAGCTCCGCCTCTTTGGACGATCGGTGCGCACTGTGAGCCGGCACAGAGCAGCGTTAGCTCGGCCTGTCCTGAGGACCAATCGCAGCCCTTGCCGTCTCCGTTGTCCCTTGACGGAGTGACGGACACTAACTGACGTAGAGCACTTTACGCAGGAATATCAATTGGGCTCAAGAGACATTAATCTGACTAAAATCGAGCTAGCCTTAGTCAGACTAAGATACCTGTATAGTCTGATTACTCCTGCGTGTCGGACTGGAGTCGGACGTTAAGTCTTTGACAACGTACAAACTGAAAGTACTGTTTCTGGAAGAAAAAAACAATTCCAATGTTTCCGGCGTCTTTTCTGGCGACTTTCTTCACAAGACCACGTTCTAGCCTCTAATTGCGATCTAGCTCGTATCGCGATTAACTTGTACAGCCGGTTACGAAACACAGCACCAGCAACAGGAAACTGATTAATTACGCACTCCCTTATGACGAGATACTGATTTTTTTGTCGCCCAGTCATCTGACTGTCGTGGGTATCGCGTACCATTACTCTGGTACCCCAAAAATGGAATGGTGGGGCCTGATATTTTGGTACGTTTCCTAATGGAAACGCAACAAAATACAGTACAGTACAGAACCAAACCGTTCCACTCAATGGAAACACGCCCTTCACTCTTAGAAATAAAAGCTCTCAGTAGAACCATATAAGGTTCTTCGGCTTGTCTTCATAGGAGAAGCCTTTTTGAGGGTTGGAGGGTTCACCAAGAACCCTTTAAAACCCTTTTTAAGGGGTTTTAAAGGGTTATCTGGATCAAAATGGTTCTTACTGGAACCATTAGTGTTACCAAGAACCATTGAAAAACCCTTTCCAGAAGAAATAGTTTTTCAGAAGCAAATGGTTCCAGGTAGAACCTCAGCCCTTGTAGAAGAACCCTTTTGGAACCCTTATTTCTAAGAGTGCATGGTTGGCCTTTACGTACCAGAAAAGACGTCGTTCTTCTTTGCCTTCTGAGCTTCACAAAGTGAAAGATGCTCAAATCCTGGCTGCTTACTTTATTCAGGCTGCTGCAGAAACTCAGTGGTGCCAGATGACGGCCTTATAATAACTCATTTTAAGGCTGTAAGAAAACCAAATAATGGGTTGTGTGTGTGTGTGTGTGTGTGTGTGAACACATCCTCCCCTAAATGTTACACACTGGACCTCAACGGCATGAATGTATTCATATTAATAGCTTCTTGCAGGAGGCGGTAAATACTCTCTTATGTGTTACGCGAGCGCTGTGGTTCTGTGCTGCACTGGCTTTCATCTTTGGCGGATAATTCCTGCAGCAGTACACATGCATCTTGCATGTATCACTTCCACTTCCATCGCGTGCCCTAGTTTGAATCTAGGGTGGAACAGTGTGTGCTGTGTGTGCAGCTACACCGTGTACATTCTTTTCTAATTTAGTATTCACATGCACCAAATATAATGTTGTTTATTGCTGTGGTTTTTTTTAAAACTCTTGTTTGTACATTTGTAAATTTTAATTAATCATTTAATTCTAATTAAGTTGAGTAATTGCTGAAAGCTCCAAACACCTGACCTTTTGATCCCCGTTATCTCGATGCTTTAGGTTAAAAAAGAAGGAGCTCTTGGATGCTGTCGGTGCCCGCGATGGCGAGCAAAAACTGGGTCATGGAAACCTTCACCGTCGCCGTGGCAACTGCACTGTTGACACAGCTATTACCTCATCTTTCGGGCAAACACGCCGCGATAAGACAGTGGCACGTTAGACCGTATTTTGATCGATAGATTATAGATTATTTTAACAAATGTGAGGCTAATTCTTCTGTGACTGGCTCCCTGCAGTGGAGATATCCTGTCCTCCTCTGATTCTGGTGGGAAAAGCGTGGATCGTTTCATCACAAAGAACAAACTTTTATCGAATAAATTTCGTGAAAGCCCCAGAATCTTTATTTTTTAGCATGTCTGTTAGCTAAGAAGCTGCGAACCAGGGAGCCGGAGCATCGTTCTCTTCTTCTTCTTCGATAGGAATGCGTCCTATTCCCTGCGTCCAGACTTGTACCGCCACCCGATGGTGAAGTGGGATATTACAGGACTTTGACGCGCGAGTATACCAAGGGTCCGCGATACGCGACGTATGATGTGAAGCATACCAGGGCCTTTAAAACAGCGTTTCCCAACCATGATCCTCGGGGAACGTGGGCATGCCATGTTTTAGATGTTGCCCTGCTCCAAAAACACCTGATTCCAATAAATCTTCAGCTCATCGTCAAGCTCAACTTTCAACTTTTGTTGATTTTTTTTAAATGTTATATTTCAACTTTTGCCAAAAAAATTCAAAAAATTATGTATTTCAACTTTTCTCAATTTTTGTTAAAAAAATGTTAGATTTCAACTTTTGTTAAATAAAAAAAAAAAAAAAATTGTATATAATTTTTTTTGAAGAATGTAATGTTTCAACTTTTGTTTAAAAAAAAAATGTAATGTTTCATCTGAATCAGGTGTCTTTGGAGCAGGGCCACATCTAAAACATGGCATGGCTCCGTTCCCTGAGGACCAGGGTTGGGAAACACTGCTTTAAAGAGACTTAAAAATCCTGCAACGTACATTAATCTGCAACATTTAGCAAATGAAGTGTCTAAAATCTCAATATTTAAGTCAATAAAGAGTGTATTTTTAAGTAATATAAGTATTTCCCTTAATAAATTCAACACCCAACAAACAAAACAAACAGGCTATAGCAGCCGTATGAAACTGAAACATCTTTATATACATTTATTTAGTGCTTTATGTTTGCTTTATCAGCACAGTGCATATACCATGGCTCGGGGTGCTGTGCAAACTGATGCCAAATATACCTATCATTTAATTGATCTCTCTGAGGGAATATAGCTCTATTCTCAACAAACACACACACACACACACACACACATATATATATATATATATATATATATATATATATATATATATATATATATATATATATATATAACCTACAGTAAGTGTGGGGCACTTCCTCCTTTTGTCTCCAAACATTTGAGTGTCTTTTGAACATCCTGCACATTGTAAGTAATGCAATGTGCAGGATTCAGGATTAATATAAAGGAAAAAATTGTGTTTAAATGAATGTATTTATCATGACTTGATGCTGAATTAACGATATTTATTTCTTCTTCTCCTCTAGAACCATGGCGTTCATGAGAAACAGTGTATTCCCGGTGGTTTGTGGATCCAGTCAGAACCCACAGGTAATTATATTGATATATATATCGCTTTTCTAGTCTTGATGATCACCCTCAAGCTCAACCCTTAATCTTAACTGGCCCTCAAAACCAAGTGTTAAGTGTTATTTTGTCACTTAGAAATGGGACACCCCTTAAATGCAGATACGTCTTCAGACTGTAGGGGGCAGAATAACGCGAAAGCTGCGTCCAGTCTGTCGACTCCAAAAAAGAAGAAGAAGAAGAACACATTTAAGTCAGGATTATTTATTACGATCCGTTTGTCAGTCAAGTTTTTAGGTTGTCAGTTAGTTATAAGATGATACTCATACAAATATTCAGCTGACAGTTACCACACACCACGGCTTATTGAAAAGTAAACCATAGCAAACCATAGATTGTCCGCACCGGCCGACTATTGACAAAAGATCGTAAAATAAAAATAAATGTTACGCAACAATGACGTCAGTAATCCATAATCTGGGCCTAAACTAAGATAATACAATGGTTTTCATCATTTTTATATCTCTATTAACAAAGAAAATACTTCATTTGTAGCGTACTCGTTTAGCTGCTTTCGGCGCCATCTTTGTTATGTGAAAACACGCAATGCATTCTGGGTAGCCCTTGCTCCCAAGGGTGGTCTCGGAAAATCTCAATATTGAGGGCGATACAGCCCTTAAACTTGGCCCCTCAACTTAATTTTTCTGAGAATCGGGACAACACTTGCACTAGAGGGAGCACATTTTTGAGATTGAGATTAAGCAAAGGAATTGGAATTCACCCTTAATTATTCCACAGAAAACCAAAGTCACTCCAGTTGTTGACACTCGCTGTGACACTCCTGTGATCCCTCTACTTTGTGAGCATCAACAATCCCTATAAACTGATTCATTTGGTTTTCGGCACGATGCATTTTTCAACTCAAACCCTCGCTGAAGACTTTATCCTTGTGCGTAAACCCTCAGTTTCAACTTGATTTTTCAAAGTTTTGAAAAGCGTTCCAAATCACTGCAGAGCAGCGGTTTGTGCCACGGCTCAGTAAAAAAGTAAGTTCTTAAGTTCTTCTAATCATTTTCACCCTGATTTTTTGTGGAATAATTAAATTTCTGAGTGCAAAGTTTAACGGCACTTTACGGCCAAAAATACTTTTAAAACAACAACCTTTTCATAATTTCGTACTCAACTGTGCATTTTTTGGGTTGCTATGGTGACCGGTGTTAATCAGTCCGGCTTAAAAATGTGATATTTTGAAGGTAATAGGTGGTGGAAATACTACAAATGGTGCCCTAGTGGAGTGGAGGCAGACGGACACACTTTTGACTAATTCAGATGAATATTTGACATCGTAACAGAACGACGAATCAAATAAATCCAATAAATGTCGTTTTTTTTAAATACCCTTTTTAACTATTATCTGTTCAGTCACTAAATCAGAGAGAATTTTTAACGGCCGTAGCTTTGAAGCCTCGTACGTCTGCGTCGATTTCGTTTGACTGTATTACGCCGTTTCGGATTGTGAGTGTGTGTGTGTAAGTGTGTGTAAAAGAACACAAAGAGGAAATGGGATAAAGAAAAGAAAGCAGCAGCAGCAGCATTAGAGGAAAATAGCCGCTTTGGCCTTGTCCTCGAGAAGAGGTGAGAGTATTATGCGTCTGTTTATTCTGCCGGAGTTAACGCGATAACGTGAGCGCAAACTTGTGAAAACACAACAAACGCACACACGCGCGCGTGTTCTGCGAGTCGTGTTTTTTGTCTTCACACGGGAAGTGTTTTGTCAGAATTTATAAAAGTCGGTTTAGGGAAGTGAAATAAAACACTTCACGTGTGCACAAGCGTGAACTGCATGTATTTGCATAAAATCTGTGCTCTTTTTTTTGTAACCTTAACACTCACTGATGTAAATGATGCTAAATGTCAGCTTCCGATTGCATTCTCCATTCTTGCTTTTCACACTGAACCCAGATCAGCTGCTTCACCTTGTGTGAAATGCGTCGTCGCAGCTGTTGCAGGGAGACGATCACATCGTCTGTACGATGTTTAGATAACTACGCATCTTCGGATCGTGTGTGTGATGTCATCGGCCTGCCTTTTTTTTTTGTATACCCAGGTTTCCCCCCCCGCCGTAGCCCTCCCTCGTCGCTCCGTCGCTGTGAAAAATTCATGCCTCGTCTTCACAGCGAGAGCCGGAGCACGATTAAACATTCAGATTCCGACTTTTGAAAATTAGCCTGAAGTGGTCTCTGCAGCTCTGTCTGTCTGTCTGTCTGTCCGCTCACTCACAGCAGAGACACTTTGATTCTGTGAACGCGTTTTCTCCTTAAGTTACGTTTAAAATTACGCGTAACGAAGGTGAGGAAGCAGAGAGCTGTAGTGTGTGTGTGTGTGTGTGAGAGGTTAAAAATTGTCCTGTGAGGACAGAGAGAACTGAGCTGAACTTTTCTTAGCTCTGGTTGACGAGGAGTGAAGAGGACAAGCCTGAATAACAACACTCAGGCCTCATAACACACACACACACACACACACACACTTTGTGCATGTGATGTAAAATTCCTAAAGATGTGGAAATGAAGTATAGAAGAAGAACAAGAACAGACTCCTGATCGAGGCATTTATGTTTATATTCTGTACAAACGGTGACGTTCGCCTGCTTTGGTACCCACTAAAGTGTGGTCTTGTATTTGTGGCTTTGAGAACATTTAAGCTGGTCCTCATGTCTTTAAAGTGCTTTTTTTGGGGCTTAAGACCTAGTTTTAGGGTTAGGGTAAGGGGCCAGGGATTGCATTACGCCTATGATGCGTCCTCACTATGATGTAATATAAAAGTTTGTGTGTTTCTGTGAAGGTTCTCGGTCATCCAGGTCATATGCTGCGTTCCAGAGTGGGAATGCCTGTCGAAGTGGGAAACTCCTACCCGACTTCACCAAAATGATGTCGGAGAATAATGTTGTTTTTCATGTTATGGCGTGAAATTATGTCGTCGTCGTTATTAAGATTAAGATTCCCTTATTAGTCCCGCAGTGGGGAAATTTCCAATTTCTTCATTTTAACCACATGCTAACCTTGCTCAAGGGCACTTCAGCTGCAGACAGGTCGGGGTTCGAACCGGCTACCCTCCGGTCTCAAGCTTGAAGCCCTAACCACTAGGCCCCAGCTTCCCGTGTGTTAGCATGAAGATATGTAGGGCTACGGTAAAAGTATACTCATGACGTTACATATCGATACCTAAAACTAGGTCTTAACTGCCCAAAAAGGGCCCACAAATAGAGTTTTTTTGCACCTCACAAAGATACGAACACAAGTACACACACACACGTTTGTGCAGCATTCGTATTGTGGACACACACAGACATAATGCATTCCCTAACCTTAACCATCACAACTAAATACCTAAACGTAAAACCAAGCCTTCACCCTCAGAAAACTCCGTTAAAGCGGTGACAGAATGTGAGAACACGTCCAAAATTTCAACACACACAATTTTTTTTGAGACCTAATTTTAAACGTTTAACAACTCCTTTTTTTTTCTTTCTTTTTTTTAATCATTTAAATTTGGCGAGGTTGTTAGTAAGACATTTTTCCTGAGGGGGTGACAAAGTCAGAGGAGATCATTTTATCGCTTCTTAGACGCATTTAAAAGACTTGACTGAGCTTCATTGTTTCCTGCAACGTCGCTCTACACACACACACACACACACACACACACACACACACACACACACACACACACACACACACACACTCTGTCAGTCTGCTGTCACATCTGCAGCTAAAGTACAGTAAATTCTCCGCAAATAACTGGATTATTTATTCTACTTTAAGTAAAACATCTTTTCTAAATGCAGAACAATGACAAAATACCAAATCAGGGTCTTTTTTAAAAAGTATTTAAGAACATTTGACGATGGAAAACGTTGGAAGAGGCAGTTTGTTGGATTTGTGTTTTTGTAGTGGAGCGATTTACAGTTATAGACCTTTTTTTGTATATTTTCTAACCTTAAATGGAATCACATTAACTACTTTTGTGTATAAGTGTTGGCAAAAAAACCCCTGAAAAGTATTCAAAACTCCCTGATGATGCAGTTGAGGACCTTCTGATGTTAATTATTTATCCGCTCGGCCGTAATAAAACGTCTTAAATGGCTGTTTTAGTCAAAAGAAAGAAAAAGACTTGCACTAAATGGGGCAGAGAGAAGCAAAAAAACCAAGGTTTTATTTGACATGAGAGAATTGGATAATCTATTCGTGTGCCGGTGCCGTTTATCAGCGTCATATTAAATCCTGACCTCGCACGAACTGCACGAATAGCCTCAGATTACTGGCAATGAAGATTAGCCGTCAGAGTTTAATCTCACACAGGTGTAAAACTGTGGAGAAATGACCGCTAATACTGAACGACATGTGACTCACGAACACATGACGTCGTATAGCACACGCTGACGCCGCCGCGCTCGTGCTACAATGACGCACAACTTTACGTTTGAAGTCGACTCTCGCGCGACAAATCCATTTCGAAGTCGGAAATTGTCACGGTAAGAGCGCAAATTCTTCAGCTGTGGCCACAAACTTGTGCTCTTGTTTACTTTTAAAGGTCAAGTATGCAGCGACGTTATGTGCTAATGTTTGTAGCGGAGGCAAAGTTGGTCCCCGCTGACATTCTGTGATCAGATAGCAATTTACACCTGCTATTAGCATGCTTCTCCGGTGTTTTCCCCCTCTTATATCAACAACAACAACGTTAGCCGCACATGAAGTTAGCTAACGTATGAAAAAAGTTGTCTTAGACGAGCAGAAAAACGATGAAAGAATCAGAATAGAGTAGAATTATATTTAAATGGGGACAAATACAGTTAACGTAGTTCCAAGCAACTGACGTAGAGTTAGCACATCAGCTAGCTATTGCTAGTTTTGCCACTCGTGTCCCTAGTTGGGCTATGTGTGACAAATACAAGCTAAACTACATTACACACAATAACAATTGATAATGATAAATGATAAATATAACCAATTGTACTAATATATGTAATTGTGCAAATATGTGCAATTGGTACAATAAAAAAACTAGCTAAAACTGCACTTGATAGTACACTAAAGCACAACTTACAAGTCAAATAAACCTAATATAACTAAGACAATTAATTAAAGCAGAAAGAAAATGAAAGCAGATCAGACTGCGCAGGTTTTGTCTCGGCATTGGTTCTCAAAGTGCGGCCCGGGGGCCAATGGCGGCCCACAGAAACATTTCTGGCGGCCCCCGCAATGAATTACAGTTGATAGTTTTAATCCAGGAGCTACTAAGCTTGTTAAATGTTTATTGGACATTACTGGATACAGACCAATAAGTGTAAACAAAAATACTGGGTATTTACCTGGTTTCTATATGGTGAATTTTAGTGTATTATTGGGTTATAAGCTGGTAATAAGCAGGTAGCTACAGCCCCCAATTACTAGCTATTTACCCAGTAAATATATGGTAACAGAAATGTGTTACTTGGTATTAACCTGTAATTAGAAGGAAAGAACAGTGGCCAAAATACTGGGTAATTATCCAGTAAATTATAAAGCGTTATTATATTGACGCTTAAATGACATTATATTAACGCTTATATTACTTAACGCTAAACTGTAGAACTGCAATCTGGTCATTAAAATGATTACAAATGGGATTTCTTTTTGGGGTTTTTTTCCCTTTGGCGGCCCTCAGTCCAATGTTGGGTTCCTAAATTGGCCCTCAGGTATCAACACTTTGAGAACCCCTGCCTCACGGGCTTCCATAGGTGGCCGTAACCAGATTAGGTGGTCACATTCCCTCAGACTTGCAGGTGTTGGTACACAGTGGCGTCTCGTAGGATTTCGAAAGCTCAAACTCAGCACTTCGGGCCTCCGGGGAGAGTTTGACCAACTTTTGAGCAGCTCCACTCTTTCGTTTAGCCCTCACTTAACGCGCGTTTTCACACACGTCTGATATCTGCACGGCGCCGTAAACTGGCTGTAAAATGTCCCCGTCCTCCCTTTTGCTTTTCGTGGGCGGAGGATAACAAACACCAGCAGAGTGCAGCGTTCTCTGCAGATATCAACGCTCGCACGTTGAGGCCCATTAAGGATGATTGATTACTTTTGGATTCAGCTATATTTTTTTTTTAGGAAGAAAAAAAAACCCGCTGCATACTTTTAGTGAATAACTCTACGTCCAATTAACTTTTCTACCAAATCCGAAGGTTTTTCACAAGGCAAACGACCTTAAAATACAGTTAATATCTTTTGCTAAGACTGCAGGAAAATCGACTCGCATACGAATCAACATCCGCTGGAGATAAATAAATGATTACGAGCAAGACGAACAAACGAACACGAAGCAAAAATAAGTTGACTCGGAGAAGACGGGGTCATCTTTGTGTCTTCACAACGTATTGCTGCGCAATCGGTGCATTCTCAATCTGTCACGGTGAAATATTCACTAAATATAAACGTTGCAGGAACGCAGGCTTTTAAAATAGCAGCAGATCTGTCAACGGCCGGCAAAAACTCATCGTGTGAGCAACGTTAATGAACTGTTTATACAATTTAGGATAACGGAAACGATTTAATATTATTCTGCCTCTGTTTGGACTCCATGTGAAAAAGAAACTCGGACAAGACAAACTATCAGACAAGGGAGCGTTTGTGTGTTTACCACCTATATTATGCTGTAGGACTTTTTCCCCAACATTTATTATCCTGCCACATGAAAGCAAGATAACCTTTTATCCGTTCATTGTGTACCACTTTATCTTCCACATGAGGGTTACACTCTTACCTTTGCCTAAGGGCGTGGTTTTTCCCGGGTTCTCCGGCGTCGCCCCACAGTCCAAAAAACAAAAATTGGACACTCTTAAAGGACCATAGGTGTGAGAGTGGATGGTTGTTTGTCTTTATGTCGGCTAAGATTGGCACAGTGACATGGGGTGAAAGTTACACCCTGGACAGGTCACCACACATTTGACGCGTTTCCACTGAGTGGAAGGGTTTGGTACGGTGTGTATTTTGGTACTACCGTGTAATGCTAATGGTACGGTACAGTATAGCTAACGACGGTTAGCTAGCTAGCTAGATTGGACGAGTCGGGAGTCTATTTTCATACAAAGTTTGACGTCTTCTTGAGACAAACGGCCACAAACTAAGCAGGAAAACAAAGACACGAGCTGCTGGATTTCCTCCTTTGTTTTCTATTTTGTCACGTTCGGTGTCATCGTTCGTTGTCTGCTCGCCTACCAAGTCATGGTCGTGCTCTCAGTCAAAACGCAAGCCTGACCGAGGGTTTTAGCACTCCAAACCTTACCGTACTGTACCAAACCGAACTGTAACACGATGGAAACGCAGCCCAAATTAACTTCAGTGTGTGTTTTACGACTGAGGGAGAGAACCTGCAGAATCAGAAACTGGGTCACAAACTCGGGTCTTTTGTGCTTTTATAAGCAACGTTTAACTTAAAGCGGACCTAGACCGGAAGTTCCAATTAACGCTGTTTTTTTGGTGTGCATCTGCGACATTACCTCGTTTAAGAAGCCCTGAAGGTTCAAAACAGTTCAGCCACTGCTGGGAAAGCTGTGTTTTATAGCTTATTCGGTTGCGTACATTGAACCGCAGAAGAAGAATAACGTCTGTTGTGGCGGTGTTTCACGAGCGACAGTGTCTTCGGACTCCGGGTCAAAGGTCGTCAAAGGGACTGCGGCGGGGAGTCGTGAAGAAGCTATTTTTAAACACTGTTAAAACAATGTTTTGATAATGAGTAGCAGTGCATCCACCGTTCCAGAGGGGGGAGCTGCGCTTCTGAGAGCGGGTGTGCTGAATATGTCACTTCCGGGTATTGGCCAATCACAAGACAGTTGGGAAGGCTCTACGCTGGCTGGCCAATCACAATCACCGCGGCTGAGGAGAGCGTCAGTAAGGAGAGATTTCTATCGGCTCGTTTACAGCAACTAGGAGGTTTTTGAGCATAAAAACAAGTGAATGTATGTAAGTAGACCTCCATAACTAACATACATGTGCAACAGGACCACTCTATGTGACCTTTAAGGACGCAAAACCAAAAATGGTCACGGACGATGAAGCCGTAATACTGCTGAGGCACGTTTGAAGATGTCATCATAACCCTATGTAATAACACCCTCGTAAATAATCACCACAGTGTGGCCCGGTTTTAATGAGTGCCCTCCTGATTCCACCCACCCCCCCCCCCCCCATGACTGCGACTGATAGAGTAGTGACCAGTGGGGCTGAAAAGCAGCGGTGAATCGACCACTGTGGCCGACCAGACAGGGCCGTATTGTTTTCGCGGCGGACCGAAACAATAGCCGCTCTGTCGGAGGGAGGGGGGGCGGGGGGGTGCGGGGGGGGATCATCTGTTTTCTTGGCTAGTTTAGGCCCCCGCTAATAAGGCTACTTATGCTCGGTGCTAGCGCTGGAGTCGGGTCAGAGACAAACAGTGCAAATAATAACCCGATCAGGCTGTGTGTGTGTGTGTGTGTGTGTGTGTGTGCAGGTGTAGAGTTGGATGATGCAGAAACACACACACACACACACACACACACACACACACGACAAGAAAAAAATATCACTGCACATTCACCTTTCGCTGTCCGACACTTACACGTCTATTGATGATGAGAAAAGAGAGACGGGGAGAGAATAAGCACACGCCCAATATTTTCCAGGTCAGCCCAAACGCCCTCGGGCTAAACTTGCCGTTCTGTTACTGTTTTTCTTCTCCCTTCACCCCCCCCCCTCCCTCTCCTTTCATCCCCCCCCCCCCATCCTCCTCCTCCTCCTCTCCCTCCTCTCCCTCTCTCACCCAGGGGCAAAGTCGAGCTGCAACAGGATTCAGCCGTTGCCATGGAGACCGGAAAAGAGACGGCGCTGCCATGGCAACGAGGCATCGCTTGCTCCAGTGGAGAGCTGCTTCATCCTCTCTCTGTCTCTACCTCTTCTTCCATCGGCACTTCATCTCTCCTCTTCCTCGTCCACTCGCGTTTTTCCCCCCTCTGTGCAGTCGTCCTTTGCCTCTCTGCGTTTTTATTTATTCACCACAATAAAAGACTCGCTCTTTTCTCTTTTCCTTCTCGTGTCTCCTGCACTTATCTTATCCCTCCCTTTAACGCTGTAAAAACACAACATTCCTCACAGGTAGAGAAGGGCTTGAAAAAGATAAAAGGATTAGTTTTTTCCGCCCCATTCGGATCGAATCAAACGAGCTCAATTGCACCGCTATCAATTAACCCAAGAGTCCGAGATAAAGGCCGACAGGAAATTGAGTTAGTGCGAGGCAGGAAGTGAATTCTCAGCTTTCTTTGAGTGGTTGAAGGAGGACAACAAATACAATAATGTATGTCAATATAACTGTGATTTATCAGCCAAATAAATCACCTGAGCTTAAATCCTTACCTAAAGAAAATGTTCCTTTAACAACAGATCAAAACTAACGTTTTATTTTATGTAGATGAATGTAAATTTAACCCTTTAAAGGAAAAAAAATTTTTTATTATTTTATTTTATTTACTTATTATAACAATAACAATTTTTTTATATATAAATATATATATATATGTATGTATATGTATATATATGTATATGTATGTATATGTATGTATATATGTATGTATATGTATGTATATATGTATGTATATATATATATATGTATGTATATATATGTATGTATATATGTATGTATATGTACTGTATGTTTATATATATGTATGTGTAAATGTATGTATATATGTATGTATGTATGTATGTATGTATATGTATGTGTATATATGTATGTATGTATATGTATGTATATATATGTATGTATGTCTATATATATGTATATGTATATATGTATATGTATGTAGATGTACTGTATGTTAATATATGTATGTGTATATGTATGTATATATATATGTATGTGTATATGTATGTATATATATATATATATATATATGTATGTATATATATATGTATGTATATATATGTATATCTATATATATGTTTGTATGTCTATATATATGTACGTATATATATATGTATGTATATATGTGTGTATATATGTATATCTATATATATGTTTGTATGTCTATATATGTATGTATATATATATATATATATATATATATGTGTGTATATATATATATATATATGTGTATATATATACATATATATTTGTTTAAATTAGACCCTATAGTATTTCAGATACAGGCCTCTACCAAACGGTTGCGATGTCTGTTCATAATAATAAACCTGGTTTGCATAATTCATGAAGTACAACATTCACATTAATTCAGTGTCAGTGAGTTCAGCTCGCTGCATTTTTCAATGAGATATAGTGAGGTCGACCAAATGGTTGAGTCGTACCTTAAAGGGTTAAGTCGCAAAAAAAGAAAGGGACAACTTTGATTTTGTTGTTCAGTTTTGTGAGAATTGTCCCATTTTCCCGCTCGTACACAAACAGACCAAAGCTGTTTTCCAATAAACCGTCCGCTCTCTCTCTCTCTCTCTCTCCGCCGCAAATCTGCTTCGATTGTGACTCTAAACTGGATCGAGCAAAGACGAGGGTGGTAAACACGATTTGGACTGACCCGAGGATCGATCCGCGCGCAAATGATTGCCGATTGTCGGAGGATGTTACAGTGTCGCTGCTTCATTTTCCCTCTCTACTCACGTGACATTATAGAGTCAAAGGAACTGTTGTGTTAGTCTGACTAAAACTGGACTTTTTAAAATACATTTTTAACGTTTTAGTCCAACTGAAAATGTAGTAAATTGAATTTTGGACCGATGCTTCCAGATGAAGTGATTTGGAATTCAACTACTACAGCGTTTTAGTTAATAAAAAATAATCTTTATTTGTACGGCACCTTTCATACAAGCTCAGAATGCTTCACAATAAAAGGAAAATAACATTTAAAAACCCTGTTTTAAAGTTGAGATAACATAAAAATTGCAAATAAAACAGTAAAATACAACACAGAGTGGAATAAAATAAGAGTCAAGAGGATAAACCCCTGTTTTAACTGTAAAATGAACTGAAAATGCAACCACAGTGTGGAATAAAAAGGAGCTATATAGTAAAAAAGATAAGTTTTAAAGGTGCATTATGTAATAAATCTAAAGCAACTGGGCATAAAACCCTCCTAATATGTCACAGAGACTCAGGAATAATGTTCATAAAACAAACTGAACTCACCAACAACAACAGTACAGACAAAATATTTGCATTAAAAAAATATATTTTGCAGACTGCAAATCATGTTTTGGCGTCATGTGGCGCCACCTACCGCCATCTACCAATCACTGCAGTCAGTAGAGTCTCAGCTGCCGAGCAACCACGGGTTGCCAGTTACATCGGAAAAACGAAACCTAAAAGTGCTCGGTATTTTTGAATTTGAATGTAGTAACTGTTTTTGTCAATACAAGATTACATATGTGTCTTTGTTTTGTTTCAGGTGGCGACGGCTGACGATCTAAACGCGCTTTCAGTCAGAGCGGAGCGGAGTAAAAAACTGAAACTGAAGCTGCCCTGAAGCCATCTGTGGAAATAACAGAAGAAGCCGCTGCGCAGAAATCAAAGGTAACGGCAACAATTGTTCTTATTGTGCTTAAAGGCGCCATACGTAAGAATGTGGCCAAAAACGGTTACTACATTCAAATTCAAAAACAGCGAGGTCTTTTAGGTTCCGTTTTCTGACGTAACTGGCAACCCGTGGTTGCTCGGCAGCTGATACTCTACTGACTGCAGTGAATGTTAGACGGCGGTAGGTGGCGCCACATGACGCCAAAACATGATTTGCAGAAATTTTTTTTAATGCAAATATTCTGTCTGTACTGTTGTTGTTGGTGAGTTCAGTTTGTTATATGAACATTAGGGGGATTTCACGGCCAGTTGCTTTAGATTTATTACGTAACGCACCTTTAAGGCGTTTGAATGAAATGATCGCCACCGATTGTGACTTTGACGTCGGCCACTGAACTCACTCCATCGTATCCTCCTTCACTGTTCGCTCCACACCTCCTCACCGTGACACGCAGATGACATTTGATTCACTTTGCCCTTTAGAGTCTTAACATGCACTTATCCTATATTATGACAGACCCCCCCACCACCACCACCACCACCACCACCACCACCACCACCACCACCACCTCCTCGCATCCATCACAGGCCTGATGGAGCCACAGTGTCAGGTGTGTGTCAGCGTTTGACGCCAGGTCGCACCATTTATTGCCCCGAAGGCGGGGGGGGGGGGTTTCGGTGGGAAACGAGCACAACAGTGGGAGTCTGAACTTATAGATTATTTATGGTGGCTGTCAGAGACTCTCAGCGTCACACACAGCTGGGTGGTGGGTTAAAGGGAAGTGTGTGTGTGTGTGTGTGTGCAAGTGTGTGTGTGTGTGTGTGTGTGTGTGTGTGTGTGTGTGTGTGTGTGTGTGTGTGTGTGTGTGTGTGTGTGTGTGTGTGTGTGTGTGTTTGAGGCAGAAAGAAACGGCAATCTGCTGAAAGAAGAGTCCTCAGAGCGCCCAAATCTTCTCCGAGGACGCCGTCTGCGTCGTATCCTGAAGTGATTATATACGCGCTGACGATCCCATGTGTGGTCTTCACACACTCGCACACACACACACACACACACACTCACACACTCACCGGAACACTCAGGTGTGGCTGAAAAGGTCGACTCTCTCTCTTTTCTGTCACTCCTCATACATCAACCGTGAAGCATTGGCGCACACGCTGCCTCCTATAGACTTTTCCACGAGTTTTCCTCCACCCAAAGCTGCTGTTTACTGTATTCTCCTCATACATCACTAATGGATGATATGGATTTACACACACACACACACACACACACACACACACACACACACACACAAATATATATATATGGTGGCGTTATTGACAGAGTCCAATCGGAGCCATTAACGGGGAACATGGTGACACATTTATAGGCGTCCTCCATATAAAAGTCGTTGAAATAAAAATCAATGGCTTTTATTGGGTTTATGCTAAAAAACACACACACACACACACACACACACACATTCTTGTACTTGCTGCATACTGAGGACCAGCATTTCCACTTTATAAATCAACACAATTACAAATATCTACTTCATGAATGACATCTACAAAGAACTACTGGTTGCAGTACCATAACATGTCTGCAGGTGGAGCCCCAGAGCAAAAACGGCTGGAAAACTTTTTAGTTTCAATTTTTGGTCCAAAATTTTATAAAAACGTCATACTATACTATGTCAACCAAAATTTTTCAAAAAAATTGATCAAAATGTGTTAGTCTAAAATTTTACAAAAACGTCATACTATACTGTCGTCCAAAATTTGAAAAAAGAAATTGACCCAAAATGTTCATACAAAATTTTACAAAAACGTCATACTATACTATGTCGTCCAAAATAAAAAAATAAAAAATTTGACCCAACATTTTTGGTCCAAAATTACTTATAATTGAGTATAGCATGTTATAGCAACCTAAGGAAGTGATTTTGATGAATACAAAGTGAGGACCGGCCAAAATGTCCTCACTTTGTTGGTTAAAAACCCTCACTGGTCCTCAGTATGCTGCAAGTACAAGAACACACACACACACACAGAGGGAACAGCAACAACAACCTGAAACTGCTTTGACCCACAAACCACGTTATCTATACAGGAAGTGTGTGTGTGTGAGGATGCGAATGAATGAATGAATGGATGAATCGGAGATGGTGTAATGCGTCTGATTTAACCTGTGTGTCTGAGTGGGCGTGAGTGGCTTCACGAGTGAATGGGTTGCATTGATGACATTAAATGCGCTGCAGGTGCTATCGCTCTATACTCTTGTGTGTTGTGTGAAGACGTGACAGATGTGTCCCATGTCTTCAAATGTGATTAATGCAAAAATCAGGACTAAGTTAGCTTTGTGTAATTGGAAAAAATAAGCTTTTCTTTAGTCTTTCTGGTCATAAATGATGTAAAAAATGTGCTGTCTCTGTGAAGCAATACTATCTGACATGACCGTGAACGAAATTCTTAGGGTTTTCACTTGAACGATACGGTCCCGGTATCTGGAATTCTGTCCCAAATGGGACCTTAATACTGTACTTTAAAAATAAAATGTTCAGTTGTAATTCACAGTTTCTAGCTTGATTGGCTTCCAGGATGTTGCTGCTAGCCGTGCTATTAGTAGCTAGTAGCTAGTGTTGGTAGTTGATGCAGCAGTCGTCTCTTTTCATGAGTCAAAAACGGTTCATTCTTCATTCCTTTCAGCTAGCAACAGTGAGAGCAAAACCAATGTCTTAAAATGTGATTAATGCAAAAATCATGACTGTTAGCTTTGTGTAATTGGAAAAATAACCCTTTCTTTAGTCTTTCTGGACATAAATGATGTAAAATGACTCGTGTGCTGTCTCTGTGAAGCAATACTATCTCACCTGACCGTGAGAGAGAGACGTTTATAGGGTTTTCGCTAGCGTTCATAATTGAACCGATACGCTATCAGTATCTGGAATTTGGTACCGGTAACAAACAGTACCTTATTTCGGTACTTTTAAAATGTTTTTCAGTTGTAATTCAGCATTTCTAGCTTTACTTGCTTCAGGGGTGTTGCTACTAGCAGTGCTAGTAGTAGCTAGTAGCTAGCGTTGGTAGCAAAACCAGCGTCTTAAAATGTGGTTAATGCAAGCTTTTCTTTAGTCTTTCTTGACAGAAATTATGTAAAATGACTCGTGTGCTGTCTCTGTGAAGCAATACTATCTC
>NC_139814.1:24822160-25037160 GCF_963457635.1 Microchirus variegatus | reverse complement strand
AATGGGGAGAAAATTTCAAAATAAAATACAGCAATCCAAACTATTTTTATTTATTTTTTTAGTTAATTGCTCTTGGGGGCCCTCTGGTGGTCACAGGGCCCTAAGCAGCAGCTTAGTTTTCTTATGCCTTGGGCCGGCCCTGATGAATTATATTATACGACATATGAAAAATGTTCTTTCAGGTAAGAAGAACCTTACGCTCAGTGTAGTTAAAAGACAACCTCGTAGCTAGCTATATAATCTAGCATTTGGCTAGCTAACAACAGGCCAGCTATTTCAATATCTTAATATCTAGCTACCGAGAATAGATAGATAGATAGATAGATAGATAGATAGATAGATAGATAGATAGATAGATAGATAGATAGATAGATAGATTGTCTCTTAAAGTGTCGTTAAAAGACAACATCATAACTAGCTATATTACACTGTAGCAGCGAGTTAACAACAAGCCAGCTATTTCGATATTTTGCTGCATATCTAGATAGATAGAATGTACATGACATAAAGTGGGTTGGTTGTCTTTTAAAGTGTCGTTAAAAGACAACTTCGTAGCTAGCTATATTGTAGAATTTGGCTAGCGAAGAACAAGATTTCTAGCTAACTAGGATAGATAGATAGATAGATAGATAGATAGATAGATAGATAGATAGATAGATAGATAGATAGATAGATAGATAGATAGATAGATAGATAGATAGATAGATAGATTGTCTCTTAAAGTGTCGTTAAAAGACAACATCATAACTAGCTATATTACACTGTAGCAGTGAGCTAACAACAAGCCAGCTATTTCGATATTTTGCTGCATTTCTAGATAGATAGAATCTACATGACATAAAGTGGGTTGGTTGTCTTTTAAAGTGTCGTTAAAAGACAACTTCGTAGCTAGCTATATTGTAGAGTTTGGTTAGCGAAGAACAAGTCAGCTATTACGATATCTAGCTAGATTTCTAGCTAACTAGGATAGATAGATAGATAGATAGATAGATAGATAGATAGATAGATGGATGGATGGATGGATGGATGGATGGATGGATGGATGGATGGATGGATGGATGGATGGATGGATGGATGGATGGATGGATGGATAGATAGATAGATAGATAGATAGATAGATAGATAGATAGATAGATAGATAGATAGATAGATAGATAGATAGATAGATAGATAGATAGATAGATTTCGTTGCAACCTTGCAGCGCTAACACATTAATGTAACAGCTGAGCGTCATTAGCACGTTTACAGTCATGAAATGACTGCACGTGAACACATTGATTTAACACAAGCTACAAGTGAGTGAGTCGACCACATGTAGGATGCCTCCATTTTTTTTTGCAGAAAAGAACATCTGGGTTTGCCTCGTTCGCCTTGTCGTGAGCAAGCATGACTGGAGTGTGGATGGATGGAGAGTGAATGACGGCTGATGGATGAAATATTCATTCATTCATTCATTTATTTATTTATTGATATATTTATTTATTTGAAGTCATCTAGCGTCAAACGCAGCTGACTGTTTTCCCTTCACAGTACATGTACACATGTTCACGCCTCATAAAATGTGATGACGAACGGAGCAGAGCGTGGATCGACTAACGTCAATAAAGTCAAGAGGGGATTTTTTTTTTTACACGGGTTAGATCCCCCCCCCACACACACACACACGTGGAGAAACTGTCTCCATAGATAGATAGATAGATAGATAGATAGATAGATAGATAGATAGATAGATAGATAGATAGATAGATAGATAGTCTTTTAAAGTGTCGTTAAAAGATAATCTTGTAGCTAGCTATACTGTAGCATTTGGCTAGCGAAGAACAAGCCAGCTATTTCGATATCTTGCTAGATTTCTAGCTAACTAGGAGATAGATAGATAGATAGATAGATAGATAGATAGATAGATAGATAGATAGATAGATAGATAGATAGATAGATAGATAGATAGATAGATAGATAGATAGATAGATAGATAGATAGATAGATAGATAGATAAAAAGATTGTCTTTTAAAGTGTTGTTAAAAGACAATCTTGTAGCTAGCTATACTGTAGCATTTGGCTAGCGAAGAACAAGTCGGCTATTTCAATATCTTGCTAGATAGATAGATAGATAGATAGATAGATAGATAGATAGATAGATAGATAGATAGATAGATAGATAGATAGATAGATAGATAGAATGTTGTGACAGAGTGGTGGTATTTTTAGGATGGTGATGCTTTCAGGATGATGATTTTAGGAAGATGGATGATGGGAAATGCGATGAGGTGAAATGAAGAAGTGCAGACAGACAGAGAGACAGAGAGAGTGGGGGTGAGTTCATATTGGGGAGGTGGTGGTGATGGTGATGGTGGGAGACTAAGCTACATGACGTTTGTTTCCATGGTGATGGTCTCTGTCTCCCACATGGAGAGAGATGGTGCTTTAATGGTGTGTGTGTGCGTGTGTGTGTGCATGCACTTGTAATGGCATTTTCCGTCGATAGAGAACCAAGCTCTTGTCGTTGGCATAGTGGGCATTTTTTGTTATTTATTGACACCACAAAAGCTATGAATGATCCCTGTTTGCACTGTTTTCCCCCCCAAAAAAACCCGCTCCCAGGCTTTTGACTCTGTATCAGCCTCGTTTCCCTCTCGGTGAAGCTTATAGGCTTTACAGTGTCACAAACCACAGCACAGAGCACACAGAAACAGACCAAATCCAAAAGGTTTTTTTTTTTTATCTTGCCACAGGGCGAGCTGCTTGTGCCCATCACGAGGTTGTTGTATTTCAGACATCACTGTGAGGAATGTTTTACATTTTGCACTGTGCAGAAGAAGAAAAAAAATCCATACAGTGTCCATCTTTGCTCTGAAACCCAGAAACCATTACCTTTTGGTTTCAGTTGTCTGATCAATTTCTGTTTTCCACCTGTGATGCTGCTGCTGCTGCTGCTGCTGCTGCTGCTGCCGCCATCAATTCTTACACCCGCTGATGACTGTAATGAAGGGTAAAAATAGAAGTGAGTGGGCTGATGTCTTGCCATTTGGCTTTGGGAAAGCAACAGTGTGATGGAAGGCTTTTAGATAGATGAAGATGTAAGAGGCTGCATCTCGGTGTGTTTACTGACAATTAATTGGAAACGGTTAAGATGCAGGGCAGCGTGTGTGTGTGTGTGTGTGTGTGCAGGGTAAAAAAAAAAAAAAAGGCTGGTGAAACAGACTCATATTTGTGTGGGGCGTGACCAGCATGGCGAAAGGATCCGACTGTCGCGCCAGATCCACCGTGGAGGAGAAAGAGGATGAGGAGGAGGAGGAAGAGGAGGAGGAGGAAGGGTTAGGAGGCTTGGAATGGTCGTGCATGTTGAAGGCAACATTGCCACCTGGTGTCTGATTTTGAAATGTCAGGAGGGAGAATATCAAAAAGTGTGTCAAGTATGAATAAATGTTATATGATGATGATGATGATGATGATGATGATGATACAGTACAAGACCTTATGTCACTGCACACTCTAAGTTAAGCAGGCAGAACCTTTAGCGGTTGATTCATGGCACATAGTTCATAGTTTCACACCACTGACTAAATGGAGTGTGTGTGTGTGTGTGTGTGTGTGTGTGTGTGTGTGTGTGTGTGTGTGTGTGTGTGTGTGTGTGTGTGTGTGTGTGTGTGTGTGTGTGTGTGTGTGTGTGTGTGTGTGTGTGTGTGTGTGTGTGTTACATTGTATTAGGTAGATGAGAAATGGGTCATATATATATATATATAATATTGTTGTCGTAAAAGCTCAGCCGAGTTGGGACGAGTTGCAAACTGGCAAATTGCTTGTGCAGTACATTACGTCCACGATGTCTCGCTGCACCGTCCCTGATAAATAAAGAGTGATTGATTGAAAATGTGTGTTTAAACTGCATGCAATGAACAGTAAATGGCGCAAAAAGATTGCTCGAGGCTGCTGTGATATTGTGACACGTGCACACAATGACACAGTTATCACCAAACTCGACAACTATCCTGAGATCTGTGAGGCCTTTTTTGAGCTCATTTTAATGCTTTTAATGCAAGTATTGGTTAAAACGGTCACTACACTCAAAATCTAAATACCGAGGTCTTTTAGGTTTCGTTTTCTGACCTAACTGGCAACCCGTGGTTGCTCGGCAGCTGAGACTCTACTGACCGCAATGATTGGTAGACGGCGGTAGGTGGCGCCACATGACGCCAAAACATGATTTCGAAACATAAACATGATTTGCAGTCTGCAATAATGCAAATATTGTGTCTGTACTGTTGTTGTTGGTGAGTTCAGTTTGTTATATGAACATTATTCCTGAGTCTCTGTGACGTGCTATAAAGCAGTTTTCCTTGCATATGTGCACTGTAAAGAGTGGGGAAGCAGGTACTCTCTATTGCCTACTTTGAAATTATTTTGCAGTGAACATAAGAACGCTTAATATCAAGTGATTTCTGTGCAGCATAGATGAATTTTGCATGATATATTACATTTATAATGTGAACTATTTATCACTCGGTAGCAAAACACACACTTTTATTTTGAAAGTATGTGAAATATCAGGTTATTTTAGTCTTAAACCCCCAATTTAAACGCTTTAACACATACATGCGTGTTCTGCTGTGTTGCAGTGCCACATTGTGACCACAAGAGGGAGCTGTAGGTTAGTCCATCCAGATACGCTCACCTCTCCTCAGAGACTACCGTGTCCATCTGCTCAGTGAAACCTCAGCCGTGAGACTCTGAGACCGTCCATCAGCTGTCAACTCACATCAGGGGTCAAAGGTCACACAATCAAAGTTTACCATCTGCCCGAGCTCAAGTACACATGTACCGGGGGTCAGTCCTGCCCACGAGACGGCTGTCATGGTAACAAGTGATGGAGAGAGCAGGTTAAGGCATGCAAACCTAAAATGCTTAATTTAAGGCTATAAAAAGCAAACCATTTTGTTATTTTTAAAGCATTTAAAGGTGCATTATGTAATAAATCATAAAATCCTCCTAATATGTCACAGAGACTCAGGAATAATGTTCATATAACAAACTGAACTCACCAACAACAACAGTACAGACAAAATATTTGCATTAAAAATAATATTTTGCAGACTGCAAATCGTGTTTAGGCGTCATGTGGCGCCACCTACCGCCGTCTACCAGTCATTGCAGTCATTAGTGTCTCAGCTGCCGAGCAACCACGGGTTGCCAGTTATGTCAGAAAACGAAACCTAAAAGACCTCGGTGTTTTGAATTTGAATGTAGTAACCGGTTTTTGGCCACATTCTTACATATGGCGCCTTTAAACACATGTACAAATATGTTTATGAGTAGCACATCATGCCATTTCTGCCATTAAACCCTCCAACTCGTACAACTTGTGTACTTGTACATACACTGGACCTTTAAATGTTGATTTCACCAATGGAATGTACTTTAAAGGTAAACTAATGACAGATATGCCTTCAAATTCTGCATAAAAAATACTCTAAAGTAAGCTTTTTACTGCCTTTTTATGTATATTTCCTATAATGCTTATTTTTTCTTTTGATTCTTCTGTCATTTTACCCATGAGAAGAAGCCTAATATACGACCCGGAGGTATAAATGTATCAGAAAAATGCATTTGCATTAAATTATCTGATGTTTCCACACTCGTTAAAACCTAATTCCTCTCAGTTGTTGTAAAGTAATCCATGTTTCATCAGCATATTTGTGTTTTTCTGACTCTGACTCTGTATTTATAGTATAATGCAATCCAGTGCAATACTACAGTAAACCTCCATGTCAGTCATAATAACATCACTTTACTTCATAGAATTTCTTAATAAAAAAAAGAAAGAAAAGAAACCACAGGGACTTGGAGCGATGTCGGCTTTAAATTGAATCTATATAATCTGAATTTATTGTGTTTTTTTCCCCACAGTTCAGCAGAAAAATGCTTCTTCCAGGCTGAGGCCGACCAGGAAGATCCTGCTCTTCTGCATCAGGTACAGAACTCTGTTCACCACTCAAATACTCGTCAAAATAACCTTTTTTTTCCTGGTAATGAATACGATAAAATAAAAGGAAAAAAAACGCCGTGAGTATAAATGATAGAGAAAATATAGATGAATAGTTCTGCTGCCGCAGTAGAATCACGTTTTAAAGGAAATGAGACAAAAGAGATGAAGGATAATTGGAGACTAATGATCTCATTTCCATGAAAAACAGATGGAGTCGTCTCACACCTGCTGAATCTTTCAACAGTTTCCTCTGCGGAGGTTTCAAACGCACGCGTTAAAACATTTTAACGTTAAAAAGACAAGTTGTCAAAGCAGGACGAAACTCATCAGCGTGGACGTCGGAGTGTGCAGTCGCTCAGTTTTCACCTGTCGGTCACACAGTGACGATTCTCCCTCGATTACACTCTAACGTACAAAGTGGATAAAAACCTCAACTGCACCAGTGGAGGAATAAGTAACTCATCTCATGGTGAGACTGCAGTTTTCTAACAAACAAGAGGATTCATGGAGCAGGAACATGGAGTCGGGCCAATTCTGAGGCTATGAAAACAAAACAATACTTATAACCCTAACCCTAACCCTGTTATAGGTTGATAATACACTTATTAAATCTTCTTAACCTGCTTAAATCTTTAAAAAACATAATAAAGTTCCATATTATTTCAGAAATGCTGCATTTTTTAGGTTTTTTTAATACTGATAAACTGCATAAATCAACCTGACCTGACTTGACCAAATGGTCTGTGAGGTGACTCATCCTCTGCAACTCGTCCTTCACAATTGACAAACCACGGGAAGCCGATTATATGTCACTTGTCTCCATGGCGACTCCGGTGTCTTCTGGAGCCCAAGTCTGCATGTTTTTGGACTGTGGGAGGAACCTGGAGGAACCTGGAGGACACTGGATAACCTGGAATAACCTGGATAACCTGGATAACCTGGAAGAACCTGGATAACCTGGATAACCTGGATAACCTGGGATAACCTGGATAACCTGGAAGAACCTGGATAAATTGGATAACCTGGAAGAACCTGGATAACCTGAAAGAACCTGGAAGAACCTGGATAACCTGGAAGAACCTGGATAACCTGGAAGAACCTGGATAACCTGGATAACCTGGAAGAACCTGGATAACCTGGAAGAACCTGGAAGAACCTGGATAGTGTTCTTACATGCATGTTAAAAGTCCGATTTTAGTCATTAGTCTGACTAAAAATCGAGCTAGTCTTAGTCAGACTAACATACCTGAATGATACCATTCATAGTCTGATTACTCCTGCATGTACTGTATACGCTTAGTCGGAAAAAAGGACAAGCTGAAGAACCTTATATGGTTCGACTTAGCACTTCTCACTTCTCACTTTCTCAGAGTGTAATGGAATGACAACATTAACCACACCGACTTCACACTTCTGGCCAATTACACCACACAAAGAACAAAGTTCATCCCAGTGAAGAACAGGCTGCAAGAACTCCCAAAACGAGGTCATCGTTCTTTTCTCGTAGACTCCGCAGTGAGATAGCGAAGACAAATTTCCCTCTCGTCTCGCCGAGTACGTACAGGCCTGATATGGATTTTCTCCTCCAGTTGTCCGATTGCCTGTCTTAGTCGGACTGCGGCCTTATATATAACTGCAGGTGTCACCACAGTCGCTCAGCCCAACGCCGCCTGCTGCCACCCACACTGCACTCTCTCTCTGACCGTTAAATAAAAGAGTAAAGGCAGCCGTAGTGAAAGTGTAATTCAACCACGCTATCAGCCCGACCGCGAGACCGTCCCACAGCAAGATGGAGCACCACTGATAAAGCAGAGCCACAGGGGCCTCGGCTCTGCCGCTTTACACTGATACTAAATCTCCGTTTGTCTCCTGCACTGCTGTCGGCTGAAGATGAACACTGTGTGTGTGTGTGTGTTCTTGTACTTGCGGCATACTGAGGACCAGTGAGGGTTTTTAACCAACAAAGTGAGGTCATTTTTACGGAGTGAGGACATTTTGGCGGGTCCTCACTTTGTTTTCATTGAAATCACTTCCTTAGGTTGCTATAACATGCTATACTCAATTTGTCCAAAATTTTAATTTTGTACGACTTTTTTTCAAATTTTGGGTCACATTTTTTTTTCAAATTTTGGGTAAAACATTTTTTAAAAATTTTGGGTAAATTTTTTTTTTTCAATTTTCTTTTTCAAATTTTTTTTTTTCAAATTTTGGGTCAAATTTTTTTTCACATTTTGGGTCAATTTTCTTTTTCAAATTTTTTTTTGGGTAAAACATTTTTTTCAAATTTTGGGTAAAACATTTTTTTCAAATTTTGGGTAAAACATTTTTTTCAAATTTTGGGTAAACATTTTTTTTTAAATTTTGGGTAAACATTTTTTTTTAAATTTTGGGTAAAAAATTTTTTTCAAATTTTGGGTAAAATTTTTTTTTAAAATTTTGGGTAAAAAAATTTTTTTAAATTTTGGGTAAAATTTTTTTTTTAAATTTTGGGTAAAAAATTTTTTTTAAATTTTGGGTAAAAATTTTTTTTTAAATTTTGGGTAAACACATTTTTTTAAATTTTGGGTCAATTTTCTTTTTCAAATTTTTTTTTTTCAAATTTTGGGTCAAATTTTTTTTTCACATTTTGGGTCAATTTTCTTTTTCAATTTTTTTTTTTCAAATTTTGGGTAAAAATTTTTTTTCACATTTTGGGTAAAACATTTTTTTCAAATTTTGGGTCAATTTTCTTTTTCAAATTTTGGGTCCAATTTTCTTTTTCAAATTTTGGGTCAATTTTTTTTTTCAAATTTTGGAAGACATAGTATAGTATGACGTTTTCGTCAAATTTTGGACCAAACATTTTTGGTCAAATTCTTTTTTAAATTTTGGTCGACATAGTATAGTATGACTTTTGTCAAACGCATTCATTTTATTTCCAAGTTACATTCCTGTCCACATCCACATCATAATACATAATACTTTTGAAATGACTTCCCAATTGCTTTTTGAGCTCTGGAGTGGGAAGACATATCAACAACCAATCTGCATCTTTCAGAATCATTTACATTTTTTGTTAACCAGGAAAATGTGCCCATTTACCTTATTTAAAGTAAAGGACTCCAAATCAGCTAGAAAAGCTTCGACAATGTTACAATGACTTTGATGATTTTTGGATAGCATGTTGAAATGGCTTCTTTTTTTTTTAAGTGGGGATTGTTTGACCATACTCTTAAAGGATATAACAGTGAGAAAACTCTTTGACCTACCACAGTTTCAATGGAACTTTTCATGTGCAAATTATCATGTGGTTTTATTGTCCAATTTTCGTTTTTGAGTCCCCCCACTGTTACTGGATTGTAAAGTCCTTTAAGATCCCCCAGCTGGTGAAGGATTGCGGGATCTGGAACCGGATCGCCCGTGTATTTGGATTTGGTCGTGGATGTGGCGTTGGGTCCAATCTGGATGGCGTTGGTAGCGTTGTTGCGTGTGGCCCCCAGTGTAGCCACGTGGACGCAGCTGTCCATGACCATAGCGAGCTGGTGCATGAATTGGGGTCATACCTTTTTGGATGGGCGAGAATTTCTTTGCCTTGCTCGTAGACGAGATCCCAATTCGGAAGGTGCCTGGTTTGGAAGTTGGTGTCGGGGTTCTGGATGGCTTCGGCCAACGACCGACGATGGGTTCCGTGTCCGGATTTGTTAGTTAACGACTTCCACAAGATGGTAGTCGCGGTTCTTTTTCATGTGTTTCATGCGCTTCCACAACTGCCACAGGAAGCAGATGATGAAGAGGGCGAGGAGGATAACGATGATATTGGCGCCGAAGTTTACGACTTCTGCGGGGAATTCTCCCCCGAAAACTTCTAGCGTGGGATGTGAGTTACGATTTCCCATTGCTTGGTTGGAGTACACCCTTTGTGTCCTTGGATTTAAAAAATGGGTTTAAGTAATGTTCAGCTGGGTCTCCTCGTTGCCTGGCGGCGAGAGTAGCGAGGAAAGTGTTGACAGTTGGTCGTCGTCACTGGAATCGGAGGCAGAGTCCTCGGCTGGTGATTCTCTTGGTGGAGAATTGTTCTTGTTTAGTCGATAGGTCTATTACAGCTCTTGATGATCCCTCTTTGTATCATAGCCGTCAAAGGTATCAAAGTGTCCATATGGTGCATTTTATATCTCAAGCAAATTAACAGCCAAGGGCCACAAGGCCACCCATATTTAATCAAAGGCTTAAGGCCAACAGTAGACATTAACTAATCCTGCACCACCAACCACCCGACCCAACCCTAAACTAAACCTAACCCCACATTGGCTCCTACAATTTGGTGAAACGACAACGTTTCCACACGACTGCTGCCGACTCAAACTAGAGCTTAGATCGGGCCCAAAAAATCAAGCCCGACCCTAACCCGCGCCCCGCCCGGCCCGACACATTAACTGTAATTACGAACCCGATTTAAATCCCACATTTTTTTAATACGTGAGCCGTAAATGTACACGTACGTACGTCCACGTCCTCCCCACAGCGGGAGCTTGTTGTATCTGCTGCCACAGTCTTAATTCACAACAATAACAGAGCCACTGAGATCCGCTTCCATGAACGCATATGTTGCTAATGACGATACGCTTCCTGGTTTTTAGGCGATGCGTTCATGGCCTCGTGAAATCGCGGGTATGAGTCGATATAATTTATAGGAGGGAAATTAAATTTTTTATCTCATCAATCTGCGACTTTATTTTCTCGTATAATTGCCACTTTTAATCTAGTAAGTCTCTAAATATTATTATTATATTATTATTATTAGTATATTATTATTATTATTGTATTATATATTATACTTTATGCCAAATCATGCCAGAATAGTCCTCCAGTCCTGCCATACTTCTAGTACAGGTCATTTCCGGGTCATGTAACTAGCATTTATCAACATTGGATTAAACGGGAAACGCCCATTTTTATTTTTTTTATTTTTCATCTCTGCACAAAATCGGAAATTGGAAAAACGAGTCATGCGTTTTTTCATTTTGATTTTGAAAACAAATATTGAGAAAACAAGTCGTTTTTTTCGTTTTTTTTAATTTCCGGTTTTATTTTGAAAAACGACTGAACTGATGTTACACGGATTAGGGAGACGTCACAGTGACGCAGTAAACTGAGCTGACGTTGGTGTTTCCCGTTACTGTTTATACAGGTAAGAAACTTGGGAATCATAAACAGAATGAATTAAATATAAAAGTAGTATAATAACTTGTGTAAAAGCCTTAGACTGGGAGTGTGGGTTTGTTTTTTTTTTTACCATGAACGTGAAAGGAGCAGAGTGAGTTAGCTCAGTAGTAGCAGTAACGGTAGCAGCATTTTGGAGTGTCTTTTGAAAACGAACTATGAAAAGTAAGTGTTTAAAAGTAAGACAACACATATTACTACATTCAGAGATGATTATGCGAAGCTAATCCGTGATATTGTGTGATACGTAGCGTTTTA
Organism: Microchirus variegatus; assembly: GCF_963457635.1. NCBI lineage: Eukaryota > Metazoa > Chordata > Actinopteri > Pleuronectiformes > Soleidae > Microchirus > Microchirus variegatus. Next base: position 25,025,718 of record NC_139814.1, on the reverse strand, counting down.
CTGGTGTATGTGTGTGAATAAACTGAGGCTAAAGAGATGCTAGCTGAGCGACGGCAGTCATCGGTTTCCGGTTTGCTTTCAAAATAAGAGCGCACAAAACGGCGATTGTTTTCCCTGTTACATTTCAAAATAACAGTTTAGTGGAATATATGATTATTAAATGTTTTGGTGAACACTGAGCAAGACATAAACAGTCAAAGAGAGTTGTAAATTAATTAATAAGTTGAGTGTTAAGTGTTAAATTTGAGAAAGAAAGTGTGGTGTTTTATATTTACTGTTTATACAGGAATTAAATGTAATGAGCTACACATGGAATTTGTCATTCCACTTGTGTGTCTTCCAATGGTTTCAGATACTTGAGCAGTTTGAGCGCGATGTGCGCGCACACACACACACACACACACACACACACACACACTCTCAGGTCACCTACTGGTCACAAAGCCATTGTTGTGAATAAGTTATGGCTGCGGCTCGAGTCCCACAGCAGTAACATTTTTGACTCTGCTGTGTTTACAGGAGCAAAAAGAAGAAGAAGAAGACACCCGCTGACGTCGACTATGGGACGTCCTCCGTCAGTGCATGGTACGTATAGCAGAGTCTCGACCCCACTACTCGTCTTGTACTGTATTCATATGCACTTGTGCATTAACAGTTATGTATTTTTATTCAATGAAATGTCAATTTCTGAAAAAAGACAGAGATATACAAACAATGGTGTAATTATGTGACACCTGGTCTGACATACAGAAATAACTGCAGTGGTTTTTGCTCCTAACTATAACAATCATACTTTAAAAACCCTCCAAATATGACGTATGCAATCCGCTTCACTGGCTGCACCATTACTGCAAAGCCAGTGAAGGATATACCTGGTGAACTGCAGCATCATTAAACTGTAAAAGGAGGAAAAAGGTGTGTGGAGCCTCTGAGGATGATAACGACGATGAAGAGAGAGGATTCTGACTAGATCGTAGGGCTCCACCCCCCCCAAAAAAAGTGATGTGTCTGCTGATGATGATGATGATGATGCTGCTGCTCGGATGGTAAATGTGTCTGCTTCTGCTTCTAATGAGGCAATCATTTTAACCTGGAGTCACATGAGCTGAGAGTCTGTCTGTGTTGGGGGAGTCAGTGGTGCGTTATAGATTGGAAAAACAGGCCTGGACAGGAGAACAGGAAACAAGATGTTGCTAATCGTGGCCCAAATCTTGAGAGAGAGCTTAGCACAATGTTGCCCTTTTTTTTTCCTTTTTAATGCTATATTTCAACTTTTGTCAAATTTGTTCCAAAAAATGTAATGTTTCAACTTTTGTATAACATTTAATAAATACATATAATGTTAAAACTTAAAAAAATTAATAAATAATATTTTTTTTATTATAAAGTAAAAAAATGAATGTTTCAACTTTTGTCTTATTAAAAAATTAATAAAATAAAAATAACAATACGGTTTTTTTTCAAAAATGTAATGTTTCAACTTTTGTCTTTAAAAAAAATAATTAATTAATAAATAAAAAAAATTAAATATTTTAATTTTAAAGTTAACAATTGAATTTTTCAACTTTTGTTTTATTAAAAAATAAATAAAATAAAAATAATATATTTTTTTTTCCAAAAATGTATTGTCTCAACTTTTGTCTTTTAAAAAAAATTAATTAATCAATCAATAAAAAAATGTTTTAATTATAAAGAAAAAATTGAATGCTTCAAAAAAGAAGAATGTTTCATCTGAATCGGGTGTTTTTTTGGAGCAGGGCAACATCTAAAACATGGCATGGCTGCGTTCCCTGAGGACCAGGATGAGGAAATCGCACTGAATAAAGCGGCGAAAAGACACGAGTGAGTGTGACAAACAAAAATAGTGACACACAACACAACACAACACAACACAACGTCAGAGGACTCTCTATCTCACTCTCTCTCTCTGTCATCATTGCAGCTACTTCCTAAACATTATCTTAACCTGAAAACGTGTGTTGACCCAAAATTTTAATGATTCATGTTCGGGGGATTGTGCGAACAGATTCAGGTCCCCGCAACATGAGTAATACATTAGCTAGACACACACACACACACATACAGTAGTGGGTCCATTACTGGAGTGTGCTGTCAGCATCAGTACCGCAGTTATTCATCAAAGCCTCTCCTCCCTTTTGTCTCCGTCCTCATCCCTCGCTCACACACTTCCACGTAAAGAAAAAGTTGGTGCTGAAAGTGGTCGGACGATAATGACGCCATTAAATAAATGACCGGTCCAGTTACTTTTGAATAATCCAATAACATCAGTGGTCAGAATAGTCTGATTTAAGATGGCCTGGTAATTGTCAGTGCTGGTGGATCTGCGGCTGTTCTCTTTAACAGAGGATGACAGCAACACTGCTTTTGGCGCTTGGTTGTATAAATTCGTGGTCTTTAAAAGTGTATGACATGAATGCGAAATGCTGCTGTTACACACCGTGTCTGTCGTTTCCCCCTTCGAGGCACAAAAACACATTAATTACTTGACATTTTAGTTTTCGTCCTTGAGTCCAAAAGGCAAAAAAAAAAAAGAAATAGCAAGCAGGAGGCCGGATTCTAATCTCTGGCTAACAACCTTCTCATGCCGCTGTAGGTCAGCTATAGCTGTATCTGGCTAATTAAGATAGTGTTGACTTCGTGAATGAAGTCTCCCATCTCTCTATATGACACAACGATGATAGATAAGACGTCGTCCTCACCCTGGTTCATTATCTGTGCTTTAAAAGGGTAGTTGGTCTATTAGTATGATGAGGAAAGATGTCGTACTAATGTGTTCTCGGTGCGGGGATGATAATAATAACGGATTAAATGATGTGTTTGTGTATTTTCAAACGGCCTTTTAGAGTGAGTGATAGGTCAGGGTAGAAGCAGCACAATTTTAGACACGCAGGACAAACACAGTCAGATTTTTAATCAGAGTCTTGTTAGTCTGACCAAAATCAAGCTAGCCTTAGTCAGACTAAGGTGTCTTAGTCAGACTAAGGTATCTGGCTCAACTGGATCTTTCTTCGTACAACACGGCAACCACAAGCGCATTATTATGCTCAAACTATCCGACTATAAGGTCAACAGGAAAACTGATTCAATGCGCACTAGCTTACAGAGAGATGCAGCGCCACCTAAGGAGGCGGAGTCAAAGCGACGACAAACGCAGTCGGATTTTAATCAGTCTTGTTAGTCTGACTAAAATCGAGCTAGTCTTAGTCAGACTAAGGTGTCTTAGTCAGACTAAGGTATCTGGCTCAACTGGATCTTTCTTCGTACAACACGGCAATCACAAGAGCGATATTATGCTCAAAGTATCTAACTATAAGGTCAACAGGAAAACTGATTCAATGCGCACTAGCTTACAGAGAGATACAGCGCCACCTAAGGAGGCGGAGTCAAAGCTACGACAAACGCAGTCGGATTTTAATCAGTCTTGTTAGTCTGACTAAAATCGAGCTAGTCTTAGTCAGACTAAGGTATCTGGCTCAACTGGATCTTTCTTCGTACAACACTGCAACCACAAGCGCGTTATTATGCTCAAACTATCCAACTATAAGGTCAACAGGAAAACTGATTCAATGCGCACTAGCTTACAGAGAGATACAGCGCCACCTAAGGAGGCGAAGTCAAATCTACACGGCCAACAAAACGATTTTCAGACTCGTAATGTAAATGTAAACGTATGTAAACGTACTGAGTAACAATCCAGCTTGAAGGGGATGACAATGATGCGTTAAAAACTAATTTTCCTTGAAAGTAACATTTCTGTCGTTTTTTTTGTGTGTTTTTATTTTGCTATCTGTGTTTTTCAAATTAAGCAAAACAGTCAAAAAACCGCTCAGGTTTCAAAATTCAATTCACAACAGCATGTCCCATTAAAGCCCGAGTCGGGAAGGCTGGTTTAATAATAGGCATCAGTGCAATCGTTCCCTTAACACGTCTACAATTTAATACCACGTGCAGCGATATCGTCACGCGCTAATCTGATTAAATGGTTCCGCGGGGATTAACCTCGAGCTTATCCGCAGCACGTCGAGTTAAGCAGATTTGTTAAAACACGCAAATAAGTGGCAAGAAAGTGACACGTCTCAATTAGCGACGACGCTACGATTACGATTAACGCCTCGTCGTGGCGTTGGCTGTGACGGCCGCCCGAAAGTGACTTTAACTCTCGCTGCATGGGAGACGTACGCTCACGCTGTCACACAGTCGTCTTTCCTGTTAGATAACAGCGGGGTTCGTCCTTGTCGTCTCCTCTCCTTACGTCCCTCCTTGTGAGGAGGACACTCTCTGTACCTGATGCCAACACTTTGGCCCGCGACCACTTAAGGAAATAAGCTGCTGCCATGTTTCATCTGCTCTTTGCTGCCGCGCACGATGCCACGCTGCGACCTCACTTCAGAGGCAGCAGCTGGTGCACGGAGTTTATTCCGCCCCCTTATTGGAATGCAGTCAGTCAGTAATGACATGTAACATGTCGTCGCCAAGAATCTGCAATGTTTACGCAGAAATCTTGAGCAGCTTAATGAGTACAGCTACAGTCAATTATTACTTTCTTTTCCCCCACCAAAGTTATTTAAAGCTCCCATAGAGTGGTCCTATCGCACATATATGTGAGTTATGGAGGTCTTCTTACGTACATTAACTTGTTTTTATGGTCAAAAACCTCCTAGTTGCTGCAAACGAGCCGATAGAAATCTCTCCTTACTGACGCTCTCGTCAGTTTCAGACTGAAATCTCACCCCCAGAGGACAGAACTGTGTTGTGATTGGCCAGCCAACGAGAGCCTTCCCAACTGTCTTGTGATTGGCCAACTACCTGGAAGTGAAGTAATTAGCAAGTCAGCTCTCAGAAGCGCAGCTCCCCCTTCTGGAACGGTGGATGCACTGCTACTCATTTCAGACTGAAATCTCACTCCCAGAAGACAGAACTGTGTTTGTGATTGGTCCGCCAAAGAGAGCTTTCCCAACTTGGCCAATACCTGGAAGTGACGTAATTAGCATGTCAGCTCTCAGAAGCGCAGCTCCCCCCTCTGGAACGGTGGATGCACTGCTACTCATTATCAAAACATTGTTTTAACAGTGTTTAAAAATAGCTTCTTCACAACACAGTCCCTTTTATGACTTTGACCCGGAGTCAGAAGACACTGTCACAAGTGAAACACCTCCACAACGGACGTTATTCTTCTTCTGCGGTTCAATGTACGCAACCAAATGTGCCCGGACTAGTGCCCGGAGCAGGAGGATCTGCTGTTCAGGAGACGGGATCCTTACGTCACGATTCCAGGCTTTTTCAGAGCGCTTGTAGAGCCCGAGAATACAATAAAACCCAGCGTTCTCAGCAATGCCTGAGCTGTTTGTTTCCAAACTTCAGGGCTTCCTAAACAAGGTAATAGCGCAGATGCACACCAACAAAAACAGCGTTAATTGGAACTTCCGGTCTATGGGCGCTTTAAAAGAACTTCTCGGGGCCTCCACTGGCAAAAGGAGTAGAGGAGTCAACACAATGAAGAGGGGCAGCGTCTGCTAATTATCCTGCATGATCATGTGAGTATTCCAGCACAGATTATGCATTCATTCCATCATTATCTTTATGCACATGGTTTTAACGGTTCCCTCAGACGCGGCCGTTCTCCCCCTGTAAGCCTGTATTTGTTTTTATTTGACAGACCACCATGAATAAGAAATGGACACTGGAGTATTGCGGTTGCACAACAAACTCCCATTCTGAAGCCTTGAGATGTGCAATTGGCCCACAGACGTCACCTGGTACTCGCTGTCAATCACAAGTGTCCGCTCATAATCCATTTTCCTCTACTTGGGAACAGAATTTACAAAATGGGCATTGTGTTCCACTGACGAAGAGGTTATAAATTATAAATCAATGTGAAGCTCACGACAAACTACCCCCTTTTTTTCTCCGTCTGCTACAGAACAATCCCTCGGGATAACGAACATTATTCACTGTACAGTAACACGAGCCCCCCCCCCCCCCTCACACTGTCTCTATGAAATTATGAATAAAAAAGGAGATATTTTGGCAGCTTACTTGTGGCACTGAGCCTCATTGAGCGTAAGGGGGGGATTTCAAGTCCTGGTGTCACTGCAGTAGCAAACAACCTTTTTTTCTTTCTCCCCCAGCTCCTGGGGAAAAGGGTTTGCTGTTCCATCTCCACCGCATCCTTCGACGCTCCCGCTCAGTGCATTGTGTAGTTTTTATCGTGCTGGGATGTGTCCAAACGGCAGATTAGCTGCAAGGTGAAATAACCGAATTAACCCCCTTGTGCAAAACTGAGAATGGGGTCTTTATCTTTATTATTGTTTATTATTGGGTCTTAGTAATGAGTCAGGATGCACTTTAAGGCGTCGTACTTGGAAGATTTTTGCCTGATTTTTACTGCCGATTCACTGTTGAGCAGATTCTGCTGCAGTCAGCACGAGTAGAGGACAGTCGATGTCGCTATATGGCACAGAAATCCGTTAGAGTGAGGGGAACTGGAATAGAACTAAAACCAATTACTCTATTAATCGATTACTAAATGAATCATCAGCTATTTTGATTATAGTTTGTTTGATTTTTCGTGATTAAAACAAGATTCCTGATTGTTTTAGCTTCTTAAATGTGGATATAGTCTTTGTTTCTTTGCTCCATATAACCATAAAGAAATCTTTATCTGGCACGTTTAGCAAAGGAAAACAAAACATTTGAGAACGTCATCATTTCCACGTTTGACAAACACTGATTTTTCTTAACGTTTTCTGCCATTTTATGGCACAAATAATCACCCGATTATTGGCGAAAATTATCGACAGATTAATCGATTATGGAAATAATTGCTAGTTGCAGCTCTAGACTTGATTCAGCATCCAATCGCCCGAGCTGAGCCGACTCTGGACGAGTTCTGGTTGTGTGTACTGATTACTGACCCAGTGTTGCCAACAGCCAATGAGAAAGAGTAGGCGGGACACAGGAAATAACATCAGGAGACGACAGGAAGTAGCTGGAATATCAAAAACAAGTCGCTTTTAAACGGTCGCTCTCACAAGAGTTTGGTTTGTTCAGTTGTGCCGTCGTTAATCAGAACAAATAGCTAAACAAATCAGCTAATGACAGTTGTGAAAGTTGTGTAGCGTGTCGCCAGCTTTTAGAAACTATAAAACATTATCCTGGAGCAGTTGGAAAGTAAACTTGTGTCGTTTCTTGTTGACCCAGTTACTGTTGCTGGGAATGTTGATTTATTCAGTTGACGATAAAAAATGGATACGACTAATACTCGTGACTTCTTCTTCTGTTGAGGCCGTCATTTCACTGTGTTTTACATGAGAAATTAGGCAACACGTGGTCAATTTTGCGATTTTGCATTGGAGATTGTGTTGTGCTGCTGGATCTATCTGCCTCTTTCAGTCCCGCGTTTGTTGTTTTCACCGTTGCACGCACGGGCGACTGCTCGCTGCCTGTGTTATAAGCCATTAGCAGAACATATGGCGCGGTTGCTATTATTATAACAGCCTTTGAGTCAATTTAACCGAGTTCAATTAATTATATCCGAGTATACACTTCAACAACTCGCACTAGGCAAAGGATCGGAACCAGAATCAATTATTTATTTATTTATTTATTTATGTATGTGCTGGGGGGGGGAAATTGGCCACGTTACATTGGCTCCATCAAGAGCTGACTCAGGAAATGGAAACATTATGGTATAAGATCGTTGGAAAAACAATATGAGCTGATGAAACGTAGGTTAATTGAAGTTCACGTTTATTCCTGTGGCGCATTTAAATCACACAATATGACTTTAATACTAAGATATAATGAACAAATTGTTGATAAACTGTCGACTGCTGAGCAGAAACACCGTCTTATGCCGTGCTGCCGGTTCACCCGCCGTCACGTACAGAGACACGAGACGGGGAAGGTGACTCAGCTTCAGTCCTGGGAGATTTGAAACTGAATTACAGAGCATCGAAAAATTGAGATCTGATGATGTCGGCAGCTCTTCTGCGATGGCAGCGTTCACATATATGTGTGTGTGTGAGAGAGTATCTGGAGGACTTATAATAAATGAATAAATGGGGCTGAATTCCTTATCTCCATATCACACTTGACACAGCTTCCGCCTCTTCACCTCCTCCATCTGCTGAAGTGAAATCCTCTGCAGAGTCAGTGACAGCCCTGTCCTGTCCTGTCCTTCGTTCCTTCCTTCCTTCCTTCCTTCCCTCCTTCCCTTCCCTGTCATTCACTCATTCCTTTTGACTTTCCACCGCCGTTTCTCACCTCATTTCGCCCTGGGGAGCCTCCTCCGTCTTCATTTGCATGCCTCAACCATAAACATCACTCTGCCCAAAAACACGTACACATGCAGCGAGAGTGTAATTAAATGATTCCAGGGGTAGTTTGAGGTTTTCAGGGGAGAGAGAGAGAGATAAAGCCACTTCAAAGCAGCTGCACACTGGATTGTTCGGATGGATTTAAGGCCACTTCAGGTCTGTTTGTGCCCAGCAGCTCCCCACATTCACTCCTCCACACAGCTTTAGAAAGTCTCAACACACAGTGGAAAACAGCACATCATGCCGGATAGGTGCTCACTGTAAACTCACACCAATAAGGTGATTTATTGCTCCTCCACTTTGAGCTTAACATCAGCAATTATATTTAAAATTAACAAGGTTAAACAAGGACGTCTGTGTAGATTCTCATCCATGCAGGTTGTCCTAAAATCCTAATCTCCTGATTTGTACGGTGGCCCTGCGGTGCAAAACACACTTTTTTTTTTCTTTTTTTTTTGCGTTTGATTTGCGTTTGTGTTTTTTTTATTTGCGCTTGTGTGTTGCGTTTATGTTTTGCGTTCGTGTTTTTGTTTTGCATTTTGTTTTGCGTTTGTGCTTTTTGTTTTGTGTTTGATTTGCGTTTGTGTTTTTTTTATTTGAGTTTTTTGTTTTGCGTTTGTGTTTTTGGTTTTGCATTTGTGATTTGCTTTTGTGTTTTTGTTTTGTGTTTGTGATTAGCATTTGTGATTTGCGTTTTGTGTTTTGCATTTTTGTTTTTTGTTTTGCGTTCGTGTTTTTGGTTTAGCATTTGTGCTTTGCGTTTGTGTTTCGCGGTTGTGTTTTTGGTTTTGTTTTGCGATTGTGTTTTTGTTTTGCGTTTGTGATTTGTGTTTCTGTTTTACGTTTGTGTTTTTTGATTTGCGTTTGTGTTTTTCACCTCAGGGCCACCGTAGATTTATGTGCAGCACAATATGTTACTGGAACTTAAACTGATCAAATGGATATATAACATAAAGGTTAAAAACAAACAAACAAAGATTTGAGGACACTGAATAACTGTTTTTTTCCCCCTCCCAATGGATTCGTTTTTCACGTTTGCCTTTTTTCCCCTTATCGCAGAAGTAGATTGTTTAAGCTTATTCATCACAAAACACTTTGGCATTGATTTAAAGCAGCTTGTATCACCATATGTCCTTATACGATAGTATATCCCAAAAAAATAGACAATGTAAGATGTGAAAATAGCATATTTTTGCCCCACAATAAACTTCAAGACAATAACAACTCCACATGTATTATGAAAAACAAGACCGACAGAGCAAGCAGGTAAACAGAGGGTAACTTTATTTACACTATATGCAACAGTCTGTGCGTTCAAGACGAAAAGGAATTACTGTGCAAGTGCGAATTAAATCAGGCGAGCCGTAAGGTGACGTACGGCTATAACCGTGTATAAAAGCTAGTTCAAGTAAAACTGCATTGAAACATACTAACTAAAAAAACAGCTTAGAATTCAGATAATCTATTAATTGTCAAGTCAACTTTAATTCTATAGCACATTTAATGTGCTTTAAACACAGTAAATCATGAGTAGATATGTATATATACATATCTATATGTGCTTAAATTTGTATTTACACTTTTAACTATGATTAATGTGCATAAATTACAAGACATCAATGATAATACACATTTAATGTGAGACAAATGCTAGGCTAAAAATGTCCAAGGTTCTCATAAGTTCATTGATTGATCACTGCAGAAGATGAAGGGCTTAACAATGATATATTACAGGGTGAGTTCATGTATAAGTCTTGTGCAGTTGTGTTTCTGTTGAAAAGATAACTAATGAGTGTAAGACCAGGTGAAAAGGCTCGGTCATTTTTTGAACACTTGAATCCCAGGAGGTCACAGGAGGATATCGCTCTCCTCTGACCCTAAGCCGAGCCATGAAACTGTCGGCAGCAGAGCAAAGAGATACGACTTCTGTCGTCTGAAATCCTTCTTCTAACCTTCAGCCAAAGTGGAAAAGCAGAGAGTGAAGGAAGCAGGGGAGCAAACCTCCAGTCATTGAAATGAAGGAGACATTAAGAGCCCTACGTTAGGAATGTTAATTGTGTATTGATTTGCGTATAATCCATGGCCACCTCATCTCTGTGTCCTCATGTGTGAGGCCTGGAAACATCATAGTATAGTTATAGTATAGGTGTAGTATAAGTACAGTGTATTATTGTCATGGTTTAGGTATGGTATAGTAAAATACTAAACCTATACCATAACTTTACTATACTACACTGAACAATACTATTGTACAGTTATGGTATGGTATAGTATAGTATTGTACAGTATAGTATAGTTATTGAAGGTATAGTAAAAGTACAGTGTGGTGTATATATACAGTAGAGTATAGTAGTTATGGTATTGGTATGGTATAGTACAGTACAGTATAGTATAGTAGTTATGGTATAGGTATAGTACAGTATAGTAGTTATGGTATAGTATGATATAGTATAGTAGTTATGGTATAGTATGGTATAGTTATGGTATAGTATAGTCCAGTATAGTAGTTATGGTAAAGTTATAGTATAGTACAGTATAGCAGTTATGGTATAGTATAGTACAGTACAGTACAGTATAGTAGTTATGGTATAGTATAGTTTAGTATAGTAGTTATGGTATAGTATAGTAGTTGTGGTATAGTATTGTATAGTATAGTATAGTAGTTATGGTATTGTATAGTTTAGTATAGTAGTTATGGTATAGTATGGTATAAAATAGTAGTTATGGTATAGTTATGGTATAGTATAGTAGTTATGGTATAGTATTGTATGGTATAGTATAGTAGTTATGGTATAGTGTTGTAGTTATGGTATAGTATAGTAGGTATGGTATAGTATAGTTATGGTACAGTATAGTTATGGTATAGTATAGTTATGGTATAGTATAGTAGGTAGGGTATAGTTATGGTATAGTATAGTTATGGTATAGTATAGTAGTTATGGTATAGTATAGTAGTTATGGTATAGTATAGTAGGTAGGGTATAGTTATGGTATAGTATAGTTATGGTATAGTATTGTATAGTATAGTAGTGGTTATGGTATAGTATAGTACAGTACACTTTAGTAGTGTAAGTGTAAAATGTAAGTGAAATATTTTGTCAACAACAATAAGAACTGAATAGAGAGAGAGAGAGAGAGACATAGACTGTGAGTGCTGCTCCTCGCTGCATTAGTCTGCAGCACTTGCGCACTCTCTCTCTCACTCTGACGCTCTCTCTCTCTCTCTCTCTCTGTGCGCACAGTGACAGACGCTCTGTCTCCTCAAAGTCTGCACCGGTGATGTGAGGACTGTCCTCGACACTCAAACCCACCGCACCGAGACGCCAACACACACGGCATCGACCACCAACTCACCCCCCCCCCCCCCCCCTCACCCTGTGTGCTGTGCCCGCTGTTGCGCTCCTCTTGCCGCCGCCGCCGCTGCAGCAGCAGCAGCAGACGCGTCCAAGTTGTCCGGCACAGCGAGATCATATCTGGAGTGGCACCGGGCGCCGGGATGCTCGCTCTCTCTCCGCCGCCGAATGGGACGTTATAGATGGGCCGCGCAGGATGTGAAGCCTCGCTAGAAGAAGCAGGAGGAGGATGGAAAAACCAGGCTCTTCTGCGGCGGCGGTGCCGCCACCACCACCATCACCATCACCACCACCGCCGCTACTACCACCGCTACAACCGCTGCCGCTGCTGCTGCTGCTGGGCTTCCTCTCAGCGTCCTCCGTTAACGCCGGTGAGTGTCTGTCCACAGGTTGATGAACCTGGTGCAGCTGCTGATAAACACACATGCTGCTGCTGTGTAATGTGTGTGTGCGTGTGTGTGTGTGTGTGTGGTCACAGCATCAGCAGCAGGTTGTTTTGGAGAAGCCAACATGGTTAAAGATGTGTTTGCATGCGTCAGCATCAGTTCTTGCATCAGCTGGGTACAAACAGTTCAGGTTCTTCCAAACCCCCAAAAACATCAATAAATTAATAATTAAGTCTAAGTATTAAAGCTGTGGCTGCTAATTGTGTTATAAACCTTTTATAAGGTTGATTGATCCATTATTTGGAGCATATTCCTAGAAGTAAATGTCATTTTTAAAAGGCTTATATAAGGAAAGCTTATTGGTATAATGTGAACTTATTCCAAAAGAAGTCAAGTATACACGCAGCCACGCTTAAAACTATTATACTAAAGGTAGAAGATTCATTGATTATTCATAATTTGTGTTGTATTTACACGTTTCTGCTGCTAAATCACGACAATGGCATCATGTTCTGATGTTAATCTGGGCTCTTTCTCTGAAAAGCACTCATCTCGAGCGCTAAATCACCACCCAACAATATTAAAAAGCACTTTTCTATGGCCTCGACGACCCTCTGAAAGTACACATTTTTGCCCTAAGAATAAGAAATGCTGCTAAAGCCACTAAAGCTCTTATCTTTTGCTTTGCAGACACAAACTGGAAGGGCCCATAATCAGCGTCTTCATCAGAATTCTGCGTCTAGTCGTCGTCAAACAAACCCTAAAGTTGGGAAAACAATGAGCTACATAATATATATGAATATTCAAAAGAGTCAATATTTACATGTTTTGTCACTGTTTAATTAAGAAAATCATGATAACGGACGCTGAAAAATAATCATTATTAGCTGCCTGTAAATGAGACACAGAATGAGATTAAGCAGCAGCATTGGCTCCAATCATCATATATCATGCATGTTGAGCATAGTATCTCATAAAATTTTCATATTCGCGTTGCATATTTTTAACCCGCGGCTGCTTATATTCCAATGCACACGAGATCTTGTGCCACTGTTTCCGCTGCTATGTTAAGCTGAGAGATGACAGATTTTGTCCCTTGTAAAGCCCCTAAAATCCTGGTGATAAAATCACGCTGGATTTATCTCTGCGCCCCCCCCCCCCCGCCCCCCTCCTCCAGAGATTTAGATATTTGACTTCCTGAGGCTGGAGATGAATGTAGTATTAAGAGGAGGGAGTTTTGTGAGGCTGCAGCTCCACTTCTTTGCATGTTGTTTTTATTGTTTTTTTACACAGCTTTAACAATGGATGGGAAACCCCTCTCTCTGCTGATGTATGTGTTCCTCAGAGTGTTGGGAAGATAAATAGTGAGAAAACAGCAAAGCAAACAGGGAGCTATAGCCATGCATCACACACACACACATTCTTGTACTTGCTGCATACTGAGGACCGGGTAAAAGTTCTGACAGAGTGAGGACCAGCATTTCCACTTTATAAATCAACACAAAAACACCATTCCTGGACAGAAGTTGTCACCCCAAACCTATACGTCCCTTGAGATTCAGTAAAAAAACAAAGATCCAGAAGGGCAGGAAACAGTATTTTGTACCAAATTGAGGACCTCTGTTTATGTTTACAACCTAAGGAAGTGATTTCAATGAAAACAGGCCAAAATGTCCTCACTTTGGAAAAATGACCTCACTTTGTTGGTTTAAAAACCCTCACTGGTCCTCAGTATGCCGCAAGTACAAGAACACACACACACACACACACACACAGAGCCGGAGGGAGCCACATTAATGAAACATTAATCTCACGAGGCGACGCAACGCTCCAGTATCCTCTGTTGTGTTGTGATGATTGTGTTCACACCGAGCAGCGAAACACACTTCGTGGAAGCAACAATATTTACAGGGTGTGTGTGTGAGAGTGTATGTGAGTGTCATGTGCAGTAAGTGACGCCCTGCAGTTTCTGCTCATAATCTGGTGGGTAAACAGTGACGGACAAAGAAAAAACACACCTTTTTAAAACACAGCTGGGAAAACGTTACAGTCGAGTGAAGATTAGTTTTAAAGCGAGACCGTTTCCAGAATCCTCCTCTGATACCGATACATCAGAAACAGTGGGCTTCCTTTAAGTCCACTCCACTATTTACATTTGTAATATCCATAAATCTATCCTCTCGGCCACCAGGGACACCAGGTTTTTCCACGGTAATCCATATCCAAACACATTACACAGAGTAATCGAGTTTGCCTGGTATGGACTGGACTACGTTTTCCGTTTAGAGCTAGCTTAAATCAAATGGCGGCCCGTGGGCCACGTGGCACATAACCAACTTAATAGTGGCCCAACCTGTGGTTCCGCCAGAAATAACTGCGAAAATACTAGAGAAACACTTCTCACTGTCCCTCAAAGATTCCTACAGACATTCCATCAGTTACGTCTGATAGATTTGATCATTTGTATTCGTTTAAAGGCACTTTGAGATGTTTGTGGGTCATATAAGACATAATGAAAGACATTATTTAAAAGAGAAACCAATGCTAATATTGTGCACCTTTTGATTTCATGCACCAGGGATGACAAACACCTTTATGTTTTATTTAAAACAGTTTAAAAACACACTTTGAGTTGTCGGAAAGGACAGATACGCCCAAAATAACTTTATTGCATTATCTTTTATTGCACATTTTGGTGCTGTGTGTGAGAGTGGCTCTCTGGCTGTAAGACACGTCTAACCCGGCTAAATGTATTGGTTTTGTGTAATTGAATAGTCCTGATTTAGGGATTCAAAGCGACAGACACATTTACATTCAGGACAAAATGATACAAGCACTGAAAACCTTTTATTTCCCTTTATTTGACATCTTTTTTTTTAATGCTAATTTCTCCGAAAAGCACTCAGTGCACGTAATTCCGCTGTACTATGGGATTTAGTGTTACCTTAAATTACCACCCAGCACTATTAAAAAGACGGATAAATATTCATAAAGCAGCACTTTTCTAGTTGCTTTCATACAGTGCATCAATGTGCGGCTGTTTTTTTTTTTTTATCATCAAGCTTAGGACTCGTTAGGATAGAATAGAATTGAACCACGGCACAGGAGGACACGGAAGGTAAAACTGGAGGAAGTGCGTGGACTCAAACCAGCATTTACAGAGAGTGGAGGCGATTATTTCCCCTGAAACTGTAAATACATTAGAGTCAGACCTTGACATTACACACACACACACACACACACACCTGGGTTTACATTACAGCACTAATTGGATCCATCACAGATAATCTCCCAGCAAATAACTGCAGTGCATACTGGGATGTGCAATTCTTACATGGAAATATTCCTTCCCGTCATGAGTCACACTTTAATGAGATGTGTGTGGGAGGAAGGGAGGAAGAAGAAGATGGAGTGGAGAGAGAGAGGGAAATGTAAAATTGAGGAAGAACGCATGCATGTGTGTGTGTGTGTGTGTGCGAGAAGACAAAGACAGATGAAGTGAGAGTGCGTCTTCAAGGGAAAACACCAGCAGAGCCATGTGTTGTTAATTGGGCCTTGTATTAATGAAAGGATGATTAATGTGTGGGTGGAGGAGAAGTTCTCAGGGAAGGGGGCGGCGCAAGAGCAATAGGAGCTCGGAGAGATGAAAGACGCGTTTTCATGCCTTCATGTTTGTGTTCGAATGACATGAAGACAAATGTGTGTTTGTTTGTTTGTGTTTTGTCAGACACGCTGCTGTCAGCTCCGCTCAATGTGACCATCAGAGAGCTCGAGGTCAACTCCGCTGTGGTCACGTGGGAAATCCTGGAGGGGGATCCCGTCATCGGATTCGCCATCACGCAGCAGGTATAACGCGCCCTCGTTCAGGTCTGATAGTATCGCTTGACGGGATCAATCGATCGTAGAAGTAATGTTGCGACCAAATAAAGGCAGGGTAATAACGTCAACACTACATCTTCTAATTGATATAATTAGGTTACGTGCACAATGGCAGTCCGCCTAGCTACCGTGGCTAAGTCGTAGAGTCAATTTTATTCGTAAAAAATAGCGGATTTCGGATACAAGAGAGACGGTTATCGTATCAAAAAGTCCCAGCCCGTCATTGTTGTGTAGCCCTTTGTACAAATTAGTCTTGGTACAATAGTACGATAAACTTTCATAGGTTTCCGGTGGATATGCGTGTGTGTGCGAGGTTGACGTTCCGACTTTTTGACACGCTAACCGTCTCTCTTTTATCCTAAATCCGCTAATGTTTACGAATAAAATTGACTCTACGACTTAGCACCTTCACTAGCGTCTCCGGGAAATCGCAACGACAACACGACGATCTACCGGGAAGCAGTCCAGCTCACCGGAAGCCACGGTTGCTAGGCGGAAGTTCCATTGCGCAAGTAGCCTATTAGGGAGGGATATTGGAAGTGGGAGGGGCTAAAAAAAAGTTTCACGTACATGAACGAAATTTGCTACATACGTTAATCACATCAGCACGGTCCAAAAAGTCATTGACAACTTTGCTGTAAGTCCTACAGGAAGGGGGCCATCTTGGGAAGAACGGCCATTTTTTGGGGGGCGATTTTGGGCAATTTTGACAATTTCAACAATGGTGTTGAAGGAACGCGTCCATAAATAAACTCACATAAATCATCATAAGTCCAGAACTTTAAGGAGAATCATCACATTACAGTGAGTAGATCGTGCATTCATGGCCAGGAGGAAAAGTTAATAAATATTATGTATAATGGAGCCAACTTGTCAAAATGTAAACAAAGGCTTCCTTATTTTCCCGTCTAAGCGAAGTCCTGACACTGTCAAAGCCCTGAGATGTACGTTAAAAACAGCAAAGTTTCATTTTGCAGGCGAGTAGATGAAACTCGTACTACGTCTTTGACTGCTTACACTTTTAATAGCATGGGAAATTCACTACATTAATTGCCTTAGTAAATAATATCGCGGCTAAGGAGCTGGGACCCAATCGCCCTGAGCAAGCAGTCCTGGCCAGATGATGATGTTCTTTTAAAAGCGCACATGGTCCAGAGAAGCACGATATGATTCCTTGAGCTTAAATAACTGGAAAAAACAAAACCATGTGAGTCTTTATTTCAGCAATTTCACAAGCACTGACCGTCATAGATGGATGAGTTTATGTGTGCAACACAGCCCTTAATCACAGGGATTCATAAGCAAACTGACCTCGTTCTACGAAGAATCTTGTTGTTCTTGACAAAAACATTCGGGTATTGAAGCGAAATCTTCTGTAATCTAAGGTTTAAAAAGTATCAGAGAGCTCACTGATGCATCAGTTTAAACCCTGACCCTGTGAGTTCTCTGCTGAGGCGGTGCCAACAACAAAAAAGAAGAAGAAGAAAAAAAGATCAAATCCCTGCAGCGATCAATAAAATATCTCATTATGATTTCTCCGCAGAAGAAGGACGTACGTACGCTGAGGTTCATACAGGAGGTGAACACCACCACGCGCTCCTGCGCCCTGTGGGACCTGGACGAAGACACTGAGTACATCGTGCACGTCCAGAGCATTAGCATGGGCGGCAGCAGCCCGCCCAGTCAGCCGGTCCTCTTCAGGACGCCCAAAGAGTCGGAGAAGATGGCATCCAAGAGTCCAGGTGACACACACACACATATACACACACACACACGTGTCGTTAAGATTCAGTATGTGTAAGAGCACGATCAAATAATTGATCGCGTTATTGTCCGTACATACAGGGAGACGTTTTTCCATCAGCTGCAGAACACAAACGCAGCACGACGTTTGTGCACAGAGGACGTTTCATTCACAGAATATAAATGACACGATAAAAGAGATGAATTTTGCAACCTGTGCTGTAAAAAAAAAAGATGAAAAAAAATAATAAATGGATTGCACTCGCAATCACACTGTGTAGGTCATACAGATGACATCATAAGACTGTAAAAACGAGGCATTAAAAACCAAGGACCTCTAGTACGACTCGACTCGACTCGACTTTTGCTTTTGCTGAGCCGATACTAAAAATGAGACACCTCCACAACGGACGTTATTCTTCTTCTGCGGTTCAATGTATCTGCTGCTCCGGAGAACCGGTGTTTACGTAACCGGACCGGGTTTTTTCAGAGATCTCACTGAGCCCGAGATGACAATAAAACACAGCGTTCTTAGCAGTGGCTGAACTGTTTGTTTAGAACCTTCAGAGTTTCATAAACAAGGTAATGATGCAGATACACACAGCGTTAATTGGAACTTCCAGTCTAGGTCCGCTTTAAAAAGACTTAAAATATCCTGAAAACATGCATTCATTTCCAACATTTAGGAAATGTCTAAAATCTCAATATTTAACCGTATTTAGTGACTAGTGACTAGACTAAGGGCGCTTTCACACCTATAGTTCGATTGCTTTGGTCCGCACCAGTCTGACAAATGTTACAAAATAGACCGTGAAGACCATCAGCACCTAAACCGGACTAAAAAACCCAGATTTCCACCAGGCACGTCACCGAAGTTGATCGCTGTAATCAATGTGAGCATTTCTGGTGGAAATTCGGGATAATCCCGTATCTCATCTCATACCCATAATGCATTAAACTAGACCATTTCGTCCCATTTGGTTTGGTTGCTTTCACACCAGAGGAACCGTACCAAAGTAGAGCGGATAAACCGGTCCGTGACCACCCCTTCAGGCAGGTCTTGGACCGGTTGATTTGGTGAGATTACATTCACGCCTACGCAAACGAACCGAACCAAGGTGACCAAACATGTTTGGTGCGCACCAAATGCTGTAGGTGTGAAAGCACCCTTAGTCTCTGGACCGATCATGGAGTAAACTACTGAACTTATCTTATTTTATCTTAAGTTACTGATTCTAATGATTCAGTTACACCGAAAACAACTGCTTTGCTCGTCATTAGTTTGTGTATAAAGGTGTATCGTGGAAAAGCTTCATAAATAATGACCACATCCTACACAGAATTTACTATAACTGCTTGTTTATCCTTTACATTTGCTGCTGTTTCGATTCTCAATGGATTCACACACACACACACACACACACACACACACACACACACACACACACACACACACACACACACACACACACACACACACACACACACACACACACATTTACATTTATGCACCGTTTCCATAAAGCAACGCATCCTTTTTTGCATTGTTTTTTTGCCAACCTTCACCAGACACACACACCTTGCATCAGGTGCATTGTTCCCATTCTCCGAGGCAGACGCTGCTGCCGTTATCTGGAGCTGTTCTCGCAGTTCTTCCAATTTTATCTACGTCCGACCCAGTTACAGTGTCAAGAGCTGCTGCTCCACAGGGACACACGGCAAACGCTAAATGCTCATCAGCAGCCGCTTGATAAGAGAGGAGAGGAGAGAGTGGACAAACACTGCTTGTGATTCCTGTGGGGGAATGTGTCGATGTGTGAAAACGCATATTAACAAGTCACTTTTCAGTCACTGTGCGAGTGTTTTTGCCCCTCAAGACGACGACGAGGATGTTTGTCTTAGTTCGAGTGTCTCAGAACGATCGGCTTTGTCCTCGGTCAGGACGTGGCTGTTAGTGACCTACTCTATTTACACACCCACCGTGCAGGATGTTACACAGACCGTGCATCAGCGCGCTGACAGAGTTAAGTCAATTTAATGTCCGTGTCACTGCTTTAGCTGATGCAGACTTTTGGGTTCGCACACATAAAGAGGAATATTCTGCACTGTGAGTGTGTGTGTGCAGCAAAACCACACTGTATGCACTCAACTAGAGTGAGACTGACTTTTATATTCTTTTAAAGGTGCATTATGTAAAAAATCTAAAGCAACTGGCCATAAAATCCTCCCTAATATGTCACAGAGACTCAGGAATAATGTTCATATAACAAACTGAACTCGCCAACAACAACAGTACAGACAAAATATTTGCATAAAAAAAATATTTTGCAGACTGCAAATCACGTTTATGTTTTGAAATCATGTTTTGGCGTCATGTGGCGCCACCTAACGCCTTGCAGTCAGTAGAGTCTCAGCTGCCGAGCAACCACGGGTTGCCAGTTACGTCAGAAAACGGAACCTAAAAGACCTCGGTATTTTGAATTTGAATGTAGTAACTGTTTTTGGCCACATTCTTACATATGGCATCTTTAAATTCTTTCTTTTTTAAAATAGAGGCTTCTCATTTCTCTCTACCCATATAATTTTGGTCGTCTGAGGGGTAAAAAGTCGGCGTCCTCAGTTGATGATTCATGCATTATTTTACACATGCTTAGCTTTGTATTTTTTAAGGATAAGGTCGTACTAAGTCAAAACAAAATTAAATAAATAGTCAAACAGGAGCTAAGCGTGAGTAATTGCTCGAGAGAAATCCCACGGGGAAAAAATACCTTACTTTCAAAAGATGAAATGTAGGTTAAGTGAATCAGATGATGAAGAGCACAAAGAAAGTCATCACAACTCATTTAATTATAATCTTTACAAAGTGACGAGTCTATCAATTATTAAACTGAGTTTTTTTTGGCTAACATTTACCAGTGTATGTGACGAGGTCGTGCGACTTCTTTGCTTCTCGGGGGACGATTTGTCTTCATGTTGAGAGGTGGACTTATTTAGTTTGCGTTGACATTGACGGACGTCCCTCGTGTGCAAATTGTGTTTGTGTGTGTGTGTGTGTGTGTGTGTGTGTGTGTGTGTGTTTGTGGAAGCATTCATTAACTGGCCTGATTAAATCTCATCCATTACGGCTTTTCCTTCCCCTCAAAGTGGGTATTTATCAGTCTCACACCATTTAGTATCAGCAGGTGCAACACAACACACGTCCCGACTCTGTTTTTCTCTGCTTCTGCCTCCGTTTATCTGCATTTTTTAAAAATGTATAAATGTATTCAAGCAGAATTCTTCGTGTCAGTGTCAGTTATTATTATATCCGTCGTTATACGACTTTTTAAATAATCCTCAGAGGGCGTCCACCAGGGCAAGTTGTAAGCGGCTTCAATCCACGTGGAGGATGTTTCAAGTATTCTTCAGACGACGCAGCCTTAAGCGCCGTGATCGCACCGGAATGAGCTTGACCTGCAAAGTCAAGAAGTCTCCACGAAATAGCCCTTTCCCTGGAGAAGAGCCCAATCCACAGTTGGCCAAACAGCCAAGTCTCAGAGTCTCAGGGGGGGGGAAGCAGTTCTTTGTAGACCTGTCTGTCAGGCTGCAGGGAAGCAACTCCCAGAAGGCAGCGGCCGAGCAAAGCTTGGTCAATTCAGTCAAGATCAGGCTCGAGCACGAGTGTTTTCACATTCACGGCGACCCGATCACTGGCGGATCCCGCTAAGTAGAGGTCTGAACGCTCCCAATCTGCCCAGAATGCAACACTCCAGGTCCTCAGGTCCTGATGGGATGCAACCATGACGGAGGACACAGAAGCAGACTCTTATCACACCTTCAGACACTGCTGACCCATGCTTCATGTGCTGACGTTGGCTCAAGAGATGTTTCTGAGGAACATCAAAGTCTATCTCGACAACCTTCATCGGGGCCGGGCAATTTTATGTCAGAAAGGACCTTCAGGAAACTCTGTTGGTCGACCTTAGACGGTAAGATCTACAGGGTTTCTTCAGAACTCTTGGACGAGTCAAGGTTGCTAATGATTCAATGACATTTTGTGGGTTCCGCAGTGTAGAAATTGGTCCGGACAGCATCCATAGACGGCAGACCATGAAAGAAAAAGACTTGAGTGCACAGAGCTGACAGAGCAGAGGTCTGATGGTGTGGAAACACCGGACTGGAACAGAGGTAGTTGATCTCAGGGCAGAGGTGGTGAAGGTACAGCAAGGCCACACCGCCGCATTCGTACAACGGCCCCAAATGCAACGGGATTTGCAAAATCTGCGGTTTTGCGAATCAATCCGTCACCGGAGCGAAATGCTATCGAGCCTACTGAATGTCGGATGGGTTTCCATCTTCAATTTATCTCCCAACACACAACTCAGCACCTTGCAGCCACAGTCTGCCTCACACTCACAGACATACAGTGCAGACAAGAAGAGACGAGGATCTAATACCGTGATTACAACCTCTTTTACAAAACTTTAAACCAGATTTTAATGAGCTGCGTTTTCCTACAGGTGTTTAGGACGATTCTGGGCACGTGGATCAAACGTCTCAGTGTATCCGCACCTTATTTTAAAATCAGAGCCTGTTCACGAATAACGGCGCGCGAGTCTGGAAAGTGAATGAAAGCTTTGCTCTCGATGCGGATGCCACCGGTTGCGTTTTTCTGAAGGGTTGATGGGCTCAATCGCTCATTTCCAGCATTGCTTTGAGTCAAAGAGCTGAATAATAATAACGCAGGGCTGTGATTGACAGTGAGATGTCGCTCACGAGATACAGCTCAGATTAGAAGACGAATGACTCAGTTAGAATATCTAATGGATCACCTCAGTCTGTGAGTAAGCGTGGTATGAATGAAAGTCTAAATGTCAATTAAATACAGTCAAAAGAGAGTTTTTTTTTAGTTAGTTTTAGATGTAGATGAATACCTCCCACAAACCTCCAGATTCTCCACTGATTTTTCTATCTCTTGAAAGATACGAGCGTGTCTTAAAGGTTTCGCACAGGAATAACAAGGCCATTTAAACATTGATCTACTATAGCTGCGGGCCATAGAAAGCAACTCTAAATCAGGAAAAACATCCGTCACAGTTCTGCCCTCACAACATGTACTCGCTATTACGCTATTACCAACTTACAGAGTATAACCTCCCCTCTGTCAAAAGCTGGAGGCCTTGACTTTACTGCGGTGGGATCGCCATGGCAACAGGAGAGCGAGTTGGACCAGAGATTATCCACAGACACCGGTGGAAAAACAAGTACTGAAGAGACTGGACTTTAAATGACAACTTTTACGGATTACAGCAAATGACCGGTGTTTTTGTTTATCCCAGTCTAGCATTACTTTGGCATTTTCAACAAAGAAAACTGGCAATTGGATAGCGTCCGATCACTTTAAAGTACAAGAGGATGGATTATTATCCGATCTGCCAATCGGATATTGGTGGCTCCGAGCACAGCTAACGTGAACGCGGCAACAATATGCCGTAGTCTCGCCTTCTTTTGTTGACAATATCGTGACTTCGTGTGCAGTGAACGTCGTCGTTGTTGTTGATATAGCAGCACAAAGACAGGGAGGGGATGACCGTGAATCGTTAGCAGTCGGATCGTGATGTGGAAAAATTACTCGACGGTTCGGTTTGAAGCTTTTCTCATGATTAAAACTAGATTTCCGATTGTTTTAGCTTCTTAAACGTGAATATTTCCTTCATTTTTTGCTCCTTATAGCAAAGTAATCATTAAAAACGGAATCGTTTTGGTTTGTGGACAAAACAAAGACATGATCAAACACTGATCAGCGTGTTTTAACGTTGTTTTCTGACATTTTATGTACGAAAATAGTCGTTAGTTGCAGCTCTATTAGTAGGGATGTGAATCTTTGGGTGGCTCACGATTCGATTCAAAATCGATTCTCCATTCAAACGATCCTCGATTCAAAAATGTATACAATGCATAGTGTGTTAAGGAAAATTATGGCATCAAAACGATACAGTTTGTATAAGATAATGTGATGATGTGATCACACAAAGGCAAACTTTAGACAAAACATTTATTCATTCAAAACAAATAAAAACTTACTTGCTGTACAAAAAAATAACTTGCATAAATAAAAGCTTAGATGAGCTGCCTTTTTCACCCAGAAGTTACAAAAATAAACTGTACACAAATGGGTGTTTTTTTCAAAATAGAAACTAAAAATATATATATATATATATATATATATATATATATATATATATACCCTTTTTGGTAACGCTTTCTTTTACAGTCCCCTAATTACCTGGTATTTAGCTGGTAAATTCATGGTAACACTAAAGTGTTGCTAGGTAATTACCAAGGGTAATAAGATAAGTTAATACAGTGAAACCGTTGCCAAAATACTGGGTAATGCACGGTAATGTACTCGGTAAGTAAAGTAAAACTGTACTGTAAAAGAAAGCCAAGCTTGTTTCCATGTAATTACACACATTTTTAGGGTTAGGTTTGTTAGATTACCCCTTGGGTAAATAGCTAGTAATTAGGGGACTGTAGGTACCTGCTTATTACCAGTTTATAACCCAATAATACACTTACATTTACCATAGTTTTGCCATAGTTTAGCTGTACATACCTTCTTATTAACAGCAGTAATAACATGCTATAATTAACTATATAGTTACCAGGTAAATGCCCAGTATTTTGGCAACAGTTTCACTGTATTTACTTTCTTATTACCATTGGTAATTACCTAGTAACACTTTGGTGTTACCATGAATTTACCAGGTAAATACCTGGTAATTAGGGGACTGTAAAAGAAAGCGTTACCATATTTTTTTTTCAAAAGTCGATTTTGGAAGTTTTTGAATCAATTCAGAATCGTGGATGATTAGAATCGCGATTCATATGTGAATCGATTTCTTTCCCCCACCCCTATCTATTAGAGACACATTTTAATACCAGCTTCTTAACACGTTAACATGTTTGCCCTTCATGTTTCTGCTCTGTTAATATTCATTTCCACTCTTGTGAGATTCTGTGAGCAAACTACTAAGTTGTAGTCCTTCTACCAGTGTGTTGAAGGCTTTTCATGTCACCTCTAATGCCAACACAGTCACATCAGGGTCTATAACACTCTTTCTTCGGCTTGTTGTGGTCTGTTGGTCATATTTAGAGGTAGACAATGGGGAAAATATTGTTGTTGTTGTTGTGTAATCCTTTATCCCTGTGAATAATGTCAGTGCTGCAGCCGGGGAAGCTCAGTGAATGACGGTAGCATGCAGCTCTGTGGACGACTGATGTCACTTAGCTTTAATTACAGTGACCACAGTGCAGAACTGACACCAGGCAGCACCTCCACTCTCATTTGTCATCTCATTTTCATTATTTTATCTTTCCCTGCAGACTTTTCAGGGAAATTGCAATTTCACGTTTGCTCTGTGGGACGATGAATGTCCTCAGTGTCCCACGTTGTTGACTCTCTGTCTCTCTCTTTGTGTGTTTTTTTTCCTTCCCCAGACGAGGTGACGATGGAGGAGTTTGGTCACGCCGCCCAGCTGAGGGCCGGAGAACTCATCATCATTGTAGTGGTGCTCGTCATGTGGGCAGGTGATACTCCCTCTCATTTATCATCTCTGGAGCAGATAAGCTTACCCACCATAACACACACTGCTGTGTTGTGTTGTGTTGTGTTGTGTGTCTCTGTGACGACTCTCTTCTTCCCTGCGGTGCTCTTGGAATTATGTAAAGCTGATCGCTGTCTCGTTCCCCACCCGTGCTTCAATCGACAGAAAAACACTGAGATGGAACTCGCTCTGTTGTTGAGAGGCAGAAAGTTATCGAAGCGACTTAAATGAGGTTTAATTAAAGGTAAAACAAGACAGGAAAGTCAGATTAAAGTCGATTAAAATGAGACTTTTGTTGATGTATTGTGTGGTATCCTGTGGAGTTAATGGTCTAAACTGCTAGTTTCAGGTCTTCTTCAATAGAAGACAATGTGGATTTTTTTGTAAATTAGTCAAAACGTCAACATGGCACCAGTCGAAACGCGTAACTCAAGGCTTATGGGTGATGTTACGACCGGTTGGAGTTGGAGTTGGGTCTCAAGTTAACAAACAGCTGTGTCGGAGGCTTAGAACTGGGTGAGGAACAGCCAAAGGTGAGGTTGTGGAAGATAGTAGGTAGATAGAATAGATAGAAGGAAACCTCCAGCAGATGTCCAGGCAGTGTCGTCAGCTCAGAAATGGCAGAAAAGTTTGGCAAAAGTTTCTCTAAATCAATAATTTAGTGCATATGTATATCATTCTTGCAGTTTATTTTAATTAAAGTAGTATTTTACAACAACAACAACAACAGGAGTTATGTTCCTCACGCGTAATGAGATACAAACATTGGCCTAAATACTATTCAGGTCTGTGTACAGTCACAGTGCGACTGGGCCTCTACAGTCTGCATCTCCCTCGCCAATTACCTGTGAAGGGGACAAGAGGACGGAGGGAGTTTCAAACAGCGGTGCAAAGAGATACGAGGGAAAAGAAGCTAGAGACGAGTAGGAAAAAGAGAACGTGAAGGAGAGGAATTGTGTTTTTCCAGCTTTTAATTGGGCCTATGGGGCATCCTGGGGGACATCGCAGCGAGATGTCCCATTTCGTTGTTTGGTATCGCAGCTATGAAGCGAGCAGCGGCTGACGTAAGCAGAACAGCCCAGACTGAAGCCTGATCGGGCAGATTCAACCCTCCACACACACACACACACACACTTTCCTCCAGCCTCATAAATTATTCTCCTCCTCCTTTTATTGTTTTTCCTCCTCCTCTTCCCTAACTCTGCCGTGTTATTGTTCATCTTTTTGACTGAAAGCAGATATCGCAAACATCATATCTGCATCTGTGATTATGTTATGTAGTTCCCTGTCGCGCTTGAGAGGATTTTCAAATCTGACTGTTTATTTTAAAACGCGTTTTAATCCCGAGAAAGCACAGACTAGACGATCCAGGACCACACACACACTTGGCGTTTCAGCAAATCATTTCAGGGCAGGAGATTCCAGGGATTTAGGATCTCACAGAAACCGGCGTGATTTAACGTGACTTCAGAATGTAAACACTCAGTTAATCCACAAGTTTGTCCTCTTTGTCCTCTCACTTCCAATAGTTAGGCTTCTGAAGCCCCAGTCGCTGTTTCAAATGTAAGATTTGTCCATTGGCGTTAAAATCGCGTCTGATAATCCCTCACACACTACAGGATCATTTGGATAATCTGTTCAAATTGGCCATCCCTGATTGTCATAAGGGCCAGATCGGGGTCAGAATCCTGACCAATTATCCTCAAGTCTGAGGCGTCTTAATTCTTACATACTGGACTGTTTATGACTAGAAACACGAGTGGCATTTGACTAGAAAAGAACACAATATTTACTCACTAAAACGTCGTTAATCTGACCCAGATGTGACGACAACAATAATCCACCGCGTCCGTTCATGTCTCTCGCAGGTGTCATCGCCCTGTTTTGCCGCCAGTACGACATCATCAAAGACAACGAGCCCAACAACAACAAGGACAAAGCCAAGAATTCCTCAGAGTGCAGTACTCCAGAGCACCCACAAGGGGGACTACTGCGCAGCAACGTCTAAGACCGGGCCACCCCCCCCCCCCCCGCCTTCTGCAATAACCAACTCCTTGTACCTCAGGACAGGTGAGGAACAGGAATACATCTTTACAGCGTGTCGTTTAAAAGGACGCGTCCCGGTTAGGTTAAGCTGTACTAGTATTTGCCAAAATAGGGACGCGAAGTGTCGCAAAGTGCCAGAAATAGGCGAAGCTATGGTTTTATTGGCTTTCTAATAATACATTCATTATTAATGGGTTAATGGGCCGCGGGCCATTCCAAATTGCTTGAAGGGCCTGATCTGGCCCCCGGGCCCTAACCACTTCTTCCCTGATCCTCTTTTTGGAGTCCCTGCTCGAAAATGACATGCCCAAACTAAATAATAGTAAATCTCTGCAGTTACAAGCTCTATGCGGATTATCTTGGCATCAAAATAAAGATAACACTAGTGAGATTCCACCAGAGGTGTAAGTTTCACTGTAGATGCCACTGTGTCAGAGTAAATGTACATGGAACACAGCATAAATGAAGGATTTTTTTCTCTCGCCTAAAAAAACATTGCATTTTAAAGCAAATAACACCTTTAAAATATGCAGTAGGATTTTAAAAACACGTGGAGGTCATGTAACAACATGTGGACATGAGCTGTGCAAAGTCTGATGCTGCTGAAAATGAAGCAGAGTTAAATTACAGAGGTTTTAGTAAAGAAATGTCTATGCGTTCTCTCTTTTGACACAGTTTGGCACCATCTGTGCCATTTGAAATTTCTTAGGTACCAAATTATTAAAAACCCATTTAATTTTATTTATATGTCACTATAGGTTCTAAAAATAACTTATTTTGCCTCTGGTACCGGGGGGTTGAATAGCCTTGGTGCAGTGGAATATAATTCGACTCAAGGTTAAGACGTGGACAGCGCTCACTTGCTAAGCTGAGACATGAACCAGTCCAAAAAAGGAGGAAACAAAGGCGTAAATCCTAACGGGGCAGGCTGTCGAAAAGGACAAAATAAAACCAACAAAAGCCGTGTACGCAACAGCGTCGAAGCACAACAGCAGATAAGCTGGCAGGAGATGAGTGGAAATGGGCCAGTGTCTATGAGCTGATTAGGGAATTGGGAACAGGTGAGAATGAGTCCAGTGAAGAGATATAAGACAGGGACGACTGCAGGGTCAGGGAGGAGGATAATGTGAGAAGAAACAGACGAGCGCAGACTGTGATCACAGCACGTTCACAACAACCACTCGGCTCTGAGTGAATGTGAAGATTTTGTCAAACGTGCTTTGTAGTAACTTAAAGCTGAGCGACAACAAGAGCCTGAAAAATTCACACAACGTTTTCAATTTAGCTCTCGGTCGTCGCTGTGTAAACCACACACACACACACACACACACGCTGTATCCTCTGCATCAGTCAGCTTGTTTATTTCTATCCGCGTCTCCGATAATGGATGCGTTTCACGAGGTTGAGGTTTTTTGAATTTTTTTGCTTTTACTCAGAGGAAAACGTGGAGCGGATGAACCGGAGGTGATCAGTGTGTCATTTGAGACAATGACAATGCACTTTAAGAGTAAAACAACAAACATGTTTGTTTGTGTCTACACAGAGAGAAAGACAAGTGCAGAGCGACACTTTTTAAACACTTCACACTCAATTAAGGAATTAATTTGCTCTAATTTGTGTCTCAAACATTAGCAAATTTAATTTGATACAGACGGGAGTATTTTACTTTTATTTATTTATTTATTTATTTATTAATGCTTAGCTTATGGTGAAAATAAAGGCTTGCCACATATTTATTTTCACAATTCTTTCTTCCTTTAGAACAGAGGTCTCAAACTGGCTTAATGTGAAGTTATATTGAGTTATGTTTTTCCTTTCATTATTAGATTAGATAAGATTTTGCTTCATAAATACGCTAATATAGTGAATTATCTGTCGTTCCATATCAAAAAAGCACTTTTATTTTGAAATAATGTGAAATATCATCGTAAATATTATTATTTCGATGTCTTTTTCCTCAAAAACATGGACTTTTTTCACTCCTGTTGACCAAACTAGACTCACTTATATGCAAAATAACTTGTGCTTGAATAAGACATTGTTATCATGATAAACTGTGGGATTACAATGGAATATGTACGCTCATAGAGTGAATTTTCTGTCGTTCCATATCAAAACAAGCGCTTTTATTTTGAAATAATGTGAAATAATATCGTAGATATTATTATTTCGATGTCTTTTTCCTCAAAATCATGGACTAACCAAACTAGACACTCGCATATATGCAAAATATGTGACATAAGTTGTTTTTTTTCCCCCCAGACCCTGAGAACAACAACAGAAAGCCATTCTCAGACACCCTCGAGGCTGAAGAACAGTCCAACCATCACAGAAGAAACTCTGCTTCACACAACAGTGAGGAACTCTGGTAAAAACGCAGACCAAGAGGTGCAAAACTCTCTCCTACTTTTTTCCCACTTTTATTTGTTGTGACCAAAAACTGCACCACAGTCCACTTTACTGTGTGTGTGTCTGTGTGTGTGTGCAAGAACTGCAGACTCACGAACTGATGAAATCAGTCAAAGAACCTGAGGGGTGGGGGGGTGGTGGGGGTGGACTCTTATTATTCACGACTCAAATCATCATTTCGGTGTGGTGTGGACCACGCATCAGTCAGCACACGAGCAAAGAGCAACCGAGGAATTTCTCTTTTTCTATCATCATCTCCTCTCCAGTCTTACCTACAGCTCCCGTCTGTCTGCCTGTCTGTCTGTGTCAGTGTTTCTCTAATAAGCACATTGCCATGTGGTGCTCTTCCTCCTCCTCCTCCTCCTCCTCCTCCTCCTGTGATTGTCTGAGCCTTCACAATCCCAGTCTTGATTACGGTGTCACGATCAGACCTTTCTTCGTCGTCGTCTCTCTCTGCGTCAACATATTCTGCCTTTCCTCTTGAAGCTGGAACAGTCAAATCCGCCTCAGTGTCGGGACAAAATGCACTCATAGCTCATATTTTGCTTATTTGAGTGGAGACACGGACATTATTTAAAGTTCATGAAATTGCCCTTTCGCTCCCAATCAAACTTTGTAATCCAGAAGTTTAAATGGCTTTAAAAAAAAAAGAAGAGGTTTTAGTGTCCGACGCTGCATATTCAGCACCATATGTGCCGAGTGTGCAGAGCGTCGTCGTTTCCTTGATGAAGTGTCTGTACAGGAGCAAAGCTTGGAATCGACTCTGGTTTGGCTGACGATCAGCGGTGGAGGCTCACAGCTGTTCGTTTGGAATGAAAAATCATTCACTGCAACACCGACTCTCTGTCATAGTCCTCATCACAACTGCCAGTACAACTTTCACCCCAAAAAATATCACACCGTCATAAATGTTTCATAGGTTTTCAGTTATTTGACCAAAAATAATTGCGATTTGCATCACTTTTTTAATGTAAATATTCTAACCCTCCTCTCCTTAATCTACACTCATTGGGTTAATGTCTCTGAAGTGAGTGAGAATTTTGGCACAATTTCAGAATAAAAAAAACTCGATAGATACAAAGGAAATGTCACAAAAGACAAAGAACATTGTACAAGGTTACAAAATCCTGATACTAATGCGCTAAAAAACAAACCAAAAATCATTGCTAACATTTAAAAAAAAAAAAAATTTGTACGTTACTATTGACACGTATATTTAAATTAACGGTTGAAAGCGAAACACAAGAATCTTAAAAAAGTACACTAGACGTTGTAAATCACGGAAATTCGTAGGCTCCCCCTGGTGGCAGCATGCGATAGTGGGCTAGACATAATTTCATGTCCCTCTCTCGCATTAACTAATGATTTAATGCAACAGAATTAACTTTTCGCAGCCTGACAGTGTAGCGATATCTGTCTCTGGTCTATATAACGTATCCCGTTCTTATTTGGAAACACTTAAGGGTCCAAACTAAGTACCCAACCCTAACGCACATTAACGCATGACGCGTTTCGACTGACGTCATGCGACTGACCGGAAAAAGACACGCGTGACGTCATGTTTATGTGCCACGACACTGGAGTCCAGGCACCGTTTACCAGTTAGCTGCGTTAGCTCGTTTAGCACCGTTAGCACGCCTACAGTGGTCTGTTTATTAAAGGAAAAGAGCAGCGCTACAATTGACCAGCCTACCTGTGTAACTGCGTATGTGTGCGTCTGTTTAGCGTTACTTTAGAGACTCATTATAACAATCTGTGAGTCACGTAAACATGACGTCACGTGCGTCTTTTTCCGGTCAGTCGTCACGGAAACGCGGCATACGTTGACGCCGCTAACCACCGTTAACGCCTCACAGGGCTCACAGTAATACGTCTCCTGTCTCCAATGAACAAGGACAGTGTCGTCCCCCAAATAAATTCCAATTTTTTTGAATCATAATAACACCGACAGTGTCTGGCTCAGCAAAATAAACGTTAAATTTTTAAAATGTAGAGACAAATAATCACTGATTATCCTCCAC
Organism: Microchirus variegatus; assembly: GCF_963457635.1. NCBI lineage: Eukaryota > Metazoa > Chordata > Actinopteri > Pleuronectiformes > Soleidae > Microchirus > Microchirus variegatus. The sequence continues at coordinate 24,993,956 of NC_139814.1, read as the reverse complement.
CACACTTTAACACGGAGCAGCAAAAGGATTCCATTAGTGATACAGTTATCTTTAGTTCTCTTAGTTGTTTCCTGTTCCGCTTTTTATCCACATATATTATGAGATTTCATAATGAGATCCATGAGATTTCAGACCGCAGCCTCTGGATACCGGCGCTCGCCAGCTGAGTTCACTAAAAAGTCAGACGGAGGGAAGGAAAAAAAAAAAACGCCGCAGAGCTGAACTCAGCTCGTGTTGGAGATAATTAGTGAAACTCACACACACACACACACACACTCACACACACAGTGTGTACGGACGCATTTAAATACGTTTCATTTTCAACAGCGATCTCTCTCCCTGCCGTCCACTTCCACCTTTCTCCTTATCAGTCTCTCCTCCTCCACTTTATGACTTCCCTTCTCTTCTCCCCATCACTCTGTCGCAGTGCTGTCTTTCTCGTACATCACGACGCTCTTCCTCCTTCACCTGTCTCGTCCTCCCTCCTCTTCGCCCTCCGGCTTCCCCTCTTCCCCTGTTTCTCGTTATCCGCTCCTGTTTCACCCTCTTCCTTCCCCCACCTCGAACGACTGCTTATCCCTCGCTCATTTATCACCTTTTTCCGTTCCAGTCTGGCCAGCGATGGACACTTTCACCTGGTAAACAAGTGGGCCGGAAGAGCAGGGGAGAGTGAGGTGATCGATAAAGGATGGAGAAGCCGCGTAGAAAAAGCACTTTTAACAAACACTACTGAAAAAAAGCACATGAAGTGTCCGAGTATCGTGAGAGCAATAGAGTCTGAGAGGTTTGCGTCGTGTTACTACGTGTTACTTGAGTTGACCCAGCTCCTGATACAAAATAATCTGGCGTAATTACATCGAAAATCATACAAAAATCACCTCATTAAGTGTTAGCCTCTTTTGTTTTGTGTTTCATAACTTTAATTCCATCGTTCGCAAAGCCATAGTTTTCCAACGTAGGTCTAAACTCAATGTGCTCACTCACTCGACTTAAAGGGAGAGTTCGGATTTGATGTATGAAGGTGCGCATGTTAGCCACGCCCCACCAGTAGGCGGAGTATTGAGCCGCGCTCACCAAGCAGAGAAAAAAAACATTGCGACAACAAAAGAAGTAGTCGTACTTCTTCTAGTACTTCTTCTTTGGTAGGAATGCGTTCTATTCCCGACGTCCAGACTTGTACTGCCACCCGATGGTGAAGTGAGGTACTACAGGACCCTGACTAGCGAGCAAACCAGGGTCTGCGATATGCGTCATTCGCGAAAGTATATCAGGGTCTTGACGGACCCCAGAAGTAGAGAGTTGATGCAACGTTCCGGTTCGGAGATCTCGTCCTGGTTTCGGAGCTGAGAAAAGTAGTTTTGCGACACACGACTAACAGGGTTATAAACCACAAACATGCATGCATATGTTATGCTAACACGTTTGAACAGTTAAACCGCCGTCCATCAGTTTGGCACTATCTTCTGACTGGCTCTCCGACAGGTCCTCCGTCGACGCAAAGGTCTCTGCATAACCTACGTAGACCACTTTACGCAGGAGTATAAATTGGGCTTTAATGTTCAAAAAAATGATCCAAAAACTCTCCCTTTAAAACCAGTCACTCATGCATCAGGACTTGTTCTGTGGCTGGCTGCAGAACCCAAACACACACCGTCACACTGCTGGGGAGAAAGCAGCAGCAGCAGCAGCAGAAGGAACGTCTGGCTCCAGTAGCTTCGTCTTCTCTTCTTCTGTCTGAAGCCGCAGGAGGCGATTCAGCATCTGCTCGACCTGGAGGAGGACCATGAGGACCAATGAGGCGTGAGAGAGAGAGAGAATACGCATCCTGAGACCAGACGGACAAATGAGGACATGAGGTTGTGGCACATGAGGCGAGTTTATTTGTATTTGTATAACACTGTGTGTGATTTAAGAGGAAAAAAGCTGCAGTAAACGAGGATGTTGTTCGGGCCTGATTTAAATGAGGTGGCAGTGTGAGCTCTCAGACCTCAGGTGTTCAGGAAGTTTGCTCCACAGGTGATGAGCAGAAAGAAGAACTGAACGCTGCTGCACTTTGTTTTGTTTAAAAAAAAAAAAAAAAAAGGAATAAAAGTGATTAAAACGTCTTCCTTTGAACTTGGAAAGTTCACCAAATATGAGCAAATATTTGTCTAAAAAGAACTCTTAAAGGTGCATTATGTAATAAATCTAAAGCAACTGGCCATAAAATGCTCCTAATATGTCACAGAGACTGAGGAATAATGTTCATATAACAAACTGAACTCACCAACAACAACAGTACAGACAAAATATTTGCATTTAAAAATATATTTTGCAAATCATGTTTTGGCATGTGGCGCCACCTACCGCCGTCTACCAATCATTGCAGTCAGTAGAGTCTCAGCTGCAGAGCAACCATGAGAGTCGAGGCAACGTTAAATAATTTGTACGAAGTTCCGGTTCGGAGATCTCGTCCTGGTTTCGGAGCCGAGAAAAGTAGTTTTGGGACACGCGACTAACGGGGTTTTAAACCACAAACGTGCACGCATATGTTATGCTAACACGTTTGAACAAATAAACCCGCCGTCCATCAGTTTGGCACTATCTTCTGGCCCGTATCACGACGCCGCGCAGCGTCCCAACTTCCGGTGTTTCACCGGTTTTAGTCGGAAACTGATTTTCTGTTTTTCTGAACAAATTACATTTACGTCTGGTGACTTTAGCGCGACTTTAGCTTTAGCTTTACAGACCCCGTTAGCAATGTGTCCCCAAACTCTCTGACTGCAAATCATGTTTATGCTTTGAAATCATGTTTTTTTTTTGCGTCATGTGGCGCCACCTACCGCCGTCTACCAATCATTGCAGTCGGTAGAGTCTCAGCTGCAGAGCGACCACGGGGTTGCCAGTTACGTCGGAAAACGAAAACCTAAAAGACCTCGGTGTTTTGAATTTGAATGTAGTAACCGTTTTTGGCCACATTCCTACGTATGGCGCCTCATGTATGAATAAAGCCCCTTAACGAATAACGCGTCGCGTTCCATGATGACACCATGAGTTTTCTCAGTGACCTCAGCCTTAAACTAAACTCCTGATCTCCATGTATTTGTCCCCTCCCTCACTGTTTCCTTGAATACTCCCCCCCCCCCCCCACACACACACATACATAGTAAAAGAAAAGGGACCTTTTTTAACTCATATACGTCCGTACTGTTTTGTCTTAAGCGAAATAACCAAGAAGAAGAAGAAGCATGGATGTACAATCACGACGTCTGTGTCCGTCTGTGTCCACGTTGATGTTTTAAAAATGGGATAAACCCTGTTCATGAGGGCTAGCATGACTCTGCTATTGTTCGCGTTCATGGTATATATATATACACACACACACACACATATATATAGTATATATATATACAGTAAATGATTTCTATGAAAATGTACAATGTCTAATTATGTATTAAATATGGGAAAGAAGTAAAAAAAAACAAAGTATTTTCAGTGCACCATTTATGTTGCCTGGTGTGTTTCTTTCCAAAAATCCATCACAACAACTCGTCTCAGTAACTCTGTTTTCTTGTATTTGCAGCAGCAGCATCAGCTTTTTGTGGATCTTTAAGTCACAGTGCAGGACATTAACCATCCATCATCCATCATCGACCAACACAATGACTGTGTGAGTTTTCATCATCATCTTCTCATCTTCATCAGTCCACTTTTACCCGAGTGCTGTTGCAAAAGTTGTTGTTTTTATGTATGTCGGAGTCTGTGATCGCTGGAATTTGACTTTGAATGATGTGACGCAAAGTTAGCTGTCAATGAATGAGTTTGTTTATATTTGTCAACATAAAACAAACCAGTGACATTAATTAGGGTTCAGATTTTAAGTTTAAGAAAGCCCGGTGTCCCGTTTTCAGCCTTTCTTATACTTAAACTCAAAATGCATTTCTTTGCACACCGTCCACACTCTGTTGCAACGTTGCTTTCAGTACGTTTTCCATACAAAGTATTTAAACCACAAACATCCAACACTTTTTCGGGAGGAATAATCCCAGAAAATACAAAATCAATATATGGCTCCTACGCCAAGGTTGTGTCATTGTTCAAGTGTAAGTTCAGAGCACATTTAAATAATCTGGAGAAGCAGTTCTGTTTATAAATATCATACAATTATACTGTATTTGTAACAAGTAAAAAGTAACAAATCTAATACATAGAAATTTAAAAAAACAAAAAAACATGAGAGTTAAAAATAGAAACGATAACGAACTGAAAGTGAAAGTAAAACTAGCTAAAATTGTAGCGGAATTGTGCTTCGTTTACATCCTTGTAAATCAATTTCATACATAATAAACCTTTTGGGTTCATATGAAGTGCATTTATTTTGAAAGGTCGTGTTTGAGACACAATACTTTATTATCAACTTTTTGAATCCTGCACCTGGCAAATACTGCATATTACAAAAAAAAACAAGGGTTAACATTAAAACAATAAACGCTAAACTAAAACATTTGCAAAAAGTCAAAACTAGTAAACAAATTAAAACTAACTTATTTTAATAGTAATAATATACGGAAAACACGCACAAAATTGAGTTAATAAAAACAGAATTGACTCTTAAACTTGAATTTTAGAATTTTTTTGTTTTTTTCCGAGTGGACGAAACGTTTTTGCCGAATGTTAGCGTGACCAAAAATATCATTTCAATGAAGATTTAATCCACAGTTCAACGTTTACAGTGAAACAAATCAGACGGATGTCAAACTGACAGTAAACTTAGAAAGACTGTTTTTATTTTTTATTTTTTCACGTGAACGGCGGCCATTTTGGAATCCCATGTCGGATACCAGGAGGGTTGAACCAGTGACCTTTACGGGTACGAGTCCAATTCCTCTCCTCTTATCCATGGGCTGCCCGTATGTTCCCAGAATGCACTTCTTCTTCTGCTGGAATAAGAAGCCCCCACATGAGCTCAGATTACCTGAGCGTCTGCCAAATTGTGGTCGTTATCTCTCAGAATGCTAATGAAGGGTGTGTGTGTGTGTGTGTGTGGCCTCCTCCATATGGGGCGTGACAAAGGTCAGATCGCGATGGATGTGTGTGTGTCCAAGTCCTTCAAAAAACTGGTGTTTTTACGACACATAAATCAGACTCGAGAGTTTCGCAAACCCGCAGGTGTTTACGCGTTCGCTCGCGAGCCTAACGACGTTTGTGTCACAACCGAAATGTGGATATTTGTGCTTTATAATGAATGAGGTAAACAGCGGCGGCAGATGATGACTCGGTAGATTGCCAGAGGAGGCTGATGATGGAGCCTAATGAGGCGGAGACTCCCCAGCCTTGGATGGCGTCTGTGTGTGTGTGTGTGTGTGTGTGTGAGACGTCAAGAATAAAGACAAGGACATGGGCGAGGAAGGACACAATCATCGCTCTGTATTAAACTTTTTTCTCCTCTTTCCTTCCCTGTATCCGTCTGCAGTGGGCGAGGCTGTTATCTGAATGTTCAGACAGAGGAACAATGCAGAATTAATGTCACGATCTGCTATCAGGTCACACGTCGTCGCGCGAAATCTGTTCGATGTTATGTGGAAAAGAAGATTGGCATCGATCGCAGCTGCTGTAGATTCACCTTCTGTGAAGCTGAAGCCATGGACTACAGTAGTTTGATGCACAGCCATTGTTTTGTATGTTTTACTGCTGCAGGGCTTGTAACATCAGTGAAGTTTATGTGTGTGTGTGTCTCTAATCTATCGCCCATTTTAGCATCAGGATTGGGGGAAATTACTTTATGGAAGTAAATCTGTGCTATCAAATTTCAACCACTGAATTTGCCTTTGTTTTTTTTTCAAAGTTGAAATAAATTCAGCATAAAAGCACTCCATGTTTAAAAAGATTCAAAGTCCCAAAAAGTTAGGTGTAAAAAAAATGAAAAAATTCACGTCTCAAAAAATCCATTCAACAGAAATTGATGTCCCAAAAAAATCAGTGTAAAAAAATGTTGCCGAAAAATTAAGTGTAAAGAAATTCACGTCTCAAATAAACTTTCAAAAAAAATGTATGTCCCAAAAAAATCAGTGTCAAAAAATTCAGTGTAAAAAAATTAAACCAAAAAATGAGGTGTACATATTTTTTTTACCAAAAAATTAAGTGTAAAAAAAATTCATGTCTCAAAAAATCCATTCAAAAAAATCAGTGTCAAAAAAATCAGTGTCAAAAAAATCAGTGTCAAAAAAATTCAGTGTCAAAAATTTAAACCAAAATATGAAGCGTAAAAATGTTTTACCAAAAAATTAAGTGTAAAAAAAATTTGCCAAAAAATTAAGTGTAAAGAAATTTGCGTCTCAAAAAATCCTTTCAAAAAAAATGTATGCCCCAAAAAATCAGTGTCAAAAAATTCAGTGTAAAAAAATTAAACCAAAAAATGAGGTGTACATATTTTTTTTACCAAAAAATTAAGTGTAAAAAAAATTAATGTCTCAAAAAATCCATTCAAAAAAATTTATGTCCCAAAAAAATCAGTGTCAAAAAAATTCAGTGTCAAAAATTTAAACCAAAAAATGAAGCGTAAAAATGTTTTACCAAAAAATTAAGTGTAAAAAAAATTTGCCAAAAAATTAAGTGTAAAGAAATTTGCGTCTCAAAAAATCATTTAAAAAAAAATTGATGTCCCAAAAAAATCAGTGTCAAAAAAATCGGTGTCAAAAAATTCAGTGTAAAAAAATGTAAAAAATAAAATGAGGTGTACAATTTTTTTTACCAAAAAATTAAGTGTAAAAAAAATTCACGTCTCAAAAAATCCATTCAAAAAAATCGATGTCCCAAAAAAAATAAGTGTAAAAAATTCTACCAAAAATTTCATTCAAAAAATGTGATCAGTGTAAAGCATCTGTCCGTTTACCTTTTCTGGCTTTGTTTGTGATTCCTTTTTTTAGGAGGAGAGAGAGAGAGAGAGAGAGAGAGAGAGAGACTGTTCAATAATGCAGGTGGTTAAGTAAGCTTGTCGTGACGAATTGTAAAAAAGAAAAAAAGCCACCGCTTCACTGAGCCACAGCCTGTTAAGAGAGAGCAAGGGGGGGGGGGGGGTAAGGGGGAGGTGAGGGGATGTGTGACTTTCAGGCCTCCCAGAATCCTCCTCTCTCACACACACACACACACACACACACACGGGTTGAATACAGATAGTGGTGAGGTGGGGAAGTTGATGAGGCAGCCAGAAAGACTCAAGTCTCCACTGTGTCCTCCTCCGTCCTCTTCCGTCCTCCTCCTGTCACCGTGTCCTCTCATTTGTTGTCTCAGATCACTCTTGACACAAAAAAAACCTCGATCAGAGCCAACAAACATTTATTTACATTTATGGAGCAAACCCAGGCAGAGGAACGTGGTCTTATAAGACAGAATTATAACATCGTAACATCATTGTCTGGCAACAGAGCAAACGACTGCTTTGGTCCAGAGCTGGAGATGATGTGACCAGCATCAGATACTGATTCAGCTGAGCTCTTTGTTGGCTCACAGCTGCCACCTACTGTCGCTATAAAGAAACTGCACCTCTGTGTCCTCTGAGGACAATAATATGTCATTGAAGTGTGTAAGAACTAATAAGTAAGAATAACTTAAACTAAGATAAAGTCTATGTGGAAGGAAAGGAAGTGTAGTGGATCATATCTGAGTGACCTTATCACTGGGTAACTATGGAGACACCTGCTGAGTGACCGATGCAGGGACTCACACACACATGCATCAAACAACAGGAGGTTAAAGGTCAGAACAAACAGCTGAGAGGATCCTCACAGCGACCAAAGCTGCAGGACTGTTTCCAGACCTCAGTCATCAATATACTCACAGATTTCTTAATTTTTGTTCTCGTGTGTACTTTTTAAAACATAAATAATGCTTTGTCAGAGGTTTTAACATTTAAATATTCTGCAATCCACTAATTAGGTCAAAAGTAGATGAACTCTAAGCGCTCTAATTTTAACCGTTTATTTTTAAATTGTTTTGTGTCATTTTGGATTTAAAGGAATATTTTTCCTTTTAAAAATGTAAGCTATAACAAATATTATACACTATTATTATTATAATATTCTACAGTAATTGAGCTACATCTGACTTTATTATTGATATCAAGATTTTAACCCTTTAAATGCATGATTTTTTTCGTCACAGTGTACAGAAGTCACCATGTATTTAGAAATAAAAACAGGAAATATGAATTATATTCAATATACTACATTTTGTGATGAAGTATTACAGCCTGGGATTATGTCAATGATTAGACTTAGTGGAATTACATGTTTTTTTTCCTTCATATGCAGAATTATGGCCAAAATTATGCAATCTGATGGAGAAAATGATCAGTTGCAGTTTGAATGGGTTTGAATGGGACATTTTTGCACTTAATAACATGAGTTTAGTTTAGCTTTACTGTAGGAGCTAATCTGGAAATGACAAAATCAAATGAAAATACACAATATTACCAACATTTGTATGTAAAATAAGAATGAACACAGCCACAATTATTTTAAAAAAAAGACAGAACTTCCACATCCTGCTGCTTTTTTAAAAAAAACATACAAAATTTACCAATGCAATCGATTCTTTATTCACGTATATATTTTAATTCTTTACAAAGCAGATTTTGTTTCTAATGTACACTCCTCCTCCTCCTGGGCCACTCAGAAATAAATCTAAATCCACTGATGCTGCTGCTGTAGTCTGTACATCAGTCTGAATTTAATCTTTAATTCTCTTTTCTTCATCCGTGTATAACATTTTTACAAAACTATAAATTAGAACTAAACAGGATACAAAACTCTTTGATTATGACGACACTGAAAAAATGCAATAAAATGTTACAAAAGGACAAAAGAAGAAGATGATGACTGTGTGTTTACTGTGCAGTCGCAGCACAAACGGAAGAAAGAAAGAAGGCAACAAGTAGGTGAAGTTTCTCTCTCGTCTTAAATATGTTAAATTCACAGGAAGTCTCTCCCCTCGGCTGTTGTTGTTGTTGTTGTTGTTGTGTCTCTGTTGTGTTGTTGACGGTCAGAAGCTGAAGATGTCGTCGGTGAACGGGCTGAGGCAGCGCGGACTGTTTACGTCGTCGCAGTCGGGCTCGGCGAGCCAGTCGAGCGGCGTCAGCCCAACGTCCAGGACCTCGGGGTTAGTACGCGACACTGCCAGTCTGAGGAAGAACAGCAGGAAATCTATTAAGAACATTTTTGACCCCCAGTCATCTGTAAATCTCATAAAAAACACTCAAAAATCTAAATATTTGTCTAGTTGTTACCACTGAAGAGAATAAATCTTTCAAATCATAACATTTCTCAGAGAAAGTGGTTACTTTAGTTATGAGAGAACAATTTCAATATGAAAAGCGGTGGAAGATCAGGACAGCAGGTCATGGTTGAGGTCAAAATGGCAACAATTAACACATTTTTCTGTTTTTTGGCTTTAAATGTCTATAATATTTTCATGCATATTGTTAAAAAAGTTATGCCAGGTTGTGTATTTATTTTATTTTTTAGTTAATGTTAACTAAAAATACTCACACTAAATCACTTTTTTGATGAATCGTGACAAAAACTTGGCAATTTAGGGGTTAAAATAATAATAAAAAAAATGAATACGTTTGAGTATTTTATGAAATATGACAATATGACATGAAACACTTAGCTCTAAAACACACCCAGACACATTTTTGTGTCTTTGGGTTCATTTTTTTCATGCATATCGTTAAAAAGTTATGCCAGGTTGTGCGTTTATTTTATTTTTAGTCTATTTTAAACAATGTTAGCTAAAATACTCACACTAACACACCAAAATGTGCTCATTGAAACCCGTTCAAATCACTATTTTTAAATCATCGTGACAAAAACTTGGCAATTTAGTTAAATTAAAAACTTGAAAAATTGAATTCATGTTTGCCAACGCGAGTATTTTATGAAATATAATAAAAAATAATGCATATATAAATAATGTTTCTGCTCATATTTCACATTATACCAGGGTGCAATAATAACAAACAAAAGGCTTTTTATTGTAAACGATCAACAGGATTAAATCTAAAAATCTCTGTTCATTTAAACCATGAGAATAATGATAATATATATTTATATAATATTAATAATCATGTGACCCACTCGCCTGAGACACACACACACACACACACACATATACACATATAAACAAACACAGTAGAAAAGCAATTTCAGGTGACGGTGAGATCAGTGGAGATGATGACATTTTTCCCTTTGACTTGAAATTCAATCATTTCTTTTACGATCAACTGTTTCTCCATCTGGGAACTAAATAAATAAATAAATACATAAAGCACACACACACACACAGGAAGTGGTTGACACTTCTGACTTATAAACTAAACTATGTTATTAGGTTTTAATGATAGATGAATGTAATGGGTTAATAAGGGGGTCGGTTAGTAATTAGAGTCTTAGAGACTTCTACGTTCTAAGTTGGGACTGGACTTTACCTGGAAGTGAACCATAGCTATCCAGAGCACAGCTGGAGACACACACACACACACACACACACGGTTCAAACAAAACTACTGACTGTAAATATTATCAGTTCACTTTCATTTCAGCACAAATTCAAAGTTAGAGTAGTACTGCAGTACCAGTGAATCATCACTAAGTGGCACTGTAACACCAAGCAGCTTCAGCTGTAGTGAATTACAGGACTATTATAACATGTAACGGAAGATTTCAAAGTAAAAGGACTTTAACTGGGATTATTTTTCACTGTTGATAACATGAGCAGAATCCTCTCACCTGGAGAAAGCTTCATCCAAACCGTCTTCTATTTCCTGGAATAAGAGAAGCCTTGTTAATAGCGTGGAACATTAACGTTAATGCAAAAATGTACAGACTTCTTAGAGAATCTATCATTTATATGCAAAATAACTCCAACAACAACAACAAATAACTCCAAAACGTGTAAACAGGTAACAGGTTCAAATATGACTGAAAACACAATGAAATGTCCATTAAAAGTGAATTTTACCGCTCAAAAACCAGGTTAAACACATTCCCCCCCATCAAATATCGCAGTTTCTGTTCAATCGTGACTTGAAAAAACGCTGAGATATTCACCGTCACAAAGAGACAGACACAGATATTTACCCAGCCTGGGTTGTCGTTGGTCTCAGGAGGCCTGTGGTTGTCCAGCTGATCCGCTGCCACGTTCCCGTTGGTCTCCGCCGTCGCGTTCACGCTGCTGTCGTCAAAGTCCAGGAGGTTGTCTGTGGCAACGTCTGGTTGTGAAAAGAGAAAATCAATCAACTGCTGTTTTACGCGTTTAAAGGTAAATCTATGGATACTAAACGTAAACATCAATAATCCAGTAAAGGCGTCAGAAAAAGCAATATTGGATGGACAATTTACTAAAAACTACTCAACTGTTCTTAGATCGTTTAAATGTTCACGGTCCCTTAAATGTGGCATAAAATAATAATATGTCTATAAAATAAGCATTTGTTCCATATTTGAAAGATAAAAACACGTGTTCCATATTGAACAGATCCAAAACACACTTTTGTGTTATTTCTGATCATAAAATCAGTTTAAAAACCATGACATATATTAGTCTCGCTCTATTTTACTCTCCAACAGAAAGAAAATGGTCACTTTTAATTGGTCCCGAGTCCTGTGTATCATAGCAACAGAGACGTGGCGAGATGTTAAAGGTAAAACGTTGACAGGAGGATATAATAAAACCAGTATATCGATTTTTAAACTCATATTTGGTTGATTGAACGTTACCTACATAGAAATACTATTGTAAAACAGTTTTTTTTAATAAGCAAATTGGCAACACGGTGGGAAAACGAATGATGTCTGTCACTGTTTATTATGTCGCCTGCTAAAACTATGTCAAACTACCCTTTTTTTTACCTGTTCCCTTCAGACTGCCCAAACTGTCCGATCTCTCCGAATGAGAGCTGCTGCTGGTGTCTCCGGCTGAACCGGACTTCGCTCTCTTCCCTTTCTCTAGGGACAGAGATAACAGCGATGAGATGAAAACAAAAACCAGGTAAAGTCATTTATCTGTCTGTGTGTGTGTGTGTGAGACATTTGATGGAGCGATGGTTTTACCTTCTTTGGCCACTTGCCAGAGTTCAAAAGCAACGGTGAAGGCCTGGGCTACGGTCAACGCCACTGCCTGAGCCTGGAAAACAGGAACGAAAAAACTGTTTATAATGAACCACAGACTCAATAAGAAGATTTAGGGCCAATTCCAATTCCTATCTTAACCCTCAAGCTCAACCCTTAATCTTAACTGTCCCTCAAAACCAAGTGTTGAGGGTTATTTTGTCACTTAGAAATGGGACACCCCTTAAATGCAGATACTTCTTCAGACTGTAGGGGGCAGAATAACGCCAAAGCTGCGTCCAGTCTGTCAACTCCAAAAAAAGAAGAAGAACACATTTACGTCAGGATTATTTATTACGATCCGTTTGTCAGTCAAGTTATTAGGTTGTCAGTTCGTTATAAGATGATACTCATACAAATACCACAACCACGGACATATTCAGCTGACAGTTACCACACACCACGACTTATTGACAAGTAAACCATAGCAAACCATCGCTTGTCCGCACCGACCGGCTATTGACAAAAGATCGTAAAATAAAAATAAATGTTACGCAACAATGACGTCAGTAATCCATAATATGGGCCTAAACTAAGATAATACAATGGTTTTCATCATTTTTATATCTCTATTGACAAAGAAAATACTTTATTTGTAGCGCACTCGTTCCGCTGCTTTCGATGCCATCTTTGTTATGTGAAAACACGCAATGCATTCTGGGTAGCCCTTGCTCCCAAAGGTGGTCTATATTGAGGGCGATACAGCCCTTAAACTCGCCCCTCAACTTAATTTTTCTGAGAATCGGGACAACACTTGCACTGGAGGGAGCGCATTTTTGAGATTGAGGGTTAAGCAAGGAATTGGAATTCAACCTTAATATTACTCCTTATCTTATGTCAAAGTCCGTTTTGGAGTGATTGTGTACCGATTTTGTCTCTCTTGAAGCATCAGCTGCTCAATTTTTTCATTCATTAAGATGACATTTAGAGCTCTGAGGAATGTGAATCTATCAGTGCTGCTTCAGCAGAGGACAGATCAGATCAGCGCCATCTCTGTAATCCTGAGCAGAATCCAGTGTTTAGGAAGCAGCGCATTATCATGTTTTCCTGGGAGGAGGAGGAGGAGGAGGAGGAGGAGGAGGAGGGGGTGAAAAAGTGTAGTTGCAGCACGTAAGCTGAGAGGAAAAGTGCCCTTCTGCTTTTCAAGACACAGGAAGAAGACAGATGGGCTTCATGGAGCTTCACTTTCTCGGGTTTCCTCTTAAGGAAGGAAGAGGAGGGGGAGCTGCGGTGTCACTGGGAGAGCGGCGAAGAGGAGCAATGTTACAGGAAAAAGGTGACGTCCGTTACAAGAAAAGCATCGGGGCATTCATTTCAGAGCACTGTTTTACAGATGCATATAGTGTTGCTTTTGTTGGCTTTAAAAAGGGAGATTTGTGCACAAGCAGCCGTTTAGCTTTAAAAACGCTAAAGTTTAAAGCCGATTTGAGTGATTTTCACGCGTCAGCAACGGAGACGACAAGACGTCAATAACGTTGACTGTGAAAGTTAAATTATACGTTAAATGTCCACACTGAACTTCAACTTCTGGACGAGACGTTTTTGAGAGGGGTACTGAGGCTTTCTGACCCTCAGCTGCAGCTTTCTGTGTTAGAGTCACTCTGTTGACGTTCTTTGAGCTGGATTATAAGTGGATTATTGGGTGTTTGAACCAAACACACACCAAACCAAACCAAACCAGAACTTGCAGTTCACATACAAACATTTAATTTGTGACAGAAATCCGTCTGCGCCATCGTTATCAGTGGAGTTAATTTCAATTTAACGCGTTCACTTAGCCTCTGTTGACATATCACGGTCATTTTATGACTTAATATCGTTTAATTTCATACATATTACCCCTTTAATCCTCACATTTCAAGTGTGGAAAAAAAAATCCCTCAAGGCATTCTTGAAATTCCATGTTACACAATAATTATGTATAGATGGATTAGCCTAAAAACTCGCAAACTCAAAATGACTGACTGAAGTATTTGGAAATATGGAATACCCAGCAATTCTGGTGTGTTTGATCAAACCAAACCACAGAGAAATGTGAAGTCCGACTTCAGATATTCATGATCCATGATCCTCGTGTTAAAACTCACCACTTTCCTCTTGGAGCACAGGTAGGCGTGGCACTCCAAGGTCCCGTTGACGGTGTTCTGAGCGATGTAAGCAAACACTTTATCGTGCAGTTTGTCCACTGTGCAGTAGGATATTCTGCAGGCCAAAGGTTAGACAAACGGAAACGAAAAGAGTCTATAAGCAAGGGTCGCTATACTGCATTAACCTCACGGCACAGTCTGTGCATTTACCTGTATATGGAGACGTTTTCCTGGAGTTTATTGGTCAGACTGTCGGACACCGTTATTCCCTGAGGAGACACTTTGAGAGCAACCTTCTGAGGCTTCTTCCCACTGGCTTTAGCCTGTCAAAGTGTAGAAGACATGAATACTTAAACAGAGTGCAGACACAACGTTTTCACATCCCTGCACCTTCCCTTTTTCCCTCTCCCTTTCCCGCCTTGACGGCGCCACTCATAGTCACGCTTTATCGTCTATTTTCCTCTAAATTGAAGCATAATTTACTAAATTGACATCATATTCTATTGAAGTGACTTGAAACGAGTACCTGTGGCCATTAAGTCCTCGGGAAAATGTGAAAAATACAATCATTTTATGGACTTCCATTAAAACGAAGTTGGTTTTGAAACCCCCTTCAAAAGCCTAAAACCATTTTGATGAAGTCACTAAGGTGGTTAAGGAAATATACTCATCTTAGAGGAAGAATTTCACCTAGAATAACCTTTACTCAGATGAGAAACTGGCCATAACTTCATTATATGAGTATTTGTGACAGTTTTACTTTACTTTTACTGTTAAGACACTTGGTTTTTGACGATTTCAAGAGTTAAAAAGTCCAATAATGTAAAAATGAGTAGGTTTATTTCAGCTCTCACCGTGGCGACGATCCTTTTCACAGCGGTAGCCGATAGCTCCTCCCCCTTGGGCTGATCCACCAGCGTCATGCCAAAGTAGCGCAGGTTAAAGGTCATGCCCTCCACGATGGTCTCGCGCGTGTCCGTCCAGTTCTCTGGAAGCTCTACGTAGGTGATGGTTCAAGAAGGAAGAGATTAGATTATTGTTGGTGATTTCCTTTAAAGCGTTTATTATTAGCCTTGAGAGAGATAAGAACGTATATTGACAAAGGGAAATGGAGGTGGAGGTTTCAACCTGGAGAAAACTTACAAGAACATACAAAGAAAGCTTCACAGATTTGGCAACTTTGCTCCCATTTCATGTCTGAAAATTAAAATTTTTCCAGAGAGCGTTCGAGAAACTGTAAACAGCCTCCTGCTGAATTTCAAAGAAGCGCAAAGGAGGCAACACAGGGTATCTGGGTCAGAGGTACGGTCCGCGTAAAGTAAATATTTCAACTCCAAAACAACTTGCAGCGTTTGACAATAAAGAGGCAACGACTCTGTGGAACGATAAGAAAAGAAAAAGTGTGGTTACGCTGTTATTTACTCAAAGTAAAATAACGGATCGCTCCCAAACTGGGCCACAGATGTCTCGACTTTAAATGTTAAACACGCATAAAAAGCATGAGGAGTATTATAAACTGTAACTCCTGACAGAACAGCAGCTCCCTCTGCGAGTTTCCTTATCATCTGTGAGTGACTGATGCTGTCCGGCCTTGACCTCGTGGCCGTGTTTACAGAGATTTCCTCGAAGTATGAAAGGAGGGTAGAAGGGTACGAGAAGGGCGAGAAGAGTGGGAGGACGACAAAGCAAATTTAAAAATGATTAGAAATCCCAGCTCAGCACTTACAAGAGGTTGTTTTTCTTGCAACCTACTGTGAAAGCATTGAGGGACAACTACTTAGGAGCTAGGTCTGCAGGTTTGTGGGTCATTTGGCCAAACAAATTATATAATAATAGGTAAAAAAGAGCTACGCAAAGAGCTAAATGGTCTCAATCACTAGTTTCAGGTCTTTTTCAATCACAACTTTGTAAATTACGTACAACCGACGATAAAGCGTGACATCTGGGAGTTTGTATGTGCCAGAATCAACTTTTAGGAGAAAAGGTGCAGGTACCAGGCACTGCTGCTCAGCCAGAGAATGTGGAGCGCTCGGGTATGGGACCAAAGGTCAGCAACAGCTTTTACATGAAGGGAAAACACAGTTGTGTGCAAGAGTGAACTGAGGAACCTAAACCAGGTGACCCTGCTCTAATCTGTTAGTGTTAGGAGTTAAATAACAGTCGTAAAGAAGAGACTCCCAACACTGACGGATAATTCCATGTATCAAAGTGTAAAAAAAGAAGAAGCTTTTGTTGAAGACGCTGACAGGTGTTCTGATCCAAAAGGAAATCCACGCCCAGTGCTGATTTGTGCGTCGCCACCTAACACTGTGTGGTCTGGATCACTGTGGAAACCACCAGCTGCACTTCTACAACTTAATACCACAACAAGACTCCAAAGAGCCAAATCAGCCTGTTTCTTTACAAACACCGACTTCTGTGGTGGACGTCGCCGTACTCGTTACAACTTTAAATAAACACGTCGGAGGCGTTTAGCCTCAAGTTCACTCGCCAGACTTAACACCGGACGGAGCAAACAAACAAGAGCCAAGTCACGATAGTTTTCCTTCGTCCCTCTGCATTCTTAGTGCTTCTAGGGGGAAATTTGTTGCAGCAAGAGTTGGGAGTTCTCCATTTAGTTTGGACAGAAATTGTTATTTTCTCAAAATGGCTTGAGAAATAACTTCAAGTGGCTCGCACAGCAGTTTACAAAAACTTCCATTTAGCCACTCGGGTACGAGACTGACGGGCGTGCATCTCTAAAACTGTCCAGGAAAATGTGACGGCATTAGCAAAACAGTGGAGAAAGACACCTGAGAGAAAGAAGGGAATACATATTCCTTTGGCCTCACGGTGGTACTAAATAAAAAAAGGACTCTTTGCTGCAGACAAGCAGCCTCTGGCTGGTCCTTGGTGAGGGCAGCGTGCCCAACGTAGGTTGTTTAGGGCAACCAAGCCAAGGCAGTCAAAGCAGAGACGTGGTTAAGGAGCTGGGAGGCCACTGCCATTTAACAACGGGGCAGTCCTTACATGGCTGAATAGGTCCCGTCCTTAATGAAATCCCACAGTATGTGGTTATATGGAGGCAAAAGCTTACAGAGCTGCATTAATGACTCTTTGCGCCAACGCTCTGTGAGTCCATCCACATGCTGTTGGAAAAATTAGGTCATTTCTCAGACGTAAACACGCATGGGTTTTAATTTACTCGTCTCGTTGAGGAGTCGTGGCGTTGATTAACGGTTTTAAACAAACAAGCCGCTTTCAGGAAAATGTTCTCCAGAGTTGGGTCAGAGGAGGCTCCAAGAGTCTTCTCCCAGCTCTCTCATAAAAGCCCTGGTTTACAGTTATGTCTCAGTGAGCAAACACAAACACATTTGACTTTGGAATGACTTCATGAGACCTTCCAAGAAGTCATCTCTGACCTGATCTTCTAAACCAGCGTCAAACCTGAAGGTCAGACATGGTGCGATATGGGTTAGCGCTGGTCAGGAACTTCATTTGCTGCATGTACAAGGATTTAATTCCACTTGTAATTAGTTGAAAGAGCACAATAAAAGTCCGAAAAGCTGCACTATTACTTCCTTGTGTTGCCGGGCGACACAAGAACACTTCTAAGACTTCAATGTAATGAATATTCATTTCAACCCAAAAACCCTCCCATACTGTAACACAGAGATATTCTTATAAGTAGGAGACGACCTCAGATGTCCCTCATTTGCCCTTGTATGCAGCATTTCTTTACTGTACTGCTTCATTATGGACCTTTAAAACAGAGCGTCTTGATCTCCGGCCAACACAAGTCCGTGCACCGATTGACCTGCAGCATTCCTGCCGACACCCTCTTGGTTACAGCCAGGGAGAGATTTCAGGGCTTTTTCCGCCGCCACTCGCTCAGGATCAAGTAAGATTTAGGTGACAAGAGTGGCTCTCGAGAGCGACAATGGAGCGCCAGAGTGACCTTAAAAGTTTCCTGCTAACGATGCAGCGTTGAAGCTCTTGCCCTGCAAAAGACACTCAAAGTTTTGGGATCTGCTGCTGCTACCACGAAGGCCCGATTGCCCTTGAGGTCGTTGCACTTCAGGGGAACACACATTTGACAGAAAAAATGGAAGATGGAGCCCCCGAGGAAGCAGATACAAGAGCCCCCCTTTTTCACCGCAGGGACTTTGGTCATTTACCCGGGATTTTGAAAAACCGCAACCCAAACTTTCACCCAAAAGAAGGACCTACTTGCGACAAGGAACTTTTCAGATGACCAGGAACTCTAGATGTTTCAAAAACATGGAGCAAAAGAAAAGGACATAAGACGTGTGGACGGACGACAAGGTCCAAGCTCTTTTCAGCGTATCTGCTGAGGAGGAGGTTCAGCGGGACTTGAAGTTGAGTTGGCGACACGAAACGGTCGAGCGTATCACGATTAAGGCTAGCTTTACACGACAACGATCTGAACACAAACCGCAAAAGTGGCGTTGCGTTCCGACTTTTTATTTCGCTTTTTTTCACGCAGTGACGCAAAAGTGTGTGAAATTTGATGTAGTATGCATGCCAGGTGGCTAGGTGGCACTGTGAAGCACTGCCATACAACAACACCAGGAGCGCAGGAGCGTTGAAACTTCCTTCTACTTCTCTCTAGTAGCACGAAGTAGCAGCTAAGGCAACTTGACCGTCCAACTGATGGATTATAATCCCACGTTTGTTGTTGTTTGGCTGTACTGCACATGGATCTGACGTCAACACGCACAGGAGGATCGACAGCGTGAGCAGCTCAGAGCTAATTTTTTTTGTTTTCTACCGTTCAGACGGCCACGCAACGGTGGAGTGTTTTTAAGATTTCCACTCTGGAGGGAGAGGGGATGAAAATCTCCTGATGACTCAGATTATCCACAAAATCCAAAACACCGCTTGTTGTGAGAAAAACAGACCAGTGTCTACTGTACTGTACTGACCACAGACGTAAAGTAAATAAAGACTATTTTTACACATCAAAACAGTCATGTTTGGTTGGTGTGCTTTGTTCGTGGTTAGAATATAGAGCTACAACTAGCAATTATTGTGTTATTTCTCAATGAATTGACTCACTGTTTGGTTGATAACATGGTTTAAACAAGTGTTTCTTAAACATTAAAATTGACATTGGTCTAGAAATATTTTTTCTACATAGGTGCAGAGAATAAAATCTGATTTTTTTTTTTTTGTCATATAACATTTGGGCTATATAGAAACGATATTACCAATCATAATATGGTGCTTTATTGTTATTGTGGGGAGAAAAATGAATTCTGAAAATCACGTAACTTGACCAAGTTATAGTGGTTTATTAAGCTAGCTACGGAAGAGGATTAGGGCCAAATGTAAAACAAAACTCGAAAACAGATGACTCAGATTATCCACAAAATCCAAAACACTGCTTGTTGTGAGAAAAACAGACCAATGTCTACTGTACTGTACTGACCACAGACGTAAAGTCAATAAAGACTATTTTTACACATAAAAACACTCATGTTTGGTTGCTTTGATCGTGGTTAGAATATAGAGCTACAACTAACAATTATTGTGTTATTTCTCAATGAATTGACTCAGTGTTTGGTTGATAACATGGTTTTAACAATTGTTTCTTAAACATTGAAATTGATATTGGTCGAGAAATATTATTTTCTACAAAGGAACAGAGAAGAAAATGAGAAAATATTCACTTTTAAGAACGTTTTTTTTTACGTTGAAAAGACGACAAACTGTCGCCACAGCTAGCTTAATTTACAGTTAAATACCTCACCTTTAAAACAACATAAAACTTTGGTAAAGTTCTCTTACACGCGTATTGGTTTTTAGTTAATTATGATAAAATGTAGGACCCGTTTCTTACTTTTGTGTCTGCCTGAAGTCCACGACTGTTTGGCCAGACTCGGGCTGCGGATGATGGCTCTGCCTGCCGACCTGAGGGCATCCATGTCCGGGTCTGAGAGGGAGCCGAGAGTCGGTGTGTTCTTACTGTGAAGTTTGTCCTCCTGCAGGAGCAAATGTTGACCAGATTATTACTGCTGCTGCTGCTGATGATGATGATGATGATGATGGGGAGGATGGACTTATGGTGCCTTCAAGTGCAGTCAGAAATAACCACACTTTCAAAGTAAGTGAGTCCGGCAGAAAAAGCGTATGCTGCGTTTACGTCACGACATAGTACGAAAATGTTTTTTGTTGTTGTTGTCATATAACATTTGGGCTATATATAAACGATATTACCAAACATAATATGGTGCTTTATTGTTATTATGGGGGTAAAAATGAATTCTGAAAATCACGTAACTTAATCCAATATAGTTTTAGTGATTAGTGAGTGAAGTACGTCAATTTATCAAGCTAGCTACGGAAAAAGATTAGGGCCAAATGTAAAACAAAATAGTAAACCGGGGTGATTTGTGAGATTAAAGTCAGAATTCTGACAATGTAAATAACATTAGTTAATCGTTTTTTTTTTTTTTTTTATGTATTTGTGACACAAAAGCACACAGAGACTGAGGAGGCTAACTGGAATTGTTAATTTGATTGTTTGCACCTGTTGTTTTGTTTTGACCTGTCAAAATGTCTGCCATGAAAAAGTGCCTCTAACGCTCATATTGAGCAAGAATTCCTAGAAATGAGGAGCAAGAGAGCTGCAAAATATTGACCTAACATTTATGTCACCCTGTTGCAAAACACACTCATCATATGGGGCAAAGAAAGCAGCACGACAGACCCGTAAACAGCCCAATGGAACATAATATCAACTCATTATAATACAGCGTCAAAGATAGTTTGGTACAGTAGCTACTGGTGCTGGTATCAGAACCGTGAGCAACTACCAATATAAGTATAAAGTAGTATTTTTTACGCCCTGTTAAACAACTAAGGTTGTTAATAACAAAACCACAATTGTGAATGGTGGACTATGTAGCTGTAAACACGATGTTTAGCAAGTTAGCGCCTCTTTCACTGAAATATTTATACAATATTTGTGTTCGAATCCTATTTTTATTCATTTCTTTTTTGTTAGCCGATTTTGACAAGTAATAGGATGGATCCCGATACCAAATATCACGTATTAGCTCATCGTTATCCTTTGTATTAACGTCTCCAACGTTTGTCGTTTGTTAGCCCATTTGTACGGCGGCCATTTTGACATGTTTTAGCAAGAGAAGCACAGCAGGTGTTGCCGATTGTGTCAACGACGGCTGTGTTCAAGTTCAAGTCAGGACAGTGTGACAGCGAAGCAGCGTCATTTCATTTGTTTGTTTTATTTTTCTGTGATTTATAACCTGTCAAAATGTGTTTGGTGTCTTTAGTTAGAGGCAGAAAAAGTCAAGGTAGACACAAAGATCACAGCAACAACAGTTTGCATTGCCACCAGCAAAACCTTCTTTAATGGTGATGGTCAAAGTAAAGAGTGTGACAACGGCCACCATCACTTTGAGGAAAAAGTAAACGTGGTAAAACAATGACGAGATAAAACAAAGCACTTGTTTTTTTTTCCAAACCTTCTCTTTCCTTCTACACAAACTCCGTAAAAGCAACTTTGAGAACTGAATTCACAAAACCAGAGAGCGAGATCCACACAAAAATACTTTTTTCTCTCTCTTTTTTTTTTTTCTCCAGGTAGTCAACATGACAGCACGACATGATCAAATAAATGGTTTCAGGGGTTAAGTGACGACCTTTTCCCCAAAAAAACCCCAACACATTCACCGAATCCTGTCCTGGTAGAAAAAGGTGAGGAAACTGAACTGAACGTGACGATGGTGTTTAGGGCGGGAAATATCAAAGTCGGCCTGTAACGAATAAATAAATCAGTCCACTTTGTGACCACTTTGCCAGGATCAGCCCCCGAACCTTGTAAACAACAACACCGTCCGAATATGTTGCTAATGACAACAACGAGAAAAAAAACAACAACAAAAAAAACCCGACAGCACTCTTCTGCAAACATTATGCTAGCTACATCGATCAAAGTATGGATGAAAACCCAAACATCAACACTTGGCACTTAAGAAACTCAAATGAGATAAACAAAGAAAACATTCCTCAGTATTTATTTTTTTTTTTTTTAAATGTACAATGTTGTAAACAACTAAATGCCAAGACGAGGGCATGATAAGAGACAATCAGTTTGGCTGGTGTCTGGTGTCGCTATGAAATGACCTGTCCACAATTGTCTTTAATTGTCCCTTTAATGTCCTCAATACTAAGACCAGTTAGCTCACACTCAACTGCTGCACGTCTCCGAGGTGACAATTGGTTTAAATACTGAATTTAAAATGATCCAGTCAGAGTTGGAGAGCAAGAAATACTTTGTTTTGTTTTAATGCTTTTGGTCCCAGGATTCTTAAAGTATGTGGTTTCCGTTGTCAGA
Source organism: Microchirus variegatus (assembly GCF_963457635.1). Taxonomy (NCBI): domain Eukaryota; kingdom Metazoa; phylum Chordata; class Actinopteri; order Pleuronectiformes; family Soleidae; genus Microchirus; species Microchirus variegatus. The sequence goes on along the minus strand of NC_139814.1, from coordinate 24,971,361 downwards.
AAGAAGAGAAAACTGCAAAAGGCACTGTAAAAAATCTGTAACGATCGACGGTTACCTCGACATCATTAAATCCTGCGGACGCCATTGTGATCGAATGGGTTCTAATTTGGTCCAGAGGGAGAGGAAAGGGTGTCTGCGGCAAAAACGGGTGGGTGGCGTTAATGTTTTCTTTTTTTTGGCAGTGCCAGGCCAAATCCAACAGAACTACAGAATCTGCTTAATCCACATAACCGATAATCTGAGGAGAACAGCAAACGTTTACCAGTTCAACACCACTATTTGTGTACATTGCAACTGAAGTGAAAACATTACCAAAAAAAAAAAAAAACTACCAATGATATCAAAACATGAATTGTTTTACATTCATGTATCTCTCACAGGGCTTAACTTTACACACATTTCTGCCTTAATATGAACCATCATGAACTCCGATTGTTTGGAAATCAAGGGTCTGGATGTCAGAAAAATATGGCTGCTGGTTTTTTTTTTTTCAATTTTTAAATTCTGTACAGCAAATCAGGACTGACGTGAAGTGAAGCGTGATGGCTCTGAAGCCGAAATGTACCTTTTTTGCCCGCCTCTTTAAACAGATTCTATCGTCTAATGGCTAAATCCAACAGCAACGACAACAAAAAACCCCCTTCAAAATAATAGTTCTCATAATAGAACCAAACAAAATAAGTACTTGTAAAGAGGGGCTGTGTGTGTGTGTGTGTGTGTGCAAAACCTGTCAGGGGCTGCTAAACTGGAACCAAAAATAAGCCAGAAATGAGAAAACAACGAAGGAGAACATTTGAACGTCAGTCAGAGTCACTTTTTCATGGGCTGGTAGACTGAGGCGTTGGGGTCCAGGGACGAGGGACTATTGTCCATGAACTTGGAAGAGTAGTGCGGCGTGACGGCGCTCAGGTTGCTGCCGTCCGACGAGTAAGACAGACTGGGCATCACGGCCATCACCTCGGCGATCTTCTGCTTCAGCTCGGCGATCTCCTGCTCCCTCTGGTGGATCTGGCCTGCATGACACAAGAAACAGAGCTCAGTACAAGGTTGTGAAGGCCCTCCAAAGTGAATTCCTGACAGTTCTGGTGTTGCCGTTTTGTTTGAAAGAGAACGCTAGCTTTAGTATCTCTGGAGATCTAGATTTCATATGATTTACCTTATCCAGAGAGCTTCTTGTACAAATGCTAGTAGACTATCTTCCAAGAGCCTGAACTGAGAAGAAAAGTATAACCCCTTGTGTCTTGTAACCAAGAACCTTCTTAAACTTCTCCTCATTTAAATTTAGCTGCTTTCAGACAAACTCCAGAGGATCTAGAGCAAATGTCCTGCTTCTTGCATTCTCAAGCTACGCACCACCATGGCCAGATCCTCCAGAGTTCCTCCTGCCCTTGCGGACATCTCCACGGTCAACGCTAGCTTTAGTATCTCTAGACAGGATTTCATATGATTTAACTTATCCAGAGAGCTTCTTGTACAAATGCTAGTAGACCATCTTCCAAGAGCTTTAAAGTTAAGTATAACCCCTTGTGTCTTGTTCTCACAGAGAAGAACCTTCTTAAACTTTACTCCTCATTTAAATGTATCTGCTTTCAGACAAACTCCAAACTCTGGAGGATCCAGATTAAGTGTCCTGCTTCCTGCATTCTCAAGCTATGCACTACCACCATGGCCAGTTCCTCCAGAGTTCCCCCAGAGTTCCTCCAGAGTTCCTCCTGCCCTTGTGAACATCTCCACGGTCAACGCCTCACCTTGTGCGATCTCCAGCTGCCTCTTGGCGTCGCCCAGCGCGGAGAACAGGTCCAGTTTGATCCTGGTCTCGGCGCTGAGGCTGTTCTCCAGGTGCTGGGTCTTCTCCTGCATGGCCGAGAGCGCCGACATCAACACCTCCGTGTCCTTCTCGTTCTCCTTGTATTTCCGCAGCTCCTGAAACCGACAGGCCGAAAGGTAAACGCCACAAAACATCTCACAATCACTACAAGTTAATGAATAAAAAAAATCTTCATTCTTACCTGACACTTGCCCTCCAGATCCCTGATCTGCTCCTCCTTCAGTTTCATGTCCATGCTGAGCTTCTTACACTCGGTCTCCAGCTCCCTGATACGAACGCGGAGTGAGTCATTGGACTCCACTCTGTTGGACAACAGGGAAAACCACAATATGATAACTTATTTAATGTCTTAAAACCACAACAATTATGGATATACCGACTGATTTTACGTACCTGGTGGCAGCAGCCAACGCTACAGCTCTGGCGGCGGTGGCCTCCTCGATCTTCTTCCTCTTCCTCTCCTCGGCCAGCTGTTTCTCAGCCAGAGCCCGAGCCTCCTGCTCGGCCTTTAGCCTCTTCTCCAGCTGGGAGATGGTCTGTTTGTCCTTCTGCTTGGCCTGGACAGCACTGTGGAGCCTTGAGGAGGAGGAGGAGTGTGATGTAAAGTCTGTTTCCTGTTCACCTTTTGAACTTTCAAACCTGCTCAATCACACTGTGAAGTACAGTCTCTACTGGAATGATTAGTGAAAAGTTTTGATCTATCGCCATCATGTGGTCATTTATATAATTTCATTAAATACAACTGTATTGTTTTTTTTAGCGCAAACCGGTGCGTGTAGTAAACATTATGTCAGCCTCACGTTAACATGTTAAGTCACCTTTTTAAAGTGAGCATGAAATACTAAAAATATGAGATTTCTCTAGATTATTTAAGCGTTTAAAAGCACTCCCATAATGATTAAATAAATGAAATATATTAACTTTGGTTCACAAACCAAATAAGCAAAAACAAAACATGAAAAATGAAGTTACTTTGAGCCTGCTCCTCGTGCCAAATATTAACGTAACGAAAAGCAAGAGCAGGAAACTCTGCTTGGAAACCTTTAAACTTTTCACTGAAAAACAATGTGCAATTTGGATAAATGTAGGATCTGGCATCTCAGCCCACTGCAGTTGCAATTTGGATCATTTGCCGCTTGTAAAAACAACTTGTGCTGTCAAACGTTAACGTATGACGCGTTACCATGACGACTGACTGGAAAAGGACGCGCGGGACGTCATGTTTACGTGACTCCGGATTGTTAAAATGAGTCTCTAAAGTAACGCTAAACTTTAAAAACAGAGGCACACATACGCAGTAACACAGGTACACTGGTTATTTGTTAGCGCTGCTCTTTTCCTTTAATAAACAGACCGCTCCAGTTCGACTGTAGGCGCGCTAAAAGGAGCTAATGCAGCTAACGGAGCTAACTGGTAAACGGTGCCCGGACTCTGGTAAACAATGACGTCGTGCGCGTCTTTTTCTGGTCAGTCATCGTGGAAACGTGTTACCTATTGCACAGCACTAAAAACAACTATATATACAAATATATTTTACATGTAAAACAACTGTCCATGTTTCAAGTGTGACGCTGTTAAGAGGGTTTAAAGCACTGCTGTCAAACTGACGGCCAGTGGGCCATTTGCGGCCCCCCCCATTGATTACATGGGCCCCGCCACTTCATGCGTTTGAACACAATTTAATACTAAATATGTTTGCTAGCAGTATTTTTTTTTTATAATCGTACAATCACAGTATTAAATGTATTGCTTTCAACATTAAATTACATTATGAATTACATAATAGCTGTTATGTGATGATATTATTGACTTAATTTTAGATTTATTTCTCCATTTCACAATGAGCACTTTTACATTGAAATTGTGTCAAATCTCAAACGACATCATGACGGAATTTTGTGAAATAATATTTCGCTTCCCCATTTTTTTTTTTTCTTGACCAGATTTAGACGCTCATTGGCTCTCAGATCATTAGAGTCTGACAAACCCCGGTTTAAAAGGGACAGTTTCATGCACCCACTTGTTCTGCAGCAGCTCGTTGTCCTGGCGGAGCTGGCCCAGTTCAGAGCGAAGGCTTCGGTCCTGGCTGCTCAGCGAGGACAGCTGACTCCGCAGCTCCGACTCCAGCTGCCTGTTGGCCTGAAGGTCGGCCTTCAGCCGCTTCACGTCCTGCTCCAGCCTTTAATGACAAGAACAAACGAGGAGGAGTTACCCTTTCGGTTAAACGGTCAAATACGAGGACAACGAAGCCGCCGCTGCTGTACGAGAGTCTCACCGTATGAGGGCGTCTGGTTTGCCCAGCTGATTGTTAGGAATGCAGTTCTCCAGCGGGTCCTTCTGACCTTTCCCCGCCCCCTTCTGCTTCTTCTCGTTCTTGCCGGTCGTCGACCCGGGCGGCACGCTGCCGTTGGAGGAGCTGTGATTCCGCGGAGACGAGTTGGAAATGCTGCCCCCGCCTCCGCCTGCGCTGGCGTTTTTATAGTTCTTCCCCACCGTGCCGCCCGCTTCCTCCTTCGGAGTGGCGTGTGTGTTGGCGTCGGCGTGCGCGTTTTCTCCGGCCAGGTCATTGTTGAGTCTCTTTGCGCCGACGTAGTTCTCAATGTACTCTGTCTCCTGCAGTTTGGAGTCCAGTGTGTGCATAATACTGTTGTTGTTATTGATTCCTATCGTGTTCTGTTTTTTGCCCTCGCGCTCTTTCGCCGTGCTGTCCTTCCCCTTTTCCCGGTACTCCAGTTCTGGTAGTGGGATCGAGGTGCTCTTCTTTCCCGGCGGCGCTCCGTTTTGCGATATGACCGAAGGTTCCACCGCCTCCTGGATCCCTTTAGCTAGAGCGGCTGAAAGAAAGCGAGCACAACGGCCGCGTTAGAGGGCGCACGGAATTTCAAAATCTGCGACTTTTGACCATTACGAGCTTTGTGACTCAGCTAAAAAAGAAGAAGAAGAACAGATATAATTGAACTACAGTTAATACAAACCATGTTCAGATGCAATGGACAGCGTTTTCAAAGATTTCATAGAATAAATGATTCACCAGAAAGAAATAACCACTTATTGCAGCTCTAATTTTAGCCCTTCAATCAATCATAGTCATAAAACTAACAATAAAAACAATATATAATATGCAATCTCATCATCTAATACTTCTTTTTCATCCTTTATTCCCTTCATAAAACCTAAATATAAACAATCTTAGCATTACTTAAATAGCGAAAAACTGTCTGTTTACAGCGCTTGATTCATTTGTTAAAGTAATGTAAACTCCAAATGTGGATTTACATGACTAATTATCATGGAAAACCTTTCTAAAATACAGCATTTAAGCGAGAGAGTATGTATTATTTACAGAGAAACCGTGATTTACAGTGTCCTTATGACTGGTGGACCATTTGACACCATTTGTTTTTCTTTAATCTGCATAATACTCGTTTTCTTTTAGTCTACATCCATATTACTACCCCCTTTTTCCCCTTAAAAATGCTAAAATTATGCTCCAGATACACCTGCCATCCACAAACCCTAACAATATACGTGTTTAAAAATGCTCCAGAGACGTCAACGGTGAACAAAAAGCTCCACTGACACTTATTCTCATTCGAAAATGTCATTTTCATCCACATTAGCGTGTGACGGTGTGGATGAAATCGAGTAAAAGGGTGTTATGGTCTGTGCCGGTCTCACCCTCCTCTGCCTCCCTCTCCTGCCTCTGCAGCATCTGTTGCTCGGGCGGTAAGGCCTGCTGCAGCAGCTGCATGTAGAACTCGTTCTCCTTCTGCACCTCCTTCTGCTTCCTCAGTCGCATCTTGTAGCTGACGTAGCTCTTAAAGCCGAAGCCCAGCGTCACCACCGGATAGCCGATACTGGACAGTGAAGGGAAACGCGTGTTTTAAATCGTTTTAAATCTTTACACAGTTAAAAAAAGGAGAATCTTAAAAAACGTTTTTTTTTTTTTACCAATGAGCAGCGAAAGGTCGACACAGGTCCACGTGGAAGTTCTTCAGGTCTTTGAAGCGTATGGCTGCTTCGATGTACACAAACAGGATCCACAGTGACACAGTGGGTAAACACACTCCTCTCTCTGTGTGTGTGTGAACACAGTGGAAATATCAACACTGAACAAACTTTTAGGTGAAATCCACAAAGAAAAACTCGGTGACTGACCTGTGTGCCACACATACTGCACCCATACGTAGGTGCTGGCGGCGAAAAACAGCCACTGGACGGGGATGAAGAGGAGGCAGATGATGTCCGACGTGAACGCCACGCACACGAAGAAGACGGAGAACGCCTTTGCGAAAGAGAGGGGGAAAAAAACATCAAAAATCAAAATCAGTCTACATTTAAAGGTGCATTATGTAATAAATCTAAAGCAACTGGCCGTAAAATCCTCCTAATGTGTCACAGAGACTCAGGAATAGTGTTCATATAACAAACTGAACTCACCAACAACAACAGTACAGACAAAATATTTGCATTAAAAAAATATATTAAATTTGCAGACTGCAAATCATCGGCGCCTCCTATCGCCGTCTACCAATCTTTGCAGTCAGTAGAGTCTCAGCTGCCGCGCAACAACGGGTGGCCAGTTACGTCAGAAAACGAAACCTAAAAGACCTCGGTATTTTGAATTTGAATGTTGTAACCTAACCGTTTTTTTGGGTCACATTCTTACATATGGCGCCTTTAACGAATCAAAACACACGTGTCAAACTCGAGGCCCGGGGGCCAAGATGTGGCCCGCCACGTCATTTTACGTGGCCCGCGAGTGATTAATTGGTCTTAAAGATCTGTGTTAAAATAGGTGCTATGCTTTGCTGCTTTAAGGCGTGCGTTGACCATAAACTACATTTCCCATAACGCATGCCGATTGTGTTAGCCGCAAAGTGAATAAGTAATAAATACAGAACGTTATATTGCCATATGTTACGGAGTAGTTACATTTATTCTGTATGACAGTTAAATCTGGCCCTTTGAGGGTAACCATTATGCTGATGTGGCCCTTGGTGAAAATGAGTTTGACACCACTGTTTTCTGTATTTCTGACCATGCACTGAATTTAATCCAGAGCGTGGTTGGAAATTAGTGACAGCTTGAGGCAAAATGCCCTTCAAATATCTGAGATTACTCTTGAAATGTGGATTATGTTATGCTAAAAAGAAGTATGATTGGATGTGTGTTCTGTCGTGCAACATAACTTGATAATTAACAATGTTTCAAGGGCTGCTTCACCATTATATCCTTCAGTCTGTTATCGTAGTGCAGCTTGCATTATTTTTTTATTTTAAGTGGTATTAAAAGAATCCAAAATTCCCTTTTCATAGGACCAGATCACCTGTAGCTTGGATGAATATCGGGGTGAATACAGAGGAGGAGGAGGAGGAGATATAAAGGAGCTCTTCTTACCAGTCCCTGATATCTGAAGGAGTCGTAGACGCTTCGTATGAAGAGCCAGAAGGGCCACAGGTACTCGAACCTGAACTCCAGCACAAAGTCGGCCAGCAGAACCAAGACCCACACGACGAGGAACTTCAGGTACAGGAAGGTGCTGCGGGGTGAGGGGGGGAGGGGAGAAGAAGACCAGAGGGTTTTTAAACACGGCTCATTTGATATTGGCTCATTTTCTCTAGATTTTAGGGTTTAGGGAACTTGCAAAGTCACGTGAGGTGTAAAAAAGGCAAGAGAAATATCGATGCAACACATCTAGACGTGCAAAACATTTAAGAATAACTGGCGTTTAAATCAAATTAACCCTAGAACACCATTGTAAATAAATGTATGCGGTTTTCATGAAAACCAAGTTTCCATCTTCATTATCTTTTGTTCCCAAATTCCTAATTTTCAAGTAATTTTGTAGCATTTTTATATTTGTCCCCTCATGATGCTTTTCTTTCATTTTGTTAGACATGACACAGTTTAAAATAAAAGAACACTACTACTACTACTATGTTTTGATATATTTTGATTACAAGCACTTTTTATTGGGTGAATCTATTATTATTATTATTATTATTATTATTTAGTTAGTGATTGTGTTTTGTATTTGAGCGATAGTGTTACAGTATAGTTTCTGCCATCATTTGTTGCTCCCCTTTGTGCCATAAAAGAGTGAGACAAAGACACAAGAGGCTGAGAGTGAACTGTATGTATAGAGTGTCATGTCTAGACATGTTTTTACACACACCTGGTGTCATTTTTCTGACTGGACACACACACACACACACACAGAAAGCAGCATAACATAAACACACACTCTTTTCATTAGAATAATAATAATAATCTGGCTTCCACACAGTGAGACGTGTGTGGCTTTGGCGCCGGTTTATTGTTCACTTTCGCCCTCTGTGTGACAGACAAAGCGCAGGTGAGACAACCCCCGCACGTCGGTGTCAGCCCGCACTTCAAAACAAGCGCTCCCTGACATTGCTGTTGTCATTTCTGGCTCGAGATGATGATTTTTTTTTTTTTTTATATCACGAGATTAAATTTAAAAACACACATTCAATATACATTTTTTTTTTTTTTTTGCCCCAAAAACGTTCCAAATTAAATGAAGTCATTTTTAATCCCCACACATTTCATTCGCATTTGACCAGTTTACGATAAAAACAATAATGATGTATGAAAAGCCACACAAGACAAACGTAAAGGCCTTTGCCTTTTTTTTTTTTTCTCAATAACCGCTGATTTTCATTCATCTGCGTTCAGACGCTCCCGCCACAGCGTGCTGAGATGTGGATGTTTAGCCGGAGCTGCCATCCCTCTGGACATATGCACACAGGCGCCATTGTTATACAATAACGTCCCTCCAGCCCCCTTTTTGGTACCTGCTATATATACCCTCCGTGATTCGGTTCCGTTTTAACGGCCGTCGGAGTTTGCTGCAGTCCGCATTGCGCCGCTTCATCCTCCCCGCGTTGGTTCGCTCGTGATATCGCTGTGGTGGTGGCTGCCGCGCGGGGAACTCATTCGCTCATCGTCGTGTCCCTTATTCCGTCATTTATCCGCCACTGTTGTTGTTTTATGCACACATGAAACAAAGAAATAAATAAAAACAGTCCACGCGAAGCCCCTCCCCTTTTCACGACACACGCTGCGTGCGTGCGTGTCCCCCCCCCCTTTTTTTTTTTTTTGCTGACGTCCTGACGTCACTGCGTCGTTACGTAGCAAAGATGGCCGCCCCCCGACGAGGCGAAACGTTTCTGTCGCTGTTGAGGTTTTAAATTCGTTTTTTCTCGCCGGTAAGTGTGACATTTTAAAATACGTGTGTTTTAAGTTAGATTATGCGCTGCGGTTTGTCGTATAAATGTTAGCTGTGCGTTAAAAACGCGTGTTTACGTGACAAAACAAAACTTGTCCATGCTTGTGCTCGGCCACGTTTGATAAGGCAGTCAGTCTGTGTCAGATTTTTCACTTTCCTAACCTTTTCTGATAGTCTTCAGTTTGCCCAGCTGCTTTACAATAGATTATAAAAACACTTTAATGTCGTAAAGCAGCTTATATTTGTGTATATAAAGGCATTTGAGTGAGTTTGTGTGGAAAAATTGTGTGTTTCTGTGGTCAAGTGTGTGTGGAGATTATGGATATGGGTTCTATATGAAATACATGTATGTTGTAAGTAGAGCTGAAACGATTAATCGATTATTAATCTATTATTTAATTAATCGCCAACTATTTTGTTAATAGATAATGGGTTTTAAGCTTTTTTCATGATTAAAACAAGATTTCTGATTGTTTTAGCTTCTTAAATGTGAATATTTTCTTGGTTTCTTTGCTCCACGTAAACGAAACATAAATAAATCATTAAAACTGAATCATTTTGGTGTGTGAACAAAACAAAGACTTTCGAGAACACCATCATTTCCAGCTTTGACAAACACTGATAATTTTCTGACATTTTCTGGACCAAACGATTCATCAATTAATCGATTACGAAAATAATCGTTAGTTGCAGCTCCGGTTGTAAGTACTTAAAAGCAAATATGTGCAAGTTAAACTCAGTTAAGTCTATTGTGGAAAAGCTCAGCTGTAGGATATCAGATTTGTTCCCATTTTCATCAGCCTCAGATATTTGTGTTTGTGTTTATCTTATTTGTTCTCCGCAAATGTTGTTGTGTTTTGTTTCAGCAGATGATGCATATGCAGGACAAGATGGAGAAACTGTTGTCAACCACTGAGGAAAAAGAGCGAGAAGAAGAGACTGAGGAACAAGAAGGATCTGAAGAAGAAGGATCTGAAGAAGGAGGATCTGAAGAAGAAGGATCTGAAGAAGAAGAAGGATCTGAAGGAGGAGGATCTGAAGAAGAAGAAGGACAAGCAAATGATGATAATGTAAAGGCAGATGAAGCAGAAGAAACATCCCAGGCTGCAGAAGAAACATCACCGGCCACAGATGAACCAGAGAAGAAGGCTCCTCCCTTGCCTGCTCAGGCTAAAGGCAAGAAAAAGCAGGCCAGCGATGTCCTGAACCTCAACAACGAGGTGGTGAAGATGAGGAAGGAGGTGAAGCGGGTCAGAGCTTTGATCATCCGCAAGCTGACGCGACAGATCGGTGCCCTGAAGAAGAAGAAGGGCAAAGAGGCTGAAATCGAGAAGAATCAGAGGCGAGCTGGCAGACTGCTGGAGGAAGTCCACGCCATGAAGGTTCTCGCACCAGACGTGGTAGGTTCCATAAAACACTCAGTTTATTATTTATTGTTGCAGTGTAATAACTGACGTTATGTCCCGTTGCCAGGTGACCAAGGCAGCCTTGCAGAAGAAGCTCAACTTTGAAGAAGCGTGTAAAAACCCCAAGTCTTCTATTTCTGACCGGGCCGTCGCACGCATCGCCACCCACCCTCAGTTCGACAAGAAGATCGTGGTCATCAAAGCCGCCGTGAAAGCTTTCAAAGAGGAGAGGATGAACTCCGCGAAGCAGGGAGGAAAGGAAAAGGCGCAGAACAAACCTGGGAAAGTAAACTCGCCGTCTCCGGACAAAGGAGGAGAAAAACCGAGTGAGGAAAAAGAGGAGGATGTCACAGTGCAGCTAAAGGAAATGGCAGACAACAAGGAAGAAGATGTGATCCTTGAAGACTCTAAAGATGAACCTAAACCTGAAATTGACATAGTAATAGAAGCTGAATCGACTGATACTGCTGATGTCCTACCTGAACAAATACCAGAGTCTAAGAGTGTAGAAGAGGCGCCGACAAAACCAATCAATGAAAAAGTCCCTGTGAAAAATGTGCCTCAATGTAAAGATGCAGCTAAGAAACCAAACGTTCCAGTGCTCAAGAAAAGGGAAGAGGAAGAAGAGAGCGAGTTAGAGTCCTCAGATGACGAGGAGAAAGAGTACTTTGACGACAGCACAGAGGAGCGCTTCCGTAAACAGTCGTCCCAGTCCGAGGAGAGCGAAGATGACTTCTTTGTAGGTAAAGTCAGTAAATTCAAGAAGAAGAAGAAGAATGTCGTAGAAGGAGAAAGAAATGTTGAGAAGGTTCAGGGAGGAAAAGGAGAATCCGTTGATAAGGTCCAGCGAGAACTCGATGAGCTTGAGTCCAGGCTGAAATCTAAAGCGTCCTTTAAGTCTGTGTTCTGCAATTCCCTCTCTGGGTCTAAGCAGGCTGCAGGCAGAGGGAGGGGTGGCGATAACTTTAGGGGCCAAAGGAAACCAAATGGCGGCAGTGGTTTTAATAGAGATTTCAGTAAACCGTCCAAATTCCACGGTTCGAGAGAAGAAAGGAATTCAGGGTCCAAGTACGGTAAGCCCTGTCCTGAGACGGAGGAGAAGAGCTTTGCGTCTGCTGGCCGAGGGAGAGGCCGAGGGAGGGGTCGAGGAGGCAGAGGCGAAGCCACGAGGCAGAACGTGCCGATGGGTCGCGGCGCCTTTTCCCATCAGCCACCACAGCAGTCGCTGCATCCGTCCTGGGAGGCGAGTAAGAAGAGAAAGGAGCAGCAAGGACAAATCATGGCCTTCCAGGGGAAGAAGATCAAGTTTGATGATGATGATTAGTGAATCGGCTTTTCTTTTTTCTTGTAAATGTCATGTACATACTGAGTGACTCAGTCTTTTGCGGTCGCTTGTCACCGATTATGTTCCATCGTGTTATTTTTAAAGGGTGTAAAAGGAGCTTTGTATTTCTTGAAAACATTATCATTGGAAACATATTCAAATCTAAGCTGCCACCTAAGTTTATGACTGTGTTATAGTGTTGTTCAAAAACATACAATTTGTATGGATGTGCTATAAGTGATATAAAAGCAGTCATTGTTGTTATTTTACTCGTTGTCTCACATGATTTTTAATCCTATTAAATTGATGTATGAGGATGTCAGGACCTGACCTGTCAAATTATATGCCACTTTTTACTGCTTTTAATCCCATAAAATGAGTTTAAGACGGATGAATATCTGTTGAATCACAGTTGAATTGATTTTGAAGTATTTTGTTTGACTAACAGTTGCAGAGTAGCACAACTGATAAAACACATATTTACCCTGGACTACAGGCTGTCGGAGCAACCTTAAGTGGAGTAAATTTCAGATTTGTCATAGCTGGCAGTGATAAAATAGTATTATTGATGTTATACTGGTCAAAATCCAAAGATAATCCTACCTATCACATAAGTGCAGATGAGAAGCCATCATCATCATAATCATGGGGACATGAGGAAAATGGCAGCAAATGCATCGGTATCAAATATGTGTCATGATGTCACCAATTATCCTTTGATTTGGGTGAATATTTACAAGATACAAGGACGTTACCGCCCCCCACCATCTTCTCATTCACACTCCAGTCCAGAAGGTGGCGATAATGCTGGTTTCCAACAACAACCCAAAGAAGAAAGTTCCTCGCGGTCTTCTCACCGCGGTTGGAAGTGAACGTCCCGAAAAACACGAGCCGAATCCCGGGGAGAACCCTCGACATCAACCGGGTCAATGGCAGAACTGTGAACGCGAACAAACCCAGGTAAGAATCAACCAGATACACCTGAACATAGCAACATCAAAGCTAACATGCTAATAGTGCGTTAACATGACAACTACGCCCCCATTCTCACTCTCTCCCGAGCTTCTTCCTTCATTTATATGTTATTTTATTTCGTGGTGAATGCTTTATATCACGTATATCACTTTGTCGAATTGGCCCGAAATGTAAAGTTTATGTTGGTCTCAATAGGGCCTTGGGCACCGCGTTGCATTCTGGGACGCGGCGGCCACGTTGATGGCTCCGCGAATGTAAACAAACAGCACGTCGAATGAGGGGAAGAAGCAGAGTTGGGAGAAAGAAAAAAGTTAAAATCCCCCAAAGGCCATGGATACGTTAGATAGAGAAGCCAGGGACCGGTATGTGGCCCAAAATCGGCACTCCCTGAGCCGAACATCTGACAGTTTCTCCAGGCAGGCAGGCACGTAAACGCCAACTACTATACCGGAAACTATCAACTTTCCTTCAGAATAAAAACAGGAACCATATAAATGTCATGCTTTTAGTTTGAAGGAGAATTCTCGATGGTTACAGCTGTGCATTGTCGTTAGCGTCACACACACACACGCACACACACTCGCGCCTTATCTGTGCGCACAACACACTTTATCTGTCAAAGTTGTTGTAATATGTGTGCGGGAACTCGCAGGTAAGTTAACGACTGCACGTAGTTTACGTGTTATTTATTGCTGAAAAGTAACGAATGACTTGTTTGTGTGGGTCTGGGCGTAGCATGGCAAGGGGCTGTGGATGTAGCTGCGGTTAGCCAAACACAAGCTAACTCCCAGGTAACAACAAACTTAACATTTAGCCGTAACCGGACTCATTGATTCTGATTAAAACCTATGTAAATTATGTCAAGTTTTTTAAGTATTACTGGCCTCGTGGACTCCTAAAAAGACAAATTTAAATTTGAATGCTCTTGTCATGCCAAGTTTTTTGTTATATATATAATTAATGATTTAATTGAAAGGGGACAGTGCTCAGTTAAAGCATAATTAATATCACAATTTGATACACAACTTAAATATAGCATAGAGTTAACTTTTACCCGGATTTTCTAAGGTTTAGTAGAAAAACAACATGCGCGCTAATCTGTGTAACTGTGCTGCAATTAAGCTAGTTGGTTCATCGAGATAATGCTGTAGGTGACGTCACGTTTACTGCTAACGATTATTTTCGTAAAACGATTAATCGAGAGTAGTCGTTTGGTCCCTAAAATGTTGATCGGTGTTTCTGAAACCTGGAAATTAATTTTGTCCAGGAACCAAAATTATTTAGCCAGTTCTTAGTGACATGGAGCAAAGGAACCAGGATATATTCACATTTAAGGAACTGTAAAATCAGAAAACGTATATATTATTTATAGGAAATATTAACGTACTGCACCAAGTTGAGTAATGTTGTGCTATTACTCTACTTGCTAGCTAAAAGTATGGACAGATGAAGCAGTCATATGACTTCTAAATGTCCTCATTTATTCGATAAAGCTGTTGCCATTGCGCTCGTTCACATGCATCTTTTATCTTTGCGCTAACGTGTCCAACTTCCTCCAGCAAGAAATGCTATGGCACAATCTATTATAAAAAGCTATCCTGGTGGAACGTACCGAATTTACTAGGTGTGAACCATTTAACGTTTTATAGAACAACACTTCAGTACCATAATAATTGTGCTATGTCTTTCTCGTAGGACGTAAGAGAAGAAGACCGGAGATGGATGTCGGTGAAGCCCAGGATCATCGCAGCACCAGCAGCATCAAACCGCCCGTGACCTATGCGTTTAGCCCTGAAACGAAACGTAAGACCTTGTGCTGAATTTTTTTTTTTTTTTAACTTTTCAGTAGGTCAATGTGTCAGTACCTGTGGGGGGAACAGAATGAACCATTAACCAGCGTGTGCTTCTATGACACTGATGGACAGTCTTGTAACCCAGGGGTTTCCAATGGCTTTGACCACAAGCACCCGACGGCAGCACTTGTCATATTTCAGACTGGCCGCCAGTGGGGGAGATGCTACAGAGCTGAAAGTATCTACCAATAATGTCATATTTATGACTTTACTGGTAGTAGCTTCTCTTAATGGGAGCTCTGAGGGTGCTTTCCTGAGACACATGGAGGTCATAGTGTAGTCCAGTGTTTATTCATTTGACAAAACTCAATGCAGTAAGCTCACTTCGTACAGGTTTTGCTCAATTTGTCATCTATGAGTTTAACTTAGAGTTTTTGACAGACAAAACGACAACACAAGGTCTTAAAATAATAAAAACATTCATCCTCACCCATTTTTTTTGCCCAATCCTACAGCAGCATCTCTCACGATCTTTAAGCCACGCATCGACACCTCGCTGGGTCTCCTGACGCAGAAGTTTACAGAGCTGTTGAAAGCCACCCCCGACGGCGTTTTGGACTTGAACGCCGTCGCCCTCCAGCTCAACACCCGGAAGAGGCGCTTGTATGATGTCTGCAATGCCCTCGAGGGGATCCAACTCATCAAAAAGAAGTCCAAAAACAACATTCAGTGGCTGTAAGTACGAATGCATGCTGCACGTAGTTAAAGGAGATTTTTCTGCAGTACATGAATTGTGTGTGTGTGTGTGTGTACACAGGGGTGGTTCATTGGATCTGGGAGACCTCTGGCAGCAAGAGGCGGAACTGGA
The DNA here is from genome assembly GCF_963457635.1 of Microchirus variegatus. Lineage (NCBI taxonomy): Eukaryota > Metazoa > Chordata > Actinopteri > Pleuronectiformes > Soleidae > Microchirus > Microchirus variegatus. The sequence continues at coordinate 24,955,912 of NC_139814.1, read as the reverse complement.
CGACCTGATCCAAACCTGCACGAAGCAAATTTACAAGATGTGCGAGGACCAGCGGATGCAGAGATATCCTTTTTTTTTTTTAAATGTGAGACGGCCTGTTTTTAGTCATGGATTTTGTCCCCCGTCTGTTATCTAAAAAGCCACTTTAATTATCGTCCTTGACTGATCGGGAAAACATTTGCCTACTTGACACACAAGGATGTTCAAAGGATCCCCAGCCTGAAAGAGCAGACGGTGATTGTGATCAAAGCCCCCGCAGGGACAAACCTGGAGGTCCCGCATCCACAGGAGGTATATTTCTCCACATACAATCAGTCAACACAAGGTTTATTCTCCCTCGCATGTGGAGGAGGAAGCATGATTTTTACAGTAAATTCAGTAAAATCCTGATTAGAATCACGCTGCAAGCTGGAAGTCCCCTTTTTATCCACTGTCTCGTGTCTGCTGTGTAATAAGGACGTCGCTTTTGTGCATTCAGAGATTCCAGGTCCACCTCAAAAGCACCGAGGGTCCCATCGACGCGTTCGTCTGCGTGGAGGACGCCGACTCCCCGGACGGCACCGACGCGTCTCCGAGCGACGTCCCCTCGCCCTGTTCTCAGGTGTATTCCAAAGGTCAGTTTTACACACACACACACACACACACACACACACACACACACACACACACTTCGAGTTCCCATTGTGTGTTTCAAACACTGGCTACACATTCAGACAGTTTTTGCTTCCAGAAAAATATTCTTTATTACCTTATAACCAGGTGATATTATGGGCCAAAACCAAAGCCATTCTTTAGTCTGAAGTCGGCCTTTTGGGCCTGAAACATGGTCTGGTCCATCATAAAAAGGTCTGTTTTTCTCTGGGTGCAGACTGTATTTATGACTTATCTCAAATAGGTTACTCGTGCAAAAGGGGGGGGCTTCTTATTAACTGCCACAGAAACTACAAACCTTTACTCTTACAAGGGAGATGAGGTGGAGCTTAAACAATCCAATTATCCTTAATAATCCCTGTCCCAGCCCTTGTTTAACAGTAGTGCTGGGTGTCAACGACGACTGACCGGAATAAGACGCGCGTGACGTCATGTTCAGGAGTCCAGGCACCGTTTACCTGTTAGCTCCGGTAGCTGCGTTAGCTCCGTTAGCGCACCTACAGTGGAACTGGAGCGCTCTGTTTATTAAAGGAAAAGAGCAGCGCTACAAATAACCAGTGTACCTGTGCACCACGTACGCGTGCCTCTGTTTTTAAAGTTTAGCGTTACTTTGGAGACTCTTTTTAACGAATCGGGGAGTCACGTAAAAACATGACGTCGTTAACGTGCCCGGCGCTATTTAAAAGTTAGTGAACTTATCGAGTGTACAAGTCGAATAAAGGAGCCCAGTGCCTTAATGGGATCAACTAGAATCTATAATTGAAGAAGCACGAGATAATAACGCTAATATTATTCATACTAACAATACTGTACGTTGTCTTTCTGAGATGATGTATTGAGCTCTAACCCCACTTTTCTGGTGACTTTAAACCATAATAATCACTCATCTTTTTTTGTTTTCCGCCCCCTTGTCTCCTTATCCACGCCCAACCCCCCACTCCCCCCCATCCACCCCCCCCACCCCATTATCTTTGCAGATGATGCTAACGGTACTTCCGAAATCAAACTGTCACCGCGCTCCTCGCCGGTTACCGCTCCCCCCACCTCTACCTCCCTCACTCCCCTCCACCCCCCCTCAGGAGACCCGCAGAGCGGCTGCGTCGCAGTCGCTTCTTCACCGCCGAGCGTCTTTCACGACGGTCGGCAGCGCGTCCTGAGCCTGGAGGAGAACGAGGGCATCACTGACCTCTTCTCCTCCTCCTCCTCCGTGGACCTGCAGTCTGTGCCTGTGGATATGACCCATATCTGAATGAAAAGTCCATCATTTTCAACATAAACGAGAGACACGGGGGTTTAAAACAAAGCGAGGACGTAACTCTGAACCGTTACACTGGAGCATACATGGAACAAATACCGGGATAAAACTTCTAATCGTGTATTTTTTAATTTGGTGCTGAAGGAATCTATGGGATATAGTTCTTTTTTTACGACACAGCCAGAAGATTCTGACATTTTTGATTTGCTTGTGCTTTTCTACTCCGAGTTGCTTGTGTTGGTACTTTTGTACAATAAGCAGATGCTGTTTGTGTAAGTTCATAACCACAACCACTGAGGATTATTAATAATAATAACACCGATTACATTGTTGTCCCTCGTCACCTGACACTGACATGGAAATAACCGACATGCCTTGCGTTGTTGCGTCCGTTATCTGGGTTGAAGGGCTCTGTTGTCCTGTCCTGCAGGTTTAATGTATCTCATCTCACTGGATCCTAAGTCGGAACATTTGAATACCTCAAAGCATTAGCATTGTTTTCTACAGAACTTGTACCTCACCTCAGCAGGCCTGAATAATAGCATTTGGTTTGGGGTCCGCTGTTTACGTTATACACTCAAAGAAAGGTGATTTGGCAGTGGATCGGTCAAGTCGTGGCTGATGGTCTTGAGCTCCGTTCAGGCCGTGTAGTGTTTGATCTAAACTTTAAATTTAACTTGCTTCACCACTTTCTGTGCAGGAATTTTTGGGGAAAATTTAACATAAGCACTTACACGGACCCACAATGCTGCTGTTCGTCAGTGCGCGACTCTTGTTTCATTTTTAAAAGTGAAGGACGCCTTCGTATGACACCTTTGGATCGGTCATCATAGCTCAGTGCTCGTTTGACCTTGTAGTTTTCTCAGGGCTCTAGGATCTTCAACGACGAGTGAGATTTTGTATTTGAGTCCGTTTTTTACAAAGGTTGACATCGCAATAGAGCTGAAACGATTCATCGTCAACTATTTTGATAATCGATAATCTGTTTGAAGCATTTTTCATGATTAAAACAAGATTTACGATTGTTTTAGCTTCTTAAATCTGAATATTTTCTTTGTTTGTTTGCTCCACATAACAAAGAAATCATTAAAACTGAGTCATGTTGGTTTATCGACAAAAACAAGACGTTCGGGAACATCGTCATTTCCAGGTTTGACAAACACTGATCGACGTTTTTTTTTTTTACATTTTCTGGACCAAACGATTCAGTTGCTGCTCTACACCACCACCTTTTTGATTCCCAGAATTGATACCAATGCTTTTCTGTTAGCGGTGAAGAGTCTTACAGCTCTTGACTTGACAAATCCTGCAGGATGTGATATTCTGAGGCATTAATGCAGCCGGGGCCATGACCGCTGCTGCTTTGAAAGGAACATTGTTTAGTCTCCGTCACCATTTAAAGTTCAGAACATCAAAAGCTGCAGTGGAGAAATTAAATGATCCATTGGGGGAAAAAGGAAAAGAAAATACTTGCTTAAATATCTTGTTATATAGACAAACTTTGTATTTGGTCGGTGTTTTCAGAGAAGTGGACGTTGTGAACTCTGAATCGCTCTGAGAGACTAGACTTTTTAGTGATGGGAGAGGAAGTTGGGATTAATGTTGAACCTGCTCGTCACTGTCTTTTATTTCCATGTCCATTGTTTACTCTGCACCAACTTTGTGCCTTTTATGAGCTCCAGAGCTGAATGAGTTTCAGACATAAACGCTGTACATTCACTAACTATTTTAGGTTTCCATCGATGCATTTAAGTCACCAAAGATATATATATATATGCATTGGGAGTTTCTTTTTTTAAAGTTTCTAATCACTTTGCAAAACGATAAAAGAACAAAATGTTACGTGTGAAGTTACTTACTTTCACACGGCAGAATAAATATTTGATTTTTTTCATCGCTGTCGAGATTGAAATACTGTTCGGATTGACCCGATATCTTTTTTGAGATACCGGTTGAAAGCGGTTTGTGAACAACAATATATTGAAAATCTAATAAACTATATTTTCTAGCAGCTTTCCCGTTTTTACATTGATATGAGTTCCCTTCTTTAAGCCTCAGGATTTTAAATTGTGACTCTGGAAACAGAATATTTCTTCTGTTTTCTCATACTTATATTATAATTGGGAATGTATACACGTGTTCACCATTAACTGAGAGTGAGAGTGTTGACTTACACTGACATAAACCACACTAGGAATGCAGCTATTTATTGATTTCTAAGAACTTTCTGTGAGTATTTTCCTGATTTTTTTTGCTCTATAGAACAAAGAAATAATTTAAACTGAATTATTTTGGTTTGTGGAGAAACGAGACATTTGAAAACATCGTAATTACAAGGTTTGGGGGAATTACTGATTGCCATTTCACAGGGAATCACAGGGTTACTCTGCGATACATGGTCCACGATACCAATAATATCACGATACAACGATTATGTCATAATCAATACATTGCGAGACGATCCTATAGCGATACATCACGATATCTGTCTAACTGAAGAAAACAAAACATTAACGTAAATAATGTAAAGTGCAGGATTTCGCTATTTAATCGCAACATAGAAAACAAAGTGCATAAAATCTATGTATTGAACGTAGATGGAGCGTCTATAATCTCTGCCATTATCTCGCTGCAAACTCCCTCTTCTTCCGCCAGGTAACTTCCGCCCAAGTTTCCCCTCATTCATTTGAGCAGCGCCACCTTGAGGAGCCGCCAAGTCGCGATGCCTGGCAAAGAAACTGGCAGGGACCTTAATTCGCTAATCAAAATATTTGCCCGAGACCTATCGATTAACGTATTGCGCGACAATATATCATCAAATTTGACCCAACCCTGTCAACTGCAGTCTCAATATAGCGCTGGAACCACCAGTTTTTAATTGAAAAATCCAATAGATTATGATAAATTAATACATTTTCACCAAAGTTAATCAGGCATCAACAGTCCTGACATGATCTGACAGCACACCATGCCTTGTTGCTCCCCCTTGGATCCCAAACTGCCTGTCAGGGATGTTAGCAGTTGTTTCCTTTTCTCACCTGTCTGCATCAAGAAGTGCTGTTTTTTCCAGTTTTTGTGCGTTCACTATTTCTGCAGCAGCATTACATCACTTCAGTTAAAAAAAAAAAAAAAAAAAAAAAAAAAATCATTTTGAAATGGAGCCGACTCCTGTGGCGTTTCTATGGAGACACTAGGAGGCAGTGTGATCTCACTGAATCGTGCCACACACTCAAAGCCTGTTTTTGCAACTGTGACACAAGGTTAACCATATTTTTTTTTATATATGAATCTGGCATTCAGTGCTCATGACCTCATCAGCAGTCCACGTTTTAAATGCTTAAAACTTTATAAAAGGCACTTTTTTTTTTTATGTCCGAATTTAATCCGCCGTGTATTAAAATTAATTAGACGAGAATGTTTTTACTGTCGGGGAAAGTATTTTATTTGACCAAACACATTTATTTTGTTAGCGCGGAGCCGTGACCTCGTTCATTCATCATGACTTCATTCATTACTTCAGACGCTCGTGTGCTTTCGCTGCTGCTGCTGCTGCTGCTGCTGCTGCTGCTGCTGCAGCGGCGACCGTTTTTCAAACGTCGCTCAAGTCGAGGTGCGACCGTCCGAGTTTGAGTGAATTACAAGTTCAGTTTATTGCAGGACAAAATCTCTCATGGAACTTCAAACAGATCCTTGTTAAACTAAACCTTTAAAGAGCCGAAGTCTTAACGGTGGGAACCAAAGCTCTCAATCGTAAGGTCAACAGGTCTTTTTGGTGCGTTTATAAAAATAAGAGCTCAGGAAATAACTTTTTATTCAGGTTGATTGTCTCAATGACATCATACCCGTTCCCACAGTGGAGGGATAAATACACGCAGATGTTATCAAATAGTCATTATTGATGTAAAAATGAGAGGGGAGATCATATATTTTGCATAGCAGACTGAAGCCCAAGATTTGTGTCAAATGTCGCGTCTGTGCCCTTTAAAACTTTCTTTCGTCTGCCTCTCGCCTTGAATCCGACCGTCTCTCTTTGTCTGAGCCTCGGCATCTTTAGAGAAAACACATCAGTGCCCCTCAACATGATGATGTAATCCGCTCGCAGCCTGCGGCGCCCAGACGCGTCCGTAGATGGCAGCGTTGCGCCTCAAAATCCCACTTTAAACCCATCCTTAAACTGTGCCACACTCGCACACCGAGAGTTCACAGAGAGTCAGTGGATCACTGCAATTATTGATTCATGTGTTTTGAGTTGTTTTCTCTGTCCTCTCTGCGCTCCGCAAAGACCTGCACGTGGAGGAAAAGAAAAACAAAAAAACAAAGTGAATATTGAATGGTTGGGGGGGGGGGGGGTGGGGGGGGGTCACAGCGAATTAGACCTGACGTAAGCGTCTCCAGAGGGCGCCGTTAAAGATCGGCCAATATAGCTGTCAATCGGGCGATCGATCGGTCAATGAAGTTTCATTTTTAGAGTGCTCTGCCCGTGTGTGTCGCCGAGGAGGTTTTTAGTGGCAAACAAAAATTGCAAAGGCTTAAAGGGTGAGATGTCGGACCAAGTCACCACTTAAGACTCTGCTCTGCGGGGGGGGGGGGGGGGGGGTTTAGAGGGGTGACTCAGAGCAAGTGCAATCCACTTTGAAATCATACGGTGGAAAGTCCAGCTCGTCCAGCTGTCTCCCGTCGTCGTCCTCCTCCCCGAAATATAACGCCTGTTTCTGTGCAGCGCTCTCCTCTCTCTCCTCAGCCTCAGACTGTTTTGACTGCTGTAAAACGCACCGAGGAATGAGAGGCAGAGGGAGAACAAAAATGAGAAAGGGTTAAAGATGGAGCATGGGAGAGAGAGAGAGAGAGAGAGAGAGTGTGTACTACTCGTCAACCATTGGCCGCCGCGAGCAGGCCGTAATTTTGCGTTTGCAGCCTACCCAGCCAATCCGGTGCTGTTGTAATATTTTGGGTTTATGAATGAAAGGGAGAGAGAGAGAGCAGGACGAGAGTAGTTTGATTCATCACCCGTTGCTCATTGTGCGAGTGTACGGCGATGAAACGGTGTCTGCGGCGCCGTCCGACCACGATGATGGCCCCTGCGGATTGATGTAAAGACGGCGATCGACAGATGACCGAGCCGGGATATCACGTCTGCCCGTCTTTGCAAAGACATAAAAGAAGTAAATGCAGTGCATCTGTGGACTCTCAGGTCTCTTGTCTCGTGCTATGTATTGATTCTGTTTCCAGTCTCGTGGCGTGTTTGGTGCAGCGCGATGGTAAAGCACTCGGTCAGGCTTGCAACTTTCAACGGCACCCTTTTTTTACGCGCTAGGCGAGGACATCCAGCAGCTCGTCTTTTTTCCTCGCTCGGTTTGTCTCAACAAGACGTCAAAGCTTTGTACGAGAATAGATCGCAAAGGAGTGACGCTTTTCTGTCCACCCATACCTTGGCGTACCGTTTCTCCGGTACCCCAAAGAGAAGGGTACCGATAAAATGGAACGGTTCCACTTGGTGGCACCCTTTTCCCTGGTAGTTTTTCCTTACCCTGGTCGAGGGTCTAAGGACAGAGGATGTTGCCAACCCTGTGAAACCCATCAGACAAACTGTGTTTTGCAAACTGTGGGCTATAAAAATAAAGATTGATTGATTGATTGTTTGGAAATGCGCCATTCGAGGTCCAATGTGGCAGACGTAGATTGTATCAATCAGACAAACGGACCCTAACCATAACCCTATGGACTATACCTCATCCTTCCTTTCCTCAAGCATGTCAGGGAACTACGGTAGAGCTTAGATCGGGCCCAAAAAATCAAGCCCGACCTATTAACTGTAATTACGAGCCCGAGCCCGATTAAAACCGCGACAATTTTTAAATACGTGAGCCGTAAATGTACACGTACGTCCACGTCCTCCCCACAGCGGTAGTTTCCTTGTTGTACCTGCTGCCACAGTCTAATTTACAACGATAACAGAAGCTGCTGAGATCCGCTTCCGTGAACGCATGTGTTGCTAATGACGATGCGCTTCCTGTTTTTTAAATGATGCCTTCATGGCCGCAGGTTTTTACACCTTCACACAACACAACGTGCTATAACATACCATGCGAACACGACGAGTGAGAAAAAACACAAATGCTTGATCCAGGGCCCGTTGGGCAGAGAATCTAAACTCTAAACTACGGTGGCCTTCACGGAGCAGAAAGTCTGCTGTTCTTCCTTCTTTTTGTCGTCAACTTCTGTGAAACAATGCACGAAACACGAGAGACAACAAATCAACACGTCACCAATCAAACAACACAACAAGTATGTTAATCTAAAGACAAGGAGAGGGAGGGGAATTTGAAGCAGCAGCAAAAAGTAACACAAAGCGAACACAAACGAGAACAAACAATGCCACGATCGAGACAAACGAACGAGAAAATGCTGTGACTTTACTTTTGTTCTCTGTAAATTCTTTAAAAAAACAACAACAAATCGACTCTTGTTGATGTCGTGTTTTTCATTAAGCGCCGCATGGATCATTAAACAATGCCTGGAACTCCATTGCTCCACATCTGGTGCGTTTGTCGGATGTTTCGTGTAGAACGATTCCTGCTACTTTTTTTTTTTTGTCCAAATATGTCCAGTTAGCACGTTGACCGATGACTGATGTGCTGCGATGAGACGTGACGTGCGGTCGCGTCGTCACGTTTCGTTATAAACATACTGTGACTGTTGAGACTCTTCATCATCCCACACGTTCAATCTGCAGGAATCCACATCCAGTCAGAGGCTGCTGACCCGTCACTGTCTGTCATGACTGCATCTGCTTATGACGATGACATCATCGCTCACAAGCACAAACACACACACACACACAGTTTCCGGACAATACTTTTAGTCATCTGTGAAGATAGATGGGAGACTTCGGTAAATGGATGCTGGAGCAACACTCTGCGTAAGAGGCAGTGTCGGTAAAGGGCTTCTGGGTTTGAATGCAGTTAAAATGGTGGTTCTCATGCCTTCTTATTGTCGTCTGCATACTACGTTTTCCCAGCTCTCCCGACATCAGGTGTGTCAAACTGCTTTTTGTTCAGGGGCCACATACAGCGTAATTTGATCTCGAGTGGGCCGGACCAGTAAAATAACAGCATACTAACTTATGAACAACAAGAATTCCAAATTGTTTTTCCTTTGTTTTACGTTTAAGTACCTTTTTTACAAAACATGAAATTTCTTGAGAAATTTAGTGTAATTTCAACAATATTAATATAATTTAAATATAAATTGACCATTTACACATCACAGTGGATCTTAAAAGGCACAAACATTTAGTCACAGGTATCTGGAAATGAGAAATATAGTATTTCACATTCACATTAGAATGTAATCGTAATGTGAAATTTTAACAAATTCATCCCTGGGGCTGGATTGGACCCTCTGGTGGGCCGGTTCTGGCCCGCGGTCCGTATGTTTGACACCCCTGCCCTTCGTGCTTCCTGATCCTCTGCAAATGGGTCTCTGAGCTGCATTTCTCAAGTTGTCTTTGTCCATACGGTACCAACTCACAGCCTATATATCGTGACCGTTTTGGCGTGTGTTGACGTAAACAGGAAGTTTTTGGCTTGATTTGAGAATGTGTTACTGGTGAGAAACAAGGAACAACACTGAAAAGTAGGAGCTTGGATTTCTGTTAAGGGTTAGCCTAACCCTAACCCCAGAAAACAAGTGTTAAAAATGAGCTTCTCAATTATAGCTAATAGTCATTTTAGTTTGTGAATGTTTCCAAAATACTTCATTTGGTTTTTGCAGTAAAACGGAGCCAGCAGCTTCATTTAAAAGCTGTTTTTACTTTTATAGAGGCTATAAAACGGTTACGTAATACGAGAGCAGAATAGACTCGGTCGAACCACTTTTTTAAAACAGTGTTGACCCGTGCTGAAAATGACGCCAAGGTAAAATGGGTCACCCACTTATCAGTGAGGTTGGCGGGTCGATTCCCCCTGACCCCTGACCCCTTCTTCTTCTTCTGTATAGGTTGTGCCGCCGTGTGTCCCTGGGCAAGATACAGCTGAACTCGCTGTGTACTGTTGATGTATGTGTGAACTGCTGAGTGGCCTGTTAAGTGCTCCGAGGGGTCGATTTGACTACAAGCGCTGTAAATAAAGTCCGTTCGCCAATGTAGCAGCACATTTCCATTAAGTTCACAGAGTTCGTTCGGAAGATACGCTCTCATGCCATGTGATCCCGTCTCATGACTGTCTGCAGGAGGTTTCAGGGAATTGGATGACGTCATGCAGCTGATACTATACAGTAGCATGTTCAGTGTCCATAGTATACAATAGACCAGTCTCTTTCATCGGTCATGGTGGAATTCCTGCTTGTACGAGAGACTGAAAATGAAAGGAATGTTTTCATTTTCTTCTCAAAGCACTTCTTCATTACTCACTCACACACACTCTGCAGAGAAGTCGGGTCACATCGGGACAGTGTTAGTGGGTTTCTTTCTTCTTATCTCGTCAACACAGCGACACGCCAGCTAACCTCAGTTCAGCACGAGTTATCTAAGGTTGATGTCCATGTGTAGAAGTCTTGAGCTGCGTCTCTTCAGCGAGTGTCCCCGAGTGAACTGAATCTTGGTTAGATAAAGTATTCGATGGATTCTCTCTCTCTGAGAATCACAAAAGTAAAACTAAAACCTGTAATGGACACACACTTTCGTCCTCCTCCAGTTGTCACATATTTTGCTATTTAACGCTGCAGGATGCCATCGCCACATGTTTGTCAGTATAGCTGTGTTTTTGGATCTTGTGATGAGCCGAGAAAGTGATTTGCTTTATGTGAATACTGTAAAGACAAAATAAAATGGCCACATACAGTAGTGCTAGTGAAAACAGCGGGTTGCAGTATGGCTGAGATTGCCCGGAAACCTCAGAAGTGGATTTTAACGCTCGGAAAACACTGGTAACTGCTCAAGAATAAGAATCTGACCTCATTTTCTGAAGCCTCCAGAACTTGCAGTTTTGGCTGCGACCATTGGAAGCAAATGGAAGTTTGGAGGCATCACCTCCAACCAGACTACTGTTGGACGATATCAGCTGTCAATCACACTGGTGTCCACTCGTATACATATATACAATTTAAACAGGATCCTCAACTTGTCCACATTGACCTCACCAAGTTTGAAGATGATCGCATGACAAGTTTGTTCAAATACCATTGATGCAAAAATTGCCAAAAATTGATCTTTCAATCCAAGATGGCAGCCTTCCTATTGGGTTCGGATCATGGTCATTAATGTAATTTTTTCTTCATCTAGACCTTCTACATATGTGTACCAATATTTGTGCATGTACGACAATTGAACCGGGTGAACCATGAGTTTTTGAGCATGGGAAAGGCCTGAAAAACTTGATTAATTGGCAGAATAATATAACAAATAGAACCTTGTGCCCTAAAAATAGTGATCGAGACATTTACTTCTTTGGGAAGTGTTTACTAACAGTATAAATCAGGTGAAAAGTAGGCTAATTTCCTCATAAATGTTCCCGTAAATTTACTCCATAAAACTTACTTCCCTAGGAAACTGGAAGAAAAATAATAGCTGGACTATTGTTTTCGTAAAAAAATAATTATTCTAAATTCCTCAAAAATGATCCACTGCTGCCCAAAGTTTTATGATGTCATGCAGGCAGTGTTTGCAACCACAAAGAGAAACTTTAGACTGAAATGTAAAGTTGCTTTTTCGAGGGTTCTGTGCTGAAATTATGCAGAAAGAGCGTACATTAAAATGCACACAAAAAGATGCTCTTGACCAAAATCCATACTCTTTAATTCACAGGACAATGAACTGAGCATTAGACCATTAGAGGGGAATGGTTTTCCTCTGCACTGACAACCCCCTAAAGACCATGTGACAAAGATTTTAACCTCTGCACGGGAGACTCTGGCCTTAGAAAAGAGCCTCTGTCAGGGGTTAACACACAGTGGTGTATTTATGTGCTGTGTACTAAAAGGCTGCTTCAGAGCGGTGGATGTATGATGGGGGGGGGGAATAGCTCCAGATGATGTAGGAGTTTGGCTGAATCCCATACAGCTGGGGCTCTGGCTTTGGTACATGCGGAGTGGCTGGAATGTAATGTCTACTTCCCTCTTGTTCTCTGGTTTTGAGGTTTCTATTTTTCCTGTCTCGGTGTGCGTCGGTGTGAGGGCCGCGCGGCGCGCTGCGGCGTGTGGGTGTGCGACGCTTTCAGCTGTTTGTGATGACGGCCTCCTGACCTGTCGTGAACCCTTCCCGCCCGCCGCTCCACCTCGCTCTCCAGTGGCTGTTCTACTTCCTTTGGTTCCACTTGGACACGCCAAATATTTGCATAGGCGAGACGATTCCCCCCCCTGAACCCTAACCCACCGGCTCCGGGTAAGGAGCCGGCGGAGACAAAAGACCGTCAGTTGTCATTTGCATGCAATTTGCATCTGATTCCCCCGGAGACTGTTTGCCGTGTCAGGAGGCCAAATTAACCAGTGTTCTGTTTTAGTCAGATTTGCATCTCATTTGCATCAGAGTTGCTTAACGAGGGTTACTTAGCTAAAGTGACCCCCACGGAAACTCCTTACATTGTGCTCAGATAGTGCGATCAGCTAATTTCATTAAGGCAAACTGCTGTCTGACTGAGAGAGAGTGCCTTTGGATGTAATCATTAAAAAGGGACGAGGGCTCCGCAAGCTGTTTGTAATCAGGCTGTTTTAGCACGCATATGGACATTGTGTCATATTTACTGTAAGGATGAAAGATTAGGCATGGAGGGGGTGGCGGGCGGCATCAATCTCACTCAGCATCTTGGAGCAGGCACATTAATCATCCCATCTACGGGAAACCGTCCTCATCAGACTTGCGGGGCAACAGTGTGCCCACATGGCGATGACGATCGCCCGACGCGAGGACGAACAGAAGGCGAGTGAGTGGCTCGCTGAGCAGGAGCTCCACAGCCAATGCTTCTTCATTGATCCTCGGGACTTGGGCTGGACGCTCGCCGGTGCTTTGTCCGGGGCTAATGTGTCCACGCGGCTGTGTGAAAGTCCCAGCGAGTGGCGTCGCGTGCAGGCCAAATCATTTACCTCCCCCAGTTCCTCTGCTACCTCTTCCTCTCTCTCCACTCACCACATCCATCCTGTGTGTTGTGATCCTTTCATTCATGGAGGTGCAAGAGAAGCTTTGTGGGCATATGAAATCCTTCAGGTATGGTGTGGTGGATTTCTGCCACCACTAGGAGGTGCTGTTTTCAAAATGCACCGTTTTTGTCATAGTCGTCTTCAGCAGCTCTCCATCATCAATCATAGCAAGATTGATTCGGATTGGACCTTCCATCGCAAAGTTATAAGAATTTTGTTGTATATTGCGAAAAATCACAATTTTTGCCAAATTTGGCAACCCCTATCTTGTACGCCATGCAAAAACTTTGAACAACTTTTGTTCCTCAACTGGTCCACATTGACCTCACCAAGTTTGAAGATGATCGCACAAAGCTCGAAGCACAAGTTCATTCAAATACCGTTGGTGCAAATTCGCCAAAATCGCCAAAAATCCTGTGTTGTGATCCTTTGATTCATGGAGGTGCTAGAAAAAGCTTTATGGGTAGATGGAATCCTTCAGATATGATATGGTGGATTTCTGCCACCACTAGGAGGTGCTGTTTTCAAAATATACCATGTTTTTTCATCGGCGTCTTCAGCAAGTACCCATCATCAATCATAGCATGTTTGGTTCGGATCGGACCTTCCATCGCGAAGTTACAAGAGTTTCGTTGAATCTGAATTTTCACGGAAATTTGGCACCCCCTATCTCGTACACCATGCGACATTTTAATAAACTTTCAATATCTTTTGTTCCTCAACTGGTCCACAGTGACCTCACCAAGTTGGAAGATGATCGGACCAAAGCTCTAGAACAAGTTTGTTCAAATACCGTTGGTGCAAAATCGCCAAAAATCCTGTGTTGTGATCCTTTGATTCATGGAGTTGTGAGAAAAAGCTTGATGGGCTTGGATTAGAATCCTTCAGATATGATATGGTGGATTTCTGCTACCACTAGGAGGTGCTGTTTTCAAAATGTACCATGTTTTTTCATCGGCGTCTTCAGCAACTACCCATGATCAATCATAGCATGTTTGGTTCGGATCGGACCTTCCATCGCGAAGTTACAAGAGTTTCGCTGAATCTGAATTTTCACGGAAATGTGGCGCCCCCTATCTCGTAGACCATGTGACATTTTAGTAAACTTTCAATATATTTTATTCCTCAACTGGTCCACAGTGACCTCACCAAGTTTGAAGATGATCGCACGAAAGCTCTAGAACAAGTTCGTTCAAATACCGTTGGTGCAAAATCGGCAAAATCGCCAAAAATCCTGTCTTGTGATCCTTTGATTCATGAAAGGTGGAAGCTTTATGGGTAGCTGGAATCCTTCAGATAGGATATCGTGGATTTCTGCCACCACTAGGAGGTGCTGTTTTCAAAATGTACTGTTTTTTCGGATTGGACCTTCCATCGCAAAGTGATAAGAATTTAGTTGGTTTTTTTTTGCCAACTTTGGAGCCCCCTAGCTCGTACACCGACATTTTAAAACACTTTCAATAACTTTATATCCTCAACTGGTCCACAGTGACCTCACCAAGTTTGAAGATGATCGCACCAAAGCTCTAGGACAAATACCATTGGTGCAAATTCGCCAAAAATCACCAAAAATCCTGTGTTGCGATCCTTTGATTCATAGTGCAGATATGATATGTTGGATTTCAATGAGGAGAATCCATCCTGGCTTTTGTTTGTGGATTTCATCATGTGTGTTTGCTTTGAGTAAAAGGCTCGGATTGGAAGTGGGGAATTGTTGCGTCGCAGTTTCTGTCTCTACGATCTCGCCCTGCAGTTGTTTTTCTTTAATGAAAGGAATGTTACATCCAGAGAAAATGTTTTGATTAAATGTTCTCCTCAAGGATTTATCAAACGCTTTCATATATATATATATGTTGTATACATTCATTGGTCATGGCTTTAACAACATTTATGCTCCCGTTGAGTGGTTTTATTAGGAGAATGTAACTCCCGTTCTTCACTGTTGTGTGTGTGTGTGTGTGTGTGCGCGCTCTAATCCCGTCTATGCAAGCGGATGAAAATGCCCTTGTTGGCTAAATCTGCAATTATTCCGTCTGTAAGCAGACTCGCCTGCACTCACACTCTCATTACCAAGTGTTTAAGTGTTTAGTAGTGTGCGAGGTGCTTCGCTGTGCACACACACACACACACACACACACACGGCGAGGCTGCTGGTAAGTCTAATGAGGGAAAAGGCCTTGAATGGTTCCATTGCTGTGATGCATTAAACCTTAATAACCTGTCCTTTCAGTTCACTCTTAAGAACATGCTCCAAAGCCCATAATATTTGCCCTTTTTCTTCCTCTCTTGTCTCTTTTGTCTAATTGCTTCCTTCAGTTAAGTTGCCTCTATTTTGTCCTTGAAAGATTGTTCTTCCCTCTTTTTTTTACCAAGTCACATTTTTTGGGCTCTGGATGAGGTGAAGGTAGCGCGTTTGACTTTGACTTTGTATAATTCACTAAGCGCTGATACCGAATTGAATGGGAATCGGACGTCGTCAAAAGGGGGGTCGTGCAATTAAAATGTTCGCATCATCATATTGAGACGCGGCGCTTGAATGTGGTAAAAAAAGAATCTCTAATGTGCACGTTTTGCCATTCTATCGCCCAAAATGAAAACCCTCAGGACTAACATTAAGGAATCAAAGTTCATTTTCAAAACGTGTTTCATGAATTATCCAAATCAAGGACTAATCTCTAAGTGGGTTTTTCTCTCCTCTTTTAGCCTAAATCCTGTTTTCGTTGTTTCTTCGGTCACATGTTAACACATCGTCTCCTTGACTCCGAACAAACTAAACCCGTCAAAAAAAGCTAAAGTGAGCTCTTGAGTTGGAATTGTTTGTTTCTGCTACTTGTTCCAGTGATAAAAATGTTTTACTTTTAAACCAGCCCAGTCCTAAAGCGACCCAAACGGACATAATTAAACCGATCCGGTCCAGATGTTTATGTGGATCTGTAGAGGAGTTAAGGGATGTTTTAAAGAAGTGGAACTGGACATGGAACTGGATTTTCACATCGAAATTTCAAGGTCAGAAATTGGAGCCACTGTGAATGTAATGGAGGCGTTCGCTGGTTACATCTGTGTTCTGTATAATAATAATACATTAGATCAATAATACAGCTCATAATGTTACGACTTTTTTGAATATTATGACCTTATTCTCATAATATTACAACTTTATTCTCGAAAATTAAGACTTTATTCTCGTGACACATGACTTTATTCTCTTAAAATTATGACTTTAGTCTTGTAAAATTATCCCTGTTTTAATATTATGATTTTATTCTAATAAAAATAAGACTTTATTCTCAAAGTGTTACTTTATTCTTGTAGAATTGACTTTATTCTCGTAAAATTGTCTTTATTCTCGTAAAATTGACTTTATTCACTTAAAATTATGACTATTCTCGTAAAATGTACTTAATTCTTGTAAAATTATGACTTTATGCTCATAAAATTGACTTGATTCTTTTAAAATATTACTATTCTTGTAAAATGTACTTAATTCTTGTAAAATAATGACTTTTATATGACCTTTATCAGGTAATATTATGACTACATTACGACTTTATCCTCATAAAATACAATTGTTTATTCTCACAATATTACTTTATTCTTGTAAAATTGACTTTATTCTCATGAAATTATGACTTAAAGAAGTCAACTGATGTGGAACCGGAAATGATCACTGAAACGTCAAGAAATCAGAGCCATCAAAGAAAGCACGCAGACCAGGGATTCAAACCCAGCTCCTTCTTGCTGTGAAGCAACCGTGCTAACTAACCACTGTGCCGCCCATGTGACCCATGAACGCTCGGCTTCTCCCGCTTCACGACATGGCGCCGGACTGACACCGGTTTGTTTCGTGTGTGAGACGAGGACGATCAGTCGCGTACGATCAGCACGTCATCCGTTCCTTGCGTGACTGTCACACACTCGCGATTAGCCGTAGCCGTCTGGGCTTGATTTCACCATCAAAGAGAGCTGCAGTGTGGTTCTCAGACGAGTCGGAAGGCCAAACAAGTGCAGGAATAAACTAGTTAATTCCACTGTGCCGCGCTGCCAACCACTCTGGGCTTGTGTATATATTCCATACCATGTCCTGTTTGTGTTTACCTCCCAGTGTTTATGCCTTCAGATGTCCTCCTGCATTGGGACCAGTTGCCACATACACACAACCCTCAGCTGGCTGCCAGTTTCTTTAGATGTTTGTGTGTGTGTTGCTATATGTTGTGGATTAGAATAAAGGGCAACTTCATGTGTTGACGCCCTGAGCGGTGTCTGTATGGCGAGCAGTAAGTGCCTAATGTGTGGTCACAGTTGACCGAGGCCTCGTCCACGTTGTTGTTGCTTTGCCACGGGGGGTTGGTGGGGAAGGGGGGGGGGGGGTTAGCCGAGCCGCTGACTGCTGCTGCTGTTTAATGCGCTCTGACCCAGAAACTGAGGTCTGACCTCTTTAGCTTCTACTTATAGAAAATGGCTCCCTCCCTCGCTGCCTCACTCCCCTCTCCCTTCATCACCTCATCCTCTGTTGGCCTTCTCTCCTCCTGTGATGTGATGTTACACCTTCTAACCCCCCACCACCCCCTCCGTGAGCCGTCTCTGTGAATCCGTCTTGGACTCGTAGTTTATTTTTTTTTACTTTTGTAACACCCTGCTTGAATCTGCGAGTTAAAAAGTCCCATTATTCTCATATTACTTTATTCTTGTAAAATTATGACTGTATTTTCGTAAAATTTACTTTATTCTTGTAAAATTTACCTCATTCTTGTAAAATTATGACTGTATTTTCGTAAAATTTACTTTATTCTTGTAAAATTATAACTGTATTTTCGTAAAATTTACTTTATTCTCATAAAATTTACCTTATTCTTGTAAAATTTGCTTTATTCTTGTAAAATGTGCTTTATTCCCATAAAATTAGGACTGTATTTTCATCAAAAATTGAATTTATTTTATTCTCATAAAATGTACCTTATTCTCATAAAATGTACCTTCTTCTTGTAAAATTTGCTTTATTCTTGTAAAATGTGCTTTATTACCATAAAATTAGGGCTGTATCTTCATAAAAAATTTAATTTATTCTCGTAAAATTAGGACTGTATTTTCGTAAAATGTACTTTATTCTCGTAAAATGTACATTATTCTCTTAAAATGTACTTTATTGTCATAAAATGTACTTAATTCTCGTAAAATTATGAATTTGAATATGAATATTATGACTTTATTCCCGTAAAAGTACAACTTTATCATAAAATTATGACTTCATTGTCATTATATGACTTTATTCTTGTAAAATTTACTTTATTCTCCAAATATTACGACTTTATTCTCCTAACATTACTTTGTTCAGTTAAAATTATGACTTTTATCCTTTTTTTGTATAATGATCTTATTCTCTTAAAAATCTGACTTATATAACCATCCCATAACATTATGCCTTTTTAAATATTGTATCTTCTACTCTACTACTCCGTCGTAGTTTCTTCTGACTTGATAAAAATAATAATTACCACTTGGTGAAGTAGATTTTATTTGTTGAAAAAGTATGAAAAAGAAAGAAAATAACGTACCGTGACACGCTCACTTTATAGGTGTGTGAGTTATGAACATCACAGGTGGATGACACCGTGAAGACAGATATTGCTCTTTTAAATCTCCAGGCACAATAAAATAACCCCACAGATTAAATGACACACTGTGACTCAATTGCCTCCCAATGCAACACGACGGTTTAATGTATGTTTATTATACATTTCCCTGTTCAGAGGTGGTTATACATACATAATACCATATATATGTACAATACATACATGTGGTAATATTGAAGTTTTATTTATTAACGGCTGTCAAATCCCATTGCTGAGATTTGACAGCGTGGTCATTTACCATCATCACAACTGCACACACACACACACACACACACTGCTTTTGTTTTACTGTGTTTTAATCCAATGTCTGTAGGCTATACAGCGTTATGATGTGTTTTCACTCGAGCAGCTAATCATAAAAATGAAATGCACGTTTCCTAACAACACAAATCATCAAATGACAGCTCCTCCTTATTACTGCACACAGAGAGGCTGAAGCTTATGGGCAAAAAGTGCTTCTTTATGTCTATTATTATTAGTTACTATGAGAAATCAGTTGATAGTCAATTAATGGAGAATTTTAATTTCACTTTTAGTGTCAAACATTTATTTTTAGATAATAGAGATGATCACCTGAAATAATAATACATGAAATGTACATTTTATATGTTCTCAAATGTCCTGTTTTGTCCACAAACCAAAATGATTCAGTTTTAATACTTTATTTGTTCTTTGGGGCAAAGAAACCAAGAAAAAGCTTCAAACCAATTAGCCTTAACCATAATTTCTACTGGCCTAATCCTAATCCCTAACCTCAGCCTAATTTTAAAGCACGTCTTCAATGTAAAATGTTGATTTTTGTCCCTGTAAGGATTGGAAGACGAGTCCCCATAATCTGAGTGTGTGAACAGATGTAGGTCCTCACAACATAAGGAATACCAGGTACACACTCACACACACATTCTGGTTTTGCATCGTTTGTGTGGACTCTAACCTTAACCATCACAATTTAACTTAATATCTAACCCTAACGTAAACCTAAGCCTGAAAAAGACCGTTTAAGTTGTGTGGACATGCCAAAAATGTCCTCACAAAGATGGGTGCAGGGCCTTGCATTCATTTCCCGGAGACTTAATCTAACCGTAACCATAATTTCTACTGGCCTAATCCTAATCCCTGACTTTAGCCTAACTTTAAAGCACATCTTCAATGTAAAATGTTGATTTTTGTCCCTGTAAGGAAGACGAGTCCCCATAATCTGAGTGTGTGTGAACAGATGTAGGTCCCCACAACATAAGGAATACCAGGAACACACTCACACACACATTCGGGTTTTGCATAATTTGTGTGGACTCTAACCTTAACCATCACAACTTTACTTAATATCTAACCCTAACTTAAACCTTATCCTCAAAAAGTCTGTTTACGTTGTGTGCACATGTCAAAAATGTCCTCACAAAGATGGGTTTGCTAGGACAGTTGGTCCTCACGGCGTACTAAAGACACAGACACACACACACACACCTCTTGTCCTGTTATTTTGACTTATATAAGCTGTGTTACTGTTTCTGTTTGACCTCTCACTGTGGTGACAGTCGCTCCTGTGAGAGCGCAGCCTCGTCCCATCCAATCAGGCTCAACACGTGTGTGTGTGTGTGTCTGAAATATTCAGCTACAAAGAGAGCAAATATGACTCGGGTTAAAATATAAGTTGAGCGAACAGGGGGGGTGGGGGGTGGGAAATTATATTTGGGGTCGAACACACAGACGTCGTAAGAAACTCGCTTTAAAAGTTTTAAAACTGCATAAAAACCCACTCGTGTTCTAAACTTTTGAGTGTGAGACACGTGTGCAGGTCCACAAACCTTATGAACACACTTATTTTAACAAACGAACAAAAACTGTGTGCATGTCAACATGTGTTTATCACCCCTCTGGACTCCACACACACACACACACACATGTCTGGTCCGTCTCTAAATGTCACCCCCTCCTTGCGCAGTGCGGGAGATGTTATGCAACTTAGTCCCAATGACTACAGCTCTCTCTCTCTCTCTCTCTCTCTCTCTCTCTCTCTCTCTCTCTCTCTCTCTCTCTTGCGCCGTGTCAACAAAAGCCTGCCGGCTGCAGATCTGTCCACGGGCAGCCTGTTGTTTTTGTTATTTTCCTTTTCTGTCTG
Source organism: Microchirus variegatus (assembly GCF_963457635.1). Classification (NCBI taxonomy): domain Eukaryota; kingdom Metazoa; phylum Chordata; class Actinopteri; order Pleuronectiformes; family Soleidae; genus Microchirus; species Microchirus variegatus. The sequence goes on along the minus strand of NC_139814.1, from coordinate 24,935,127 downwards.
TGATTACAGACGACATTAGCGGCCGTAATTATACGATCTGATACGACGTGCCGTGCCTGGGCAAGAATCGTGTAAATAATAGATCTGCTTCTGTCTGTCTGTCTGTCTGCCTGCTCTCTGTGTGTGTCTGGTGTGACAAAAAAGTTTGGTCTTGCACCATTTGACAATTTTCAAGGTCCAGTTCCTCTCCCTCTCTCTGTCTTTACAGCTCTGTAACCAGTGGCTCGGTTGTTGGGTTCTTGTGCACTGACTTCACCTCTCTCTCTCTCTCTCTCTCTCTCTCTCTCTCCGTTGGATGAGTCATTGCTTGGATAATCAGGCCCAGAGCTTTACGAGGATAACTCAGCCCCCTAACGGCAGACGCGCTTCTAAACCCACCATCACCACAACCAGAATAATAACACAACAAAAAAAAAACAATAGAAAGAGCGATGCGTTAAAAAAAAAAAAAGAAACAAACAAAGATCGATTAAGATGCAGGGATTTATTTCACCTGTGTGCACATGATTTCCATTTTTCGACTTTGTGTTTGCCTGCATGTCTTTGCATAAATGCACTTATGCATGCATGTGTGTGTGTCGGTGTGTGTGTGTGTGTGTGCATGTACGAACTTGTCCCTTCCCTGCTGGTTTTGGTAGGTCATCGGGTACAGTGAGTTGGCACATCGGGGGTTTTCCCCAGGTTAGTGCCAAGGCCGGTGCCCAGGATAATTATGGTATTATTGCGTGTGTGTGTGTGTGTGTGTGTGTGTGTGTGTGTGTGTGTGTGTGTGTGTGTGTGTTATTTTACCAGAACATTCTCTCCCTCTTCCTTCATTGCCCTCACATTCCCGCTCTGCACTGTGTCTGAAGCCAGTGGTGCCATCTGTCAGTTGTGTGTCTTTGTGTATATATGTATATATGTGTGTGTGTGTGTGTGCCCAGAGCTTCAGAGGAGGCCAGTGTATTATGCAAATTAGATAGAGAATGAGGGGAAAAAAAAAAAGAGGGTGGCAGTGAGCGGAAGGGCAGAGAGGGGTGGAATGGGAACGGTCCCTCACATGTGTTGCGCGTTACTGCAAGTGTGTGTTTGTGCGAGTGCCCGAAGAGCTGCAAAGTCAGCCATTAATTTGACCCCTTCCTGGCAGCGTGAGTGTGTTTGTGGTTTGACAAGTGTGTGTGTGTGTGTGTGTGTGCGGACTGGAAAGCGGCTGGTACCACCGGTTTCCTTTACTGGAAGACGCACCGAGAAGCTGCAGAGGTCCAAGTGGTTATAGAGGATGGAAAAAGTGCGACGACGACGGCAGCAGCAGCAGCCGCCCCGAAAATGTCCCACTTCTGTCACAAAGATCACTCCGTTGTCACTATTACTGACATCAAACTGTACCCGAGGAACGACGAAAAGTGCTAGATTAGCTCTCGTAACGTTGCGGCGGAAGACCTGGTTAAACGGATGACACTCGGATGAGATGCACGCACGCACACGCACACACACACCACATTAAAGCACGACTGTCACAACTTAATTAGACGTCGTCATACGATAGTCATTGTAGTCATATGGTGTTTTTAGTAAAAACACACTCGGTCGCCGTTTGATGTGATCTGGTCCGTTTTATTCACACGTCGCGTTACAAGAGCTGTACCAGGGCGACATGTTCTTCTTCTCTTTTACAGTTGTGAGGTTGAAACCGAGCCAGTGACGAGTGCCTTATTATATGAAATTACAAAACACGCTCTGTAATTAGCAATCAGAATTATATATCTGTATTTTGTCATCTATCTTTTCTTTGACATGGTCTAGTCACTTACAGAGGCCGCTGACTATTGTCTTGCAACAAATTTAGTCTCTTGGTGGCGGCTAATGATAGCTCCTAGCATAATATGCTATCAGCTGTTCACCTCTCGCTGTCCAGCATGCTCTGCGAAACACAAAAAATAAAGCTACAACCAGCACAGCTAGCACAAGATAGCTTAATCGCAACTCTTTATCAGGTGAAATTCAGTCCATATGTGCGCTATGCTAGGTGGCGACGCACCCCATTTCTGTTTTTTTTCAGTAGCCTCCAGTTTAGCCTGTGGCTAGTTGTTAGCATGTCAATGATTTTGTTTGTCTCTGTGTTATTCGTCTGCATACTTGCTAATCATGGGTTTAACTGGGGACTGTGGGGCATTCACAGAGCAGCTAGCTAGGCTAGCTTGAGTCCAATTCTGGTCTGATTTAACTCATACAAGCAGCAGTAAAGTGACTTTGAAATCACATTATTTGAAATGTTACAATTTGATTTAGAAGAATGTCAGTTAGACTAACATTTTTAGCTACTAACTACTATATTTTTAATGGTACATGGTACACTGACTGTGGCTAATGTCCATCAACAGCTACTTCAAAAGATGATCAAATGATCCAAACCAGTAGCAGAAACCTTTGTCTTTGGCTAACTGAGATGTTGAAAGAAATTAAATATGATTGGAACTGTCTCCACATTGCTGAACCTCAGTGTTTTGACATTTTCATCTTCTATATTTAAATATGTTTCAAGATTTTCTTCTTTTTCTGCCTTCCTAGTCATAGATCAGTGGTTGTCAAACTTTTTCACCTGAGAAAATATTGGGCTCTCAAAATAACACCATTATCCACTAACGTTAAAACAGCTTCTATATTTAAATGGTATATACAGTAGTATTTATGATTTTCCTCCCAAGTACCGCCACAGGAAGCTTGCGTACCACTGGTGGTACATACGCACCACAGTTTGAGAACCACGGTTATAGATCAAAGTCTGTTTTGGCTCGTCAACATTGCAGCAATAGTCATAAATACCATAAACATAAACTCCAGTACATATATAAACAATCTCTACGATGCTTATGTGCATTGTTTGCATGTGTGTGTTTGTGTGCGCAGCTGTGTCTCGCACACACGCTGTGTTTGTATGGACAGCTGGAGGGAAACTCGCTTCGCTCCCGATGCGCCGGACTCTCGGCACGACCCACTGCGAATGTTCCCATGCCAGAGTTGGGCAGAGCAGTTCCCACAGCATGCAGAGAGAGATGCCTCCAGTCAGGATGTTCTCTGCTGTTGCTCCGTGAAAGGCCCCGTCGGATCCCGGGCCCGGTGCCAAACCTTTTCAGCTTCAGCTGAGATGTTTTTGAGGCTTTGCTGTTGCATTTTAACCCCCCGTGTGGCTGGTACGCGAGCTCTCAGGTGAGAATCTCCCCAAGACGAATGTCTGCGTTCAGGTAATTGTTATGTACATTCCGCAAACGACGTGATGAAAACGTTGACACGCTGTAGATCATACTCAAGGTGCAGTTTGTGCCTGTAAATCAGGACGGACAACTTCACCAAATAGCAGCTGTTTGAACGCATCACAGAAGAGAGGGCATGTGTTAATTACAACCCCTTATGTTCACATCAGTGTGTTGTATGATACCGTACATATATAGGCCTTTTACCCCTCAGGATATAGACAAAACTGCTGTCTTTTCTGCCACTGTAGAATCACGCGCTTGATCTTCACCAAACAACCCTAACGAGGACAAGAGCGCAGAGCTTCAAGTAGTTGATCCTCAGCAAATTCACAAAATAAACAAAACAAAACAAAACAAAAAAAAAAACCTAAATTGGAATCAGCACAGATGATTTATTGTCGTCACAGCTGGCCAGTTAATGGTGTGTGTGAAGAACCTGCAAGCAATTTGAAATGGAGCAAAGCAGGAGACTCTGGTCAAAAACATACCTTGGGGCAAAATTACAAAGTGCGAGTACAAAAAAAGACCCAGTTGGTTGCAGATGAGGAGAGTAATTGAAATTTATTACTTCCACCCTTTTGGTTCAGCTCGGGCTACGTGAATGCTGCGCGGGCTCTGTTTGTTGGTCCCAGTGGCAAAAGTGTGGTTCCAGCTTTTGGTTTGGTCATGTCATCCTCGTTTTAACGTCTTACAGTAATGACTACTCAGTGTTTGCCACATCCTCTCGTGTTGTTGTGACTGGACCATTAGGAATTAGCTGTTTTGCGTTATGTCTCGTGGACTCTGACCGTGAGGGGAAAAAAAAAATCCCATCTGCCATGTGACATCAGACCTTTTGTCTTTCAAGCACATGGGCAGCGATCAGTGGATAATGGACATCTGAAGTGCGTTATTCATCTAATTTTGAGCAGAACACATCTGCAGCGGCTTAGAGAACAGGTGGCATTAGTATCCATCCATTCATCCATGTAGCCAGTCCCAGCTGACACTGGGTGAAGAAGTGGACTGGACTAGACCTATGGGCATTTTGGATTCTCCAGTTATTCCAGTTCCATGTCCTTGAACGGCCAACGTACCTGGAGAAAACGCACAGAAATGGGTAGAACGTGCAGTGAAAGGATGATGGAGCCTCATCATATGGCATGTTTCCGTCATGGTACAGTTACGGGACGGTTTGGAATGACAAAGCCCTCGGTACCCTTACTTGGTAGGCCCTTACCCTTACTTACTTGTTTTTTTCTGCTTGGTTTGTGGCTGCTCTTCTCAACAAGACGTCAAGCTTGGAAGAAATGGAGCGACACTTTTCTGTAACCCAACCGGCTGACTGTCATGGGTCCATCGCCGCCCGTACTGTACCATTACCCTGGTAACCCAAAGGAAGGCTACTGAACCAAACTGTTCCATTCGGTGGAAACACGCCATTACTGTACGGTGGTCTGAAAACAATCAGCGTTTCAAGAAAAAGTCCTCAAAAGGTCCTCTGAATTAACCCGAAGACATTTCATCAGCCTTTAATATCATTTCTTTGAGGTCTCCAAAAGAGAATTGGTTATTTACAGACCGAAAACTACTTAGAAGCAATCAAACAAATGGCAGGTCATGCTAACTGTTCTGAACTTGCAACTCTCAGTGACACAAATAGAAATGGAATAATAAGCCTTTGATAAGTCTGCCTTTTTGGTTTGGTGCGGGAAAGGTGGAGGTGGTAAAGCGAGCACTGTAAATGTGAGATGAAAACCAATAAATGTGACTTAAGTGACCGACTCCTAATAGAAACTGTAAAGTGACGTCTAGCCCTTTTAAAGCCTCTCAAAGATCAAATTTAAATTCATCACGCCGTCTCCTCCTCCTCCTCCACTCGCCACATTTTCATTATTAGCCGATAGTAATTAGGTGTCATAACTATGGCCCATATGCCACCAGCACTCCATTTAACAATCTTTCCCCCGTCTTTACCACAAAGTCACAGACGGCAAAGCTGTCACGGCCAAATGGAGCGGATGTTTGCTTTGACGCATCCTCCACACGTGCCCTCTTCTTATATAACGACATCGCACTCCTTCGTTCTTCTTAACAGTCGTACATTTTGCGTGTGCTTCGCGTCTTTGTCACTTGAACATCAACAACTGATCCAGTTGTGCGTCTGAGAATCCGTGCCGAGGAGCGATTCAGCGTTGAAGAGAGTTGACCTTACACCTTTTTTTTCCGAGGCGCAGGCACAAAAACAACACCGACGGCAACTAATTCCCACAGTTAATTTTACAGCTTCACAATGTTTTGACAAGCAAGTGAAAGGTAGCGCGCACACAAAAAAGTCGGCGACGGCAGTGTACGAATTATAAAGGTAAGGAATCAGCCGTGAAAGCAAGGTCAAAGATAATTAAAAAGATAATTACATGAATGCTGCAAGAGTTTTAGGGCTAATCTGAAATGGTGAAACAGCCCCCCCCCCCCCCCCTTCACATAGCTTGATCTAAAGTTGGAGAGCCCTACGGCCTTGATTTTAATCAGGCCTTAATATTTAATTCTTCTTTATTAAAAGAAAATAAGTATGTTGAACTGCAAGACGGCATGTGTGTGTAAAACGGCTGTCGAGCCTTTGTGTTGCTATGGAATCTTAAGTGGTAATTCATGTCGTCCATCGCGGAGATAAATGAGAAATAAACATTAACGTGAAAAGATGTTTGTTCATCAGATGGCAGAAAGAATGAAGAAATATATAGGTTATAGGTTGTCATTAGTTTGGATTGTTTATTTTTGACTTGGAGTTCAAAATCATTGGCGATCATGATCCAAGACTTTCATTTTACATTTGCTATTTACTGCTCACAGTGCAACCAATATTTTTAAAGACACGAGAATGAAGTTACTGGATTGTAATGAAGAACTTACCTGCAAATGAAAGCAGATTCATTTAAAAGCCGATACCTGGTTCAGTGTGTGTAGTAACCCTGCTGTCCATGTGGATTGTTCACCAAATTAGTAGAGTAGCAACCAAATCCTGCTCAAACTCTTTTGCTCAAATTGAAAACAGAAATTAGCATCCCAAAGTAGGGGGTTGGTATTGGTATATCAGATCCGGATATCGGACAGATAAAAAATGTAAATTACGATCCAATTACTATCCAATTACAATCCAAAAATCCCATATTAAGAAACTTTGATGTCATGATTGATGACCAGTTGACCTTTACCCATCATGTCACGTTGCACTATTCAATATAAGAAAGATCGGATCCATACCCAACTCAACAGGCTACCCATCTCCTAGTGAAGGCGTTGGTCATCTTCTGGCTTATGTTACGGGCCGATGCTAACGCGCGGCACAAGATAATCCAGACTCTTTTCACGCGTCGTTCCACGCTGGTGGATTGGCGTCCTTGTCTATCTTCGAGAAGCTCCTGAAGACCCATCTCTTCCAAGAGCATCTTCTGTCCTAGTACTTAGCCTACCCACTCCAGTCCACGGGTCCTATCTAGTGGAGTTCTTTCCGAGACTTCTTCTATGTAGCGCATTCCTCTTTTGTAATTCACTTTGGATAAAAGTGAATAGTCCCATCCTTAGTTTATAGAGACTTTATCTCACTGTCCTTTGTCTCTTGTTGCCACAGACGAATAACTTGGCACCACATCCACAACTTTCTTGTTCCGTTTCGTCGAAAACGTCGATCGTGTTCTCCTTCACCTCCTCCATCGGTGTGTGGGAGTTCAGCCTCGCTAGACTGTCTGGCTTGATCTGCTGCAGAGTCGAGAAGTCTGAAACTCTTTTGGTGCGAGACATGGATCTAATTTCCTTCACTTGATTTTCACTTGAAGACGCTGCTTCGGTCGCGATGGCAAGCGTTTTGATTCTCATCTTTGAGCGACTCCCTGCAGTACACAGACGCAGATTAGGATCAGTTTAACCGCCGAGATGTGACAGCGGTGGCGTTAAACTCAAACAAGATGTGCAAGTCTGTATTTGTGTGCGCGCTCGCGTCTACATCTCGTATCCCTGACCGGGCAGGCGACATTTGTTAGTGTCCCGCGAGGGTTGTCGCTCTCGTTTCTTTTTTACCCCCCCCCCCCCCCCCTCGTGGGAGGTCGATCCACGGTAACAGGCGTGTAATTGCAGTCAACATAGAAATGCAATATTCACGCCGTGCTCCGCTCACTTAATGGACATCTTCTGTCATCTCTCACAATCCCTCACTTTTTACCCCCCCCCCCCCTCCCTCCTTATTTCTGTCAGATCTTTTCTCCTGTCGTCCTCAGATGCCAGATGGCAAAGTTTTCACAACCCAAAAACTGAGAAAACCGGAGTGTCTTTTCCTCGGACTGCTTTGCACGATGCGTTTGTTATTTCAAATCTAATAACACGCAATTAAAAGCACGGCTGCAGCCAATTACTTGTCCCTTTCGTTTTCACAATTGGGTTTTTAGCACACTTTAAAATCAGGACCACATGTCCAGTAAGCCGTGCTGCTGCTGCTGCTGCTGCTGCCTGTTGCTCAAGATGTTGCCGCTTGTTGCGCTCTTGTTTGGTTTTAATGTAGCAGATCTTTTCATGAGTTTGATTAACAGTTGTCGCTGGAGTGAAATGAAAGTTTGAAGGCTGGTTTCACGCTGGGAGAGCGTGTGCGGCACAAATGGCGGCGAGCAGAAGCTTCCTCGGAAAACTAATTTACCCTGTAAGGGCTCCTTGGCTCCAAATGGAGCTGTAGCCTGTTGTTATTGCTTATCATCATTCTTTACATTAGATTACACACCATTATTGGCAGAATTGGCTCAGCGTCCAGCCACTATAGGCGTCATTACGAATAATGGGAGACGATACAATCTGTCCTCTGCAATACTTTAGTCAAACTTCTATTTTCTTTTTAATCATTATTATTTCAGTATGCACTTAATTGTTTCATAAGTAGAAGAAATAAACATGTTTAACCTTCTTTTGAACCATCATGATATTCACGACGCCTGGATTCATTTAGATTTTATGGCTGTAGAATTGTCCAAAAAAAGTTAAATGAGTAAGTGCTTCTGCCCCGTTTTTTCCAAGATAATTTTCAACCGTTACTAAGAAGCGAGTGAATCTTGTCTGTGATTGGACAGTCGTTCCATTGAAGTCCTGAGGTTCCACCGTAATGACAAGTATATGGGTGCGAAAGCTCTATTTCTCTGCTTTCCGGTATCCATCTATCCATCCATCTTCTACCGCTTTTTCCTGCACATGAGGGTCAGCTGACATCGGGCAAAAGGCGGCGTCACACCCTGGACAGGCCGCCGGTCCATCGTTTTTTTAATTTTCTAGATATCGCAAATGGTCTAGGAGTTACGGTAATGAGATGTACTCATGTCAAAATGGTTATAGAAGGGTTGAAGACTGCCAAGTTCATTTTCCCAATATCTGATCCAGTAATATTGACCAGTATCAGATTGTTACTCGGCCATAGGATAAGGTTCTTGCTGTCAGTGTCTCTCTTTAACCAGGATTTAAACCCTATGTATAACCAGCATCCTGTAGTGTTGCTTCGTTCAGTGCCCTCGGTGCACGACACGGACAGATTTCAGAAAACTTGACGTACAGCACTTTCTCACCCCGAGGCTTCTTCTCCCGCCTCTCTATCTCGGCAATTAAAAGGGTTAGCCTTGCGAGAAGGCTGTTGCGAGAGCGGCGGTTAGCGTTCGTATGCCTCGCCCAACAATAGCCGCTCTCCGTCACTTAAGCAAGAGGCGCGAGAGCGTAGACAAAGGAAGAGAAGAAAAAACAAAAAGAAAGTTTGAACAAAACGAGAGAAGAGCAGCGCTTCTCCTAAACACTCGTCGTATCTGATGCAGACGATCGTTCACGAGTCTGAGATGTGGCGCGGAGGTGTGTTTTTGTGTGTCTGCGAGCATCAGCTAAACTCTCCCAATAACTGATTCCGATCACTGCCCCAGTGTTGTCTCCCAGTTGCCTCTCGAGAAATAAAGCAGGAAAGATTAAAGAAAGGATGGCAGAGAGAGAGGAATCCTAATTAATTGTGATGAATATGCAGATTGCGTTGAATCCTCTGGATAGTCGACTCTTTTCACCACGATCTGCTTCAATATTTAGACAGAGCTTAGGGACAAAGACGAGTCTACGCCGAGAATACAATCGCCCTCAATTTGACTCGCTGCGAGTCCTTGGACTCGCGATTGTGTGTGCTTTTCCGTCTTCTTCGGGTCTCCTCCGCCGACTGATCCACGGCAAACATTTCCATCTGAGTCTTCTCAGTTTCTGTTATGTCTATTTCACAACCACAAAAAACCCCTGTTGAAATGTGTGTGTGTGTGTGCGATACTTTCAGCAGAGCAGGGACACAGATATGAATCGGAATGAACTTTTCTGTCAATTACAGGTTGTGTGATAGTTTCGCTCACAAGAACATCACTTTGTCCTGACATTTTCAGGCCCGGAGGCGGAGGCGGCATCCTCCCGTACATACAAATCAGCCAGATGTGTGTGTTTTAGCATTTTGAGGTGGAAAATTTTTCTGCAAACAAACGGGAACATCCTTTCTGTATTGTGAAGGCCACCGTAGTTTACTGCACACGTAGAAGGCGTTGGATGCCACTAATTTTTTCTCCTCGGTGTGTTTACATGCATGTTAAAAGTCCGATCTTAGTCTGACTAAGACAATAATTGGGTTTCTTAATGTTAACGGTGGGCACACGTCACTAGCTAAAATCGAGGTAGTCTTAGTCGGATCAACATACCTGGATAATGCGATTCATAGTCCCATTACTCCTGAATACGCTTAGTCGGACTTAGCGTTTTGCGCATGCTCCAAAATGTCCTCCACGATCATTAACCAGGAAGTAGAAGGAAGAGGCGACGTACAGTATAAGCTAGTACGAGTACTGTTGCCGACAGAATGAACGACAAAATCAAATCGAAACTGATTGTAACTGTATACACGGACTCATGGTCTCACTTAGTCAGACTATGGCCTTAGTCTGAATAAACCGTGCACCTTATAGAGAGATACAGCGCCACCTATGGAGGTTGAGTCAGACGTACACGGCCCATATATTGATTGTCCGCATGTACTGTATACTCGGACTCATGGTCTCACTTAGTCAGACTATGGCCTTAGTCTGATTAAACCGTGTATAACCGTTTACCTTATAGAGAGAGATACAGCGCCACCTACGGAGGTTGAGTCATACGTACACGGCCAATAAATTGATTGTCCGCATGAACTGTATACTCGGACTCATGGTCTCACTTAGTCAGACTATGGCCTTAGTCTGATTAAACCGTGTATAACCGTGTACCTTATAGAGAGATACAGCTCCACCTACGGAGGTTGAGTCATACGTACACGGCTAATAAATTGATTGTCCGCATGTAATGTATACTCGGACTCGTGGTCTCACGAAGTCAGACTATGGCCTTAGTCTGATTAAACCGTGTAGAACCGTGTACCTTATAGAGAGATACAGCGCCACCTACGGAGGTTGAGTCAGACGTACATGGCCCATATATTGATTGTCCGCATATACTGTATACTCGGACTCATGGTCTCACTTAGTTAGACTATGGCCTTAGTCTGATTAAACCGTGTATGTAAACCAATTGGAAGGCGAGAATCCACACAGAAAGGCTAATTTATAGACCATGCCACGCATTCATTTAACATCTCTACGGGCTTCTATGCAGTGATACGTTGGATCAGAACCTGCACCTTCTGTATAACAGCTTCATTCGGATGCACATGACTTTTAAAAAGGTCTCTGAGCCAGGATGAGACAATCATCTGGTTCCTGCTCGAGTTACAGGTTCACTTCATGTCCACGCTCTACTTTCCCTTTTTCGTTTTTTTTGTTGTTGGCCAAAGAAAACCTTTCAACCAATACCTCACTCTACATTCACTTTGATTACATCTGTGAATCAAATCCCAGCCTCGCCAACAGGCAAACGCAGCATTTCTGGCAGCTGTGATCCATAAAGGGATATGGAAATGAAGGCTCTATTTTATGAAATGAATGTTAATTTGCTTTTATTTTATGAGACTTGGTCCCAGTCCTTACACGGCATGTGCTTGTGTGTGTGTGTGTTGGTTTTTTTGTGTCGTACAGGAAGAGAATAGAGCATAATGTGAGAAAACAAACCAGAACAACAGTTTATAGCTGTGTTTCAAACCAAAATGTTAAAAATGAAAAGAAAAATTGTGTCCGCATGGAAACGTCCTTCACCGCTAACCATTACACAGGAATGGAAAGTTGTCAAAAGACGAGGTAACGAGAACTGAAACTCAACCTTTTTCATCTTCTTTTATTCCATTTTCCCTCTATCTTTCCCCCATGTTAGCCGACGTATAGACTGACTTCATCCTGACAGATTTAATGAGCTGTGTGCGTGTGTGTGTCTGTCTGTGTCTGTGTGTGTGTGTGTGTGTGTGTGTGTGCGCGCACTTGTATGTGAATGGTGAGTCACGTTAATGTCTGGAAGCCGTGTGGTGATCTCTGACCACAGCCTGGCCGACATGAGCCAGCCAAACAGTTGGTCATCTGGTGTGGGCTGAGATATCGCAGCCTTGGTGTGTAACTGTGTGTGTGTGTGTAACTGTGTGTGTGAGACAAGCATGCAGAGCCACAAGTCGTCTCACTTGTGGTACTTCTTGGACCAGCCAACTGTGAACAGAACACTGGCAGTTATGATGGATCCCATTAGGCGTAATAGGATAAACGGCGCACACTGTATTAAAGCTGCACTGCGTAACTTTGAGCTACCGCGACTCCGCCTCCGATTGGTCCTCATGAACGGAAACAATCCCAAAACATTATTTGCAGTCTGCTGCGTCCTTCATCTTTTCGGCTCATTTGATATTACAATGTTAAACTTAATGAAGATATTTTAAAAACCTTAAAGGTTAAGACGATGAACAATCACCATCCACAAAGCCGCCTCAGTATGCATCGGGGAAAACGGCGGAAAATTCTTATGAGCGAAAATGACTTTCCTTACCAGCAGGTGGTGCCGTATATTAGCTTTAGCCATAGTTGCCAAACTGTGGTATGTGTACCACTCGTGGTACGTGAACTTCCTCTGGTTGTACTCGAGTATGCAGTCACCAGATCACTCACGCCATTTTGATTTAATGTGTGTGAAGTATGTATATGTGAGGAAGAGGAGGATGATGTGAGAGCAAATGATCTTATTGGGAATAGATCGTCCGCCTGTGAAAAGTCCACATAAGCTAACTTTGCTTGGGCCTCAATTGACAACCGCTGTATTTTAACGTTGTTACTTCGAGAGCTCGATATTTTCTCGTGTAGTAGTTAGGTGCGAATACTCGGTCATTGTATTCGCACAAGTACACGTGTCCAGACTCTTAAAGTAAGGTGTGAAACGACTTGTGTATGAGCCCTCGGTGTGTGTGCTCGTATTCTGCTTGGCTGTAGCTTAATAGCCAATGAAAGTGCTAATTGCAATCGTGCTAAATTGGCTTTAAAGTAGTGCTGGGCACTAGGTTAACACGCGTTTCCATGTTTACGTGCCGCGACACCGGAATCCAGGCACCGTTTACCAGTTAGGTCCGTTAGCTGCAGTAGCTCGTTTAGCGATGTTAGCGTGCCTACAGTCGAACTGGAGCGGTCTGTTTATTAAAGGAAAAGAGCAACGCTACAAATGTGTGTGTATGTGTCCCTCTGTTTTTAAAGTTTAGCGTAAACATGACGTCACGAGCGTCTTTTTTTTGGTTGGTCGTCATTGATACACTTTGTGCGGTAACGTTGACGCCGTTAACCGCCACTATCGCGTTAACGTGCCCAGCACTTATAAGCTGCCAACAAAAGCCAACAGTGCTGTAAACCTTTGGATTTGAGGTTGTTTACAAGCTTAAATCTACACAGACTTGCCTTTTCTCATATTTTATTTTTTTATTTAATATAATGTAGCTGACTAGCTTAAAAATAAATTAGAATGGAACGCACCATGTCTGAAATGCAGCAGTTGTTGGCCGTACCATCTGAAAATCACCAGTATTAAGCGTTATTGTTGATGTTTGCGCAGACACAGCCTCGATCATATGATTGTTGTTTTTCAAATCTATATCTTCCATGGTAGATATACTGTAGATTATAGGCAACAACGCTAAGCCTCTCACAGCAAAGATTTTAAAAGACAAGAGTGGGAAAAAAAGACAATTTGGAAATGATTTGTGAACCCGAAACCCGAGGTCATTTTAACATTTAATCTGGAGTAATCTGGATGTGTTTATGTGCTTGAGTGACTACAGAGCACAATAAGAGAGTCGTCTCCATGCATCGCCAATGAGCCGCCGGTGCATTAAAGATGCATGTGAAGGAACCACTAAAGGGATGCAATTTAGGGAACGTATAAAACTTAACATGGTTTTTGTAAATGTTTGATTTAACTTTAACTTCTTAACCAAACAGATCGCGTATTCATTGAACCCTTTAACTTTTATTTTTGCTTATTCTAACCATAAAAGGACCAGAAAATGTCCTGTGAGGGAGTGCTTTTGTCCATTTTTACAGAATAATTGATGATTTTAAGTGTTAAATTTGGAATGTGAACAGTATAAGACATTTAAAGCAACACTGGTTTGAGTTTTTAGCTCAATGTCCATAAAAACAGGCCATATTGGTTTTTTGACATGCAACGAAGCCGTATTGTTTTACGATAGCATAAACCGTTGCGTAAAAAAAGTGTTGTGAATTCTGTGGTACGCTCGTTTTTTTAATTATTTCTCTTGAGTTTTTTTTGTTTCCCCCCAAAGATGCTGTGTGCTATTGTCTCCAGTTGCACTTTAATAACCTCTCTTAATTTGACAGTAAATAGTTTCGAGAATTGCCCCTAATTACGATAAAAATTGCAAACAGCTATCTAATTAAAATAGATAATTAATCGTCAACACTTTGAGTGTTTTTAAAGAATCAAAACAAGTTTTCAGCTTTGTAAATGTGAATATTTTCTGATTTCTTTGCTCCATTCAACAAGGAAATCAGTTTGAGAACGTCATCCTTTCCGGGTTTTGACAAACACCGATCAACATTTTATTGACCAAACGACAGATTAATCCATTATGAGAATAATCTTAATATATAATATAAAAACACTCTGCAGCTTGGAAGAGCATCCAAACAATTGTGTGTGTTCACGCGTGTGTTTAGATGTGGATTTTCTGTTTTTAAACTCTTTGATGTAATTATGTCTTTGTTTCCCCCGATGCCTCTCAATCGGTTTTTCATCATCATCATCATCATCATCATTATGCTGTTCAGTAATGAGCACTCTCTCTCGTTCTCTCTTTTTGAATAACATGCCGTTCCACTCACACAATGGAATATTTAGTCGTGCTTCATGTTTGCTCTCATTTTGGATGGATACAGTTCAGTGTGTGTGTGTTTGTGTGTGTGTGTGAGACCAGAAATTGGGTGAGTCGAGTTTGTCCTTCCTGAATTATTTAGCACATGGGGGTTCACACACACACACACACACACACAATCATCATGGAAGACCACCAAGCAGAGAGTGTGTGTGTCACTTTTTTTACACCAGTGTTGTGTTTATGCGTCACTAGTGCAGTGCCCGTAGGAAGTATGTATTCCTATAGTGGGATACGCTAATGCTAATTGAAAAATTAAACAACTTGCGTTGTGCCTAAAGCCTTGTTTGTACTCGCAACCATGCAAGTATGCACAAGGGCGTTTATACTCGGCGCGTTTTTCGTTGCAGTATTCGCCGCAACGGCAGAGGGCGTACAACCAAAATTTTCGACTTGTGCTGCCGGTAAACGTACGCTGCCTAGCAACAGTAGTAAACAACAACTTTACGCATATCGGCCAGCCTTCCATTGAAAATAAAGAGTTTGGCGTGCGCCGCAGCCGACAAAGTTAAAAAAATTCAGAGGCTCCACGACACTCTGTGGAGCTCACGCGCCCGGCGCGACACAGGATATGACGTCATTTTTGGCGCGCGCCCGGCACCCTACGGCAACTATAAACTACACCAGGCTTCATGAGGTTGCACAGTGTTTGTACCGTGTTAGCCTTACGCTAATGCTAATCATAGCCTCGCTAGCTCACCTTTGGTAACGGGTTCGCCAAGTTAGCTGCCAAATAGTAGCATGCTAATGCTAAATAAATATGCGCTTGCGTATTGCTGGATGGACTCTGACTTTGTCGTTTTAGTTTAACAACATATTCTGCGTTGAAGGGTATGAAATGAGCCACTGCCTGTTGATACTCTGACAATCCTGGTGTAGCGTGGTGAAGCGGAAGTGCAAAGTGATAAATCGGCAAAAATTTAAATTACACAAAAAATCGTGAAACTCAAGGATGCACTAGGCCACGCTTAACCCATATCCAAAATTTTACACGCAGACACAACTTGCTTTATTACGGAAGCGTATTGCATTCACTTGAAAAAAAAAAAAATCCTGTTTTTCTCACTAATTAATTTTCGGTTTGATTTTTTGAAATTTTTTTTTTCTGTTTTTCTGACTAATATTTTTTTTCCCTGTTTTTCTGTCTAATTTTTTTCTGTTTTTCTGAGTAAATTTTTTTTCTGTTTTTCTTAGTCATTTTTTTTTTTCTGTTTTTCAGAGTAATTTTTTTTCTGTTTTTCTGAGTAATTTTTTTTTCTGTTTTTGTGCAAATCTTTTTTCCCTGTTTTTCAGAGTAATTTTTTTTCTGAATTATCGAGAACTCTCGCGAGAACCTCCAACCTGCAAGTGACTCCCATACACCCATGGATATACATCCATGCATACACATATGGTGACTCCTTCCCGCACATACATGCCTCATAAATGATCTACCGTAGCGGGTCAATTAAAACAACCGCAAAGTCCCCAGGTGCCTGCGTAAAGTCGACAAACTAATGATAATACCATCTATGTGACTTAAAGACAGGACTATCTCCCAGTGTCTTAAACCCAGATCAAAGTAAAACTTGATTAAACTAAACAAGCCATCTATGTTGTTATAAATCGAACTCTCAATAAAGGAGTGAATGTGTTTATTATTTCAAATGCTCTCTAAACTCAGAAAAAAATTACTCCGTAAAACAGGGGGAAAAAATTTGCACGAGAAAACAGAAAAAAAAATTACTCCGAAAAACAGAAAAAAAAATTCTCCGAAAAACAGAAAAAAAATTACTCCGAAAAACAGGAAATAATTAGACAGAAAAACAGGGGAAAAAAATATTAGTCAGAAAA
The DNA here is from genome assembly GCF_963457635.1 of Microchirus variegatus. NCBI lineage: Eukaryota > Metazoa > Chordata > Actinopteri > Pleuronectiformes > Soleidae > Microchirus > Microchirus variegatus. Next base: position 24,918,702 of record NC_139814.1, on the reverse strand, counting down.
ACAGAAAAAAGATTATTCAAAAAATCAAATCGAAAATTAATTAGTGAGAAAAACAGGATTTTTTTTTTTTTTCAAGTGAATGCAATACGCTTCCGTACTTTACAGATAGATATAGTTTAGAAAAAGAGATTGAGGGACATGTCATCAAGACGTTTTCTGAGCTCATCCAGATTGACCAAAAAAAACCCTCATTTGGCCTAAATTTGCACTCTTTAATCCGCACGTCCGTCAGTTTGCCTCCGTTTGACAGTGAGTGAGCAAACAAGCGAATGGCAAACATGAAAGTGTGATCTTTTCTGGTAAAGCCTCTTAGAGCGCGCCGCTGCGGGGGGGTTAACGCCGCTCGTCCCCGTCAAAGTGATTTTGTGTGTTTTTGTTTTCTTTTGAAACGACATCGCTGGGATACAGCGATGAGATTGTTGTTGTCGAGTCGTTTCAACGTGGTGCGGTTAATCTGGCACGAGGAAATTACCGTTTTTTGACTCCACTGCACAGTCCCTGAACTTGTGAACTCTTGTTCTAACCTCAGCCCCTGGAGCACAAACACACACAAACACACACACACACACACACACCACACTCTCTGAACCCTTAAGGCTCCCCGCAGGTGTCCCACATATATTTATTCACCTTTTACTCTCTCCGTACACCAACATGACTCGCTGTACTCGCGTTTATTTATATTTCATGTCGTTTTCCCCGTCTTCCTCTCTCTTCTTTCTGGTCCGGTCTATAATACGGCCCCGGCTCGCTAAACCCGCCCGACATGTTGGCACACAAACATCATTTTTAGAAAGCAAAACAACCCGGCGGGAATATGACTGGAATATGGAAATGCTTAATCTCTCTGGGTGGATGGGAATCAAACCCCCACCCCCCAGCCAACCGTCGTCAAAGGCAGGAGAGAGAGAGAGAGAGAGAGAGGAACACTGTGTTCATTTTGCCAAGGCCAGATGGTGAGGGCAGCTTTGGTGCTACACAGCATCTCTGCCTGTCAGGCCGTGACACACACACACACACACACACACACACACACGATTACCTCAGCCTCTTTGTATATCAGTGGTCTTCTCTCTGTGTGTGTGTTTGTGTGTGTGTGTGTGTGTGTGGCCTAAACAAGTACTACTTATTAGATTAATCTTCTATTTTGTTTGTGTGTTTGTGTTGCTGGGATTTAGAGGCAGTTTCTGCATTTCCTTCTCCTTGTTTTTGTCCAAAAATATGTCCTAAAGTACGGCTGTACTCGTTCGGGGTAAATTTTGTGTTCACATACTTGTTTACTTACACCCCCCCCCCCCCCACCCAAAAAACAGCTGTTTATTTTATTCTGCTGATGAAAAGTCCCATTCCCACACAACTAAACTGCATTTGCCAACTAGAAAAGCACTCAGAGAGCACAGACCTCCGTCAAGACTGCTCAGCCGCCCCCCCCACAAAATAGCGATAAAAGTAGTGATGGCGTCTACGGATCACGCCCCAAAATGTAATCACTTGGTGGACATTTCCTGAATATTTCATCCAATTTCTTCCGCTTCCACTTTAGGAGTTATGTTGCTAACAGACTGACAAACAAACTCTAAACTAACAAAGTAATATTTTCCCTTTTTCTTTTCTTTTTCCCCATAATATAATAATTTAGTGTCAAAGTGCACAAAAGTTTGAGGAATTATGAATATTAAGAGCCATATTATGTGTCACACAATGTTTTTTAATGAAATTTGTGATGTTATGAAGACAACACATGCATGTTGACCCTTAACTTTTTCAAATAATTATAATTATAAAGTGGATTTTGATAATTTTTAAAAATTATTATTCTTATTATGACTATAGCACTAAGGTAGTTTGAGGAATTATGAATATTAACAGCGATATTAAGTGTCACACAATGGTTTTTAATGAAATTTGTTATGTAGACATCACACGTGGGTTGACCCTTAATATTGCAAATAATTCTAATTATAAAGTGGATTTTTTTTACATTTTTTATTCTTATTATGACTGTCGCTGAGGAAGTTTGAGGAATTATGAATATTAAGAGCCATATTATGTGTGACATGATAGTTTTAATGAAATTTGTGATGTTATGAAGACAACACGTGTGTTGACCCTTAAGATTTTGATCCTTTTTTAATTGTTTTATTAATATTATGACTTAATGATCTATTTCCATTGACTTTTGGTAGTTCTGCATTCATGTGGACAGCAAAGAAGGAATTTATTTGCACAGATAAACGCCTTTTTCTTAGCTCCTCACGTCACAACTAACACGAAAACCATACATAATGGTATATAAATGAATGCTGAACACCAGAAATTATCTACAGCCTGATAAAAACCCAATAAAATAAACTTAAAATGTCCTCTTTTGTGTGTATTTAGAGACACAAAGTAGTAGATGTCACTATCCTTTCCTTACTACTTTCAGTTTCAGAGTATCACACACTCCCACCCGAAACATGTACATTTACATATCACAATCCCTTTGTTCTTATATGTGATGTGAAGATTGGACGACAACTTTATGTCGTAGACGTTTTTGACACCATCTGTGCTGTCGCCGCGTCTATTGTGTGGAGTCGGCGTCGTCACGAATGTATGGAGCGAGTCGCAGCCGCTCGCACAAAAACTGGGCCGCGTTCGCTTATCGCTAATGAACTGATCCAAATCTAAATATGTGTTTAAACACTCGGTCAAGTCCACGTTAATCAAAGCGGGGGGGGGGGGATGGGGGAGGGGACGTCATCCGTCATCAGAGCTCGTCGTGTTAGTTATTCTTCATACTGTACGTCCACTTTTCACCACCAATTCCCACAGGATCAAAAAGTCTCAAAGCATAATTACTTCAACCCCCCCCCCCCCCCCCGAAGTCAAGTCGTGGACCAGCTCACACTTCCCTTCGTGTAATGAAAATGAAAAGTCTATGAGCTCTGAGTGTGGAGCCTTTTGTTGGAGTTTTTGCATGTGTAAATTTGAATAAAGCAATTTGAATTTTTCTTACTTTTTTTTTTTTTTTGCCCTGATAACGTTTGAGAACCATGTCGACTTCGTACTCAAACACACACTGTGCAGTGAACTTTTTCCACATTATTCTGCTTATAGCAGCATAAAAAGAAGAGCATATTGTCTCTATTGTATGACACATAGGAGTTATTTCCAGTGGTTTACCATGTTCATCAAACAGCCCGTTTCCTTGGCAGTATATATTTTTCTTCTAAACATAGTCGTATGTGCACAATAGCTTGAAAGGAAGATGGTAAACCACGTTGATTATGTTCAATCAGGGCCTTCTTCTTTTTACGGGAATTGCTTCCCTTACAATACAACATGGAACATTTGAACGCGTAGCTTCCAGGTGCTGTACGCTAATGCTTTTCATTCATAAGAGATGAAGACGTCTTGTATCCGTGTCTGTCTTTTTTCTATCTACTTCTCAGAAGACCCTTTGAGCAATTTGTGTTACCTGATGATCTCAACAAATAGATCATCCACTTTACACTGTTTGGAAACACGAATGCTGTGTTTACACAGGAAGAGTCCGACACCAGAATCAAAGCCGAACAAAGCCGAACTGTAGATCAGTTAAAATGACTTAAGAATCCTGAATTTTTTTTAGTTAATCTCCAACTTTTACCAAGAAAATGTCTAAAATCTCCATATTTAACACTGGAGTCTGGTTTATTTAGCATCTCAAACCCTAACGACTGCTTTACCAGTCACTAGTCACTCGTTTGTGCGTTTGTGTTGCGTGTAAAGCTAAATCACGGCAGTTTCATGCAGCCGTGCAGCGATGACTCCGCCCGTGTTGAGTAAAGAAAGCGTGATTGGTCAGAGAGTGTCGTCACAGGAAGAGCACGGCGTCCCGACACCAGAATCAAAGCCGAACTGTAGATCGGTTAAAATGACTTAAGAATCCTAAGATACGTGGGTTAATCTCCAACTTTTACCAAGGAAATGTCTAAAATCTCAATATTTAAGACAGGAGTCTGGTTTTTTTTAGCATCTCAAACCCTAACGACTGCTTTACAAGCCACTCCTTGAGTAGGTACTATTTTTGTCGTGGAAAACCATGCAGTGCTGAGGCGAGGCGTAGACTGTGTGGAAACGCTAATTATGCGTTTCCACCGACGTCGCCAGACTGCCGGCCTCTGATTGGTCAGAGAGTGTCGTCACAGGAAGAGCACGACGTCCGACGCTAGAATCAAAGCCGAACAAAGCCGAACTGTAGATCAGTTAAAATGACTTAAGAATCCTTAAAAAATTTGAGTTAATCTCCAACTTTTACCAAGGAATTGTCTAAAATCTCAATATTTAACACAGGAGTCTGGTTTATTTAGCATCTCAGACCCTAACGACTGCTTTACAAGTCACTCGCCACTCGTTTTCGTGCGTCACGGCAGTTTCATGCAGCCGTGCAGCGATGACTCCGCCCACGTTGAGTAGGGCTGGGACCATTGGTGGAAAAAGGGAATGACTCTGACATCTGTTTTGGTCAAGGACCTTGTTCAGAAGCTGCTCAGCAGCGTTCATTCTCTTCAATACACAGTGTAAATAGTGTAAGCTCTCTTCATTTTGCTGGTACACTACAGCTTGTCAAACCCCGTTACCTCTCGCGACGTCTCGATGCGTCTCGACATAATACGCGAACCCCAAACTGCTGACAGCCGCGTATATAAAACAGCGTTTTCTAGCTTTCTTTTTGTGACAGTGGAGTGTCACTTCAACTCACCAGGAACAGGTCGGCCTTCCACTTCCACTCTCCTGACAGAGCTGCAGAGAAACACAGAGCACACGATGACCCTCGGCGACTTAAGACTTGTGTGGAACGCACTTCTGTTTCTAAGAGTGCGGCTCCTCGCAGCCTCACTGCTGCTCCCTGTGATGTCGAGGGTCTATGTAAGGGAGTATTGTCAACACAGGCACGGGCCTTGATGGAGCTGTCCTTGATGTAAGAAGCGTCCAAGATGGGATTTTAAGAATTACATCACATTAATATATTTTCCCTGACTGAAAATCTCGATTCTGAGATTAGAGAAAAAGTCAGAATTCAGAGATTAAAGGGAAAAAGTCAGAATTCAGAGATTAAAGGGAAAAAGTCAGAATTCAGAGATTAAAGACAAGCCAGTATTCTGTGAAAAAAGTACAAATTCTGAGATTAAAGAAAATCAGAATTCTGAGATTAAAGAAAAGAAAATGAGGATTCTGAGATTAAAGACAAGTCAGTATTCTGAGAAAAATGGCAAAATTCTGAGATTTAAGAAAGTCACAATTCTGAGGTTAAAGAAAATCTGAATTTTGAGATTAAAGAAAAAACAGGATTCTGGGATTAAAGAAACAAACCAGGATTCTGAAATTAAAGAAAGTCAGAATTTTGAGATTAAAGAAAGTCAGGATTCTGAGATTAGAGAAAAAGTCAGAATTCAGAGATTTAAGGGAACAAGTCAGAATTCAGAGATTAAAGACAAACCAGTATTCTGAGAAAAAAGTGCACATTCTGAGATTAAAGAAAATCAGAATTCTGAGATTAAAGAAAAGAAAATGAGGATTCTGAGATTAAAGACAAGTCAGTATTCTGAGAAAAATGGCAAAATTCTGAGATTTAAGAAAGTCACAATTCTGAGGTTAAAGAAAATCTGAATTTTGAGATTAAAGAAAAAACAGGATTCTGAGATTAAAGAAAGTCAGAATTTTGAGATTAAAGAAAGTCAGAATTATGAGATTAAAGAAAGTCAGGATTCTGAGATTAGAGAAAAAGTCAGAATTCAGAGATTTAAGGGAACAAGTCAGAATTCAGAGATTAAAGACAAACCAGTATTCTGAGAAAAAAGTACAAATTCTGAGATTAAAGAAAATCAGAATTCTGAGATTAAAGAAAAGAAAATCAGGATTCTGAGATTAAAGAAACAAACCAGGATTCTGAAATCAAAGACAAGTCAGTATTCTGAGAAAAATGGCAAAATTCTGAGATTTAAGAAAGTCATAATTCTGAGGTTAAAGAAAATCTGAATTTTGAGATCAAAGAAAAAAACAGGATTCTGAGATTAAGGAAAGTCATAATACTTGGATTAAAGAAAGTCAGAATTCTGAGATTAGAAAAAAAAGAAAGTCAGAGTTCTGAGATAAAAGAAAGTCAGAGTTCTGAGATTAAAGAAAGTCAGAATTTTGAGATTAAAGAAAGTCAGAATTCTGAGATTAGAGAAAGTCAGGATTCTGAGATGAAAGAAAAAGTCACGGGCCTTGATGGAGCTTTCCTTGATGTAAGAAGCGTCCAAGATGGGATTTTAAGAATTAAATCACATTAATATATACGGCTTGATTCCCTGTTCTGCTCTCGGTCGCCACTCTGCGAGTTCTCCATATTTTCCCTGCTTTAACTGTTGTTTGTTCTTGTTCTTGTTCTCCGTGAAAGCATTTCTATTATAGAAGAAGAATTGCTGCGTCCTTGCCGCGATAACGTCGAACGTTGTGGGGTTTGAATACTTAAAAACCTCGCCCGTTGTTCCTGAATACATTCTGGCTGCGTTGGCTCAACAAAGACTCGCCGTGGCCCTGAGAGTTTAATAGATAAAATGTATAATTCCTCAGTATGGAAACACAGCGCTCGTGCTGCAGAGGTAAATACCGTCTGCTCCGCTCTTCCTGTCGTCCTTGTGCTAAAGTGTTGTTGTATTTGGACGCCTCTTATCTGCCCCTGTCTCTTATTCCCACTGTATTTCTGGCGCGTTTAATCAGCACTTGGCTCGCTCGCCGCCGCTGTACAAACACATTTTTACCTCTAACGCAAGCTCCGACTTCCTCGCTCGTTTTTTTTTTTGTTTTTTTTAACTGTTGATGAAAGAGCTTTCATCCCATGTGAGGGGATCTGGCTCTTGTCGCCGTGTCCTGGCCTTTGTCCTGGCCTTTTCTATAGATCTGCATGCAAATGCACAGCGAGGCTGAAAATAGCCCGGGCGAGTTGCCATTCCAGAAAGACAGGACCGGGCCCAGAGCGAGAGAGAGAGAGAGAGAGACACAGGCGCAGCGTGAGGACACAGACGGGGTCATATCAGGTTACTCAAGACGCCATCCAGGGGTCAATGATCCAGCCCAGGTGACCTCACCCAATCACCCAGAGACTTTTTAAAGTGCCTCTGTGTTGGTCTTGGCCTCTAATGCTAGCTAATGTGCTATTGTGAGTTTTAATCTTTTGCTGACTCGAACCACGTTGAGTATAGAGCACGGTTACGTCGCACCGGGAAAAGTGTGAATGAGGTCAACTGTGAAAACCTCGTTAAAGTTCCACGCGTTACCGTTCAGCATCAGCTGAATAGGTATTAGCCACGAGAATGTTGAAGTGTTTCATAGATTTGAGAAAAGTGTAGCCTTGGAAATGAGTCTTTACTGAGGCGGCTATGTTTTTTTTTCTACAGCAGTACATGAGGAAGCAAAGATACAGTTATGTCCTTTCTGGCCTGCAAAGGCCACCGTAGTGTCCATGAAGCACATGAGAAACAAGAAGGGCTGATAATAGTCGGCATCGCCCTGAACAAGGATGCGTTTTGGAAAAAGTTCTAAACCTCTTAAGGAATAATTTTAATGAATTTTTGAAAATCAGGAAATGATCCATTTGCCCTGATACACTTTGACAGTGAGCTGACTTTTTCTCAAAAACAAAAAGTATCTCAGAATGACTAGAAATTTACCATCTTAATAGTCGGCATCGCCCTGAACGAGGATGTGTTGAAAATATTTGCAAACCTCTTAACGATTAATTTTAATGAATTTTTGAAATTCTGGAAATGATCCATTTGCCCTGATGCACTTTGATTGTGAGCTGACTTTCTTCATAAAAACAAAAAGTATCTCGGAATGACTTGAAATTTACCATCATAATAGTCAGCATCACCCTGAATTAGGATGCGTTGAAAATATTTCGAAACCTCTTAAGGAATAATTTTAATAAATTTTTGCAATTCAGGAAATTATCCATTTGCCCTGATGCACTTTGACAGTGAGCTGACTTTTTCTCGAAAACAAAAAGTATCTCGGAATGACTTGAAATTTACAATCATAATAGTGGGCTTCACCCTGAACAAGGATCTGTAGAAAATATTTGCAAACCTCTTAAGGAATAATTTTAATGAATTTTTGAAAATCAGGAAATTATCCATTTGCCCTGATGCACTTTGACAGTGAACGGAGTTTCTTCTCGAAAACAAAAAGTATCTTGGAATGACTTGAAATTAGCCGTCAGAATAGTCGGCACCACCCTGAACAAGGATGTGTTGAAAATATTTGCAAACCTTTTAAGGAATAATTTTAATGAATTTTTGAAATTCAGGAAATGATCCATTTGCCCTGATGCACTTTGACAGTGAGCTGACTTTTTCTCGAAAACTAAAAGTATCTCGGAATGACTTGAAATGTACAATCATAATAGTGGGCTTCACCCTGAACAAGGATCTGTAGAAAATATTTGCAAACCTCTTAAGGAAAAATTTTAATGAATTTTTGACAATCAAGAAATTATCCATTTGCCCTGATGCACTTTGCCAGTGAAATTGACTTTCTTCTCGAAAACTAAAAGTATCTCGGAATGACTTGAAATTTACCATCATAATAGTCGGCATCGCCCTGAACAAGGATCTGTTGAAAATATTTGCAAACCTCTTAAGGAAAAATTTTAATGAATTTTTTAAAATCAAGAAATTATCCATTTGCCCTGATGCACTTTGACAGTGAGCTGAGTTTCTTCTCGAAAACAAAAAGTATCTCGGAATGACTTGAAATTTACCATCATAATAGTCGGCATCGCCCTGAACAAGGATGCGTTGAAAATATTTCTAAACCTCTTAAGGAATAATTTTAATGAATTTTTGAAAATCAGGAAATTATCCATTTGCCCTGATGCACTTTGACAGTGAACTGAGTTTCTTCTCGAAAACAAAAAGTATCTTGGAATGACTTGAAATTAGCCGTCAGAATAGTCGGCACCACCCTGAACAAGGATGTGTTGAAAATATTTGCAAACCTTTTAAGGAATAATTTTAATGAATTTTTGAAATTCAGGAAATGATCCATTTGCCCTGATGCACTTTGACAGTGAGCTGAGTTTCTTCTAAGAAACAAAAAGTATCTCGGAATGACTTGAAATTAGCCATCATAATAGTCGGCATCGCCCTGAACAAGGATGCGTTGAAAATATTTGCAAACCTCTTAAGGAATAATTTTAATGAATTTTTGAAATTCAGGAAATGATCCATTTGCCCTGATGCACTTTGACAGTGAGCTGACTTTCTTCTCGAAAACAAAAAGTATCTCAGAATGACTTGAAATTTACCATCATGATAGTGGGCATCGCCCTGAACAAGGATGCGTTGAAAATATGCTCAATTGACTTTTACTACACTGTAAATAATGTTAACTATAGAATACAAGCTAAGAAAACCTCTTTAAGTATAAGCAATTAACAAATATCACTAATTATTCATACCTCAATATGATCTAGTCCACATTTATTGTAGGATATTATTGGTTATAAGTATACACATCATTATACAGTATAGTGAGTCCATTATAGATGAGCTTATAGATGAAAAAAGCTCGTTTTCAAGCATTAAAACTGAGCGTCTTCCTTCAGACGACACCACGCAGAGAGCAAATTAGCAGCACACGATGTGACGACGTGAGAGTTCCATTTAATAAGGCTCGGTCAACTTCCCGGAGTTAACGTTAATTAGCTACGGTTGGGGGAAATTTGTTGGTCACAGTTCACCTCTCGGCTTGTCAGGAGCTAACGCTAATGCTCATTAAAATCCTTCAGCGTTACAATGTAAATATAGTACTAATGCCGTTAGACGCGCTCATTTTTACCACTTCTTACAGATAAGTCTTTGGAGAAAAGGCAAACGTCCTAATTTGACTGATTACGTTAATGATGGATAAACATCAATAGCGTGAAACTGCGGCAGGTAGAGTATAATCTGTATTCATACATCGTGACTTTAATAATCCTAAATAATATGTCATCTTCACTTCGGCAAAATCAGTGTGAAATTAAAAAGTTATATCATCTTTTTCCACATATACAGTATTTCTCACATCTCGCTTTAATATCTCTTTTTTTATTATTATTCTAATGTACATTTCATTTCTTAGTTTTTTTGGCTGCGCTCTCAGATAATCTGCCTGCGCGACGACTTCTCTTCTCCCAAAGGAAGTTGATGTCGAAGCGTTTTTTTTATTATTATTAAAAAATACACTGTCCTCGCAGCACCTCGGCACCACTTCCACTTTTCACTGTTTCAACTCCCAAAAAGAAAAAAGAAAGATGATTTACCATATTTTCCGTTTCCAAGTCTTTACTTGTATTGTACGCTTTTGGCTGTCGCTCACAGTGGATCCTGGCGTTTTCTCCACGATAAGCTGTGACCTGTCTTAATTACACCGCTAACTCCTGAGGTGAACGTGTTAATGAAGCTCTTTTTAAAAGCACGCAGCTGGAGTTAAGAGAAATCTTATACTTGGTGAGTCAATTCCAGAATAATCTGTGTGTGTGTGTGTGTGTGTGTCAGAATGCTAATTACCAAACGTACACATGTTGACATGCTACTTCCAGATAACACACACACACACACATACACCCGACCCTGTGGTAATTTACCTGGCAGTGCCTGTACTGTATCTTCAGAGTGATCCTTTGATTTAATTTGCAGCCAGAGATTGATTGAACATCGCCTCAGGTCTGTGTTGCCTTACACCCCCCCCCCCCCCCACACACACACACACACTCCCACCCCCCCCCCCTGCATAAACACATCCAAGTCCGCGTTTATGTTTAATTCAGAGTCCTTCCTTCCATTTTGGAGGGGAATCAAACCAAGCTCTGGCCTACTTTGAACAACTTTGCTGCACTGAGTTACACCGAGTTAAGTATATATATGTGTGTGTGTGTGTGTGTGTGTGTGCGTGTGCGTGTGTGTGTGTGCGTGTTTGTGTGCATGTGTGCGCAACAAATTAGCTTTGCATGTATAATGCACGACTCTTCAGCTATACTGTACATCCATCCATGCAGGCTTTGGGGGTGTGGGATATATCTTTAGACCAGTTATATACACTACACTCTTAGAAATAAAAGAGCTCAGTAGAACCATATAAAGTTCTTCAGCTTGTCCTCATACGAGAACCCCAGGTAGAACATTTTAAAACCCTTTACTTCAGGAAAGGGGTTTTAAAGGGTTCTCTGGATCAAAATGGTCCTTACTTTAAAGAACTTTGGTTATTTCCATTAAAAGTCAGACTTTTATTAATTAAAAGAGTCGCAAAATGAATAATAAAACTGTTTTCAGCTGTGCTAACATCATTGCTCAAGGGTTTTCAAGGGTTTTCTAATCATCCAATAGCCTTCTAACGCAATTAGCAAACACAATGTACCATTAGAACACTGGAAATGGGCCTTTATACACTCTTAGAAATAAAAGTGCTAAGTAGAACCATATAAGGCTATGCGGCTTGTCCTCATAGGAGAACCTTTTGGAGGGTTCCACCAAGAACCCCTTTAAAACCCTTTATTCAGGAAAGGGGTTTTAAAGGGTTTTCTGGATCAAAATGGTTCTTACTGGAACCATTAGTGTTACCAAGAACTTCAAAAACCCTTTCTTCTGGAAAGGGTTTTTCAGAAGCAAATGGTTCCACGTAGAACCTTGTAGAAGGACAATTTTGGAACCCTTATTTCTAAGAGTGTAGTGTTCAAAAGTTTGGCGTCACCTATCCAATTTTTGTTGTGTTTTCCATTAATAGTCACACTTTTATTCATCAAAAGAGTTGCAAAACGAATAGAAAATATAGTCAAGACATTGACGAGATTAGAAATATTGATTTTTTTTTCCAAATAAAACTGTTTTCAGCTGTGCTAACATCATTGCACAAGTGTTTTCTAATCATCCAATAGCCTTCTAACGCCATTAACAAACACAATGTACCATTAGAACACTGGGAACGGGCCTCTATACACCTCAATATGTACATATTCCATTAAAAACCAGACGTTTGCAGCTAGAATAGTCGTTTACCACGTTAACAATGTATAGAGTGTATTTATCACTCATTTAATGTTATATTCATCGAAAAAAAGTGTTTTTCCTTTGAAAAATAAGGACATTTCTCAGTGACCTGTATCTATATATACGGCTATATTTTAGCATGTGTGACCTCCTTTGGCTCGGAGAGATCTCCATCGCGTCAGGAAGCCTCAGAACTTTTTTTTTTTTTTTGGGAGGGGGGAGGGCTTAGATAAGAAAGAGGCAGCTGCACTTGATGACTTCTAAAACAGACGCTGATAACGTGCCTGTACTCTTTCAAGATGTTCAGAATCAGCCGTTTGCCGTTATGACACGGTGCCAGAGCCGGTCTGTGTTGAAAGTAAAAAGACGTTATACGACTAAATACACAATACTGTATGCTGGAGTCAAATCAGTCACTTTGAACAGTTTTTTTTTGAATCGTATACACAGATACATAGACACGTGTGTGTGTGTGTGTGTGTGTGTGTGTGTGTGTGTGTGTGTGACAGCTCCCTGTACTTACAGGCCCTGTGGCAGAGCAGATACCAGCCAAAGATTAGGATGTAATTACACGCCACTTTCTGCTCCATCTCTTCTCTCTCTCTCTCTCTCTCTCCATCTCTTTCTGCCCGAGATGGAAGGAGGAAGACGAGGGGAAGTATAAGGTTGGAGATAAGGATTGGCAGTCTGTGTCTGAATGTGTGTGTGTGTGTGTGTGTTGGAGTGAGAACATCCCCTAATAGAACACCCCAATCTTCCACACACACACACACACACATATATATAAAACCCTCCTTGCACGCGTCAAATGTTTTGACTCCTGGCTCCTGTTGCCATGGAAACATAATGAACATCACTGTCCCGTCCTCACACACACACACACACACATGCAGGAGGAGGGTGTGTGTTGGGCCCTAAGTGTCAGACATTAGGATAATCCCCTGTCTCATTTAAATGTAAAGTCAGCAAAAAGGAAAAAGGGAAGACGCCCTGGCAATTTTTTTTTTTTTTTTTTTTTTTACAGAATATAAATTTATATATTTTTTTCCTCCTCCATCTTCTTCTTCCCTTCATATCTGCTGTATTTTTCTGTCTGTCTCGCATGTTGTTCGCCTGTTTCTTTCACCCTCTTTTATCCAGCGGTGACATTTTTAGGTCACCCCTCAGTCACTTTCATCGCACACACACACACACACACACACACACACACACACACACACACACACACACACACACACACACACACACATTGGTGGTTATGTGGGAGCGAGGTGCAGGAGGAATCCCTCATGGGGGGGGGGGGGAGATGAGCTGCTGCTGCTCCCAGCGTTCCCGCTCGCTCCCACTGGCTTCTGTTTGAAGTTGGGAATGCTGGTGTTAGTGTAGACAGCTGTCACTTACACGCACACACACACCTATAGAGCATCACAGCACCTACACACACACACACACACACACACACACACACACATATGTATCCTTAGCTCTTCCTCTTCTTGATTCTGGATCTGTCAGAAATGTTTTTTTTGTATTAAGAACAAGAGGAAAGAATCAGACTTATGTGAACAACTTTAAATTTAATTTCAGAGAAAGAGAGGTAGTGTGTGTGTGTGTGCATGTGTGTGTTTGAGTGTGTGTGTGTGTGTGTGTGTGTGTGTGTGTGTGTGAGAGCGAGAGAGAAGGCGGAGTTTCCACATTTTCTGCACGGATCAAAAGCTTTCAGGGGATTTTGGAGCGAGGAGCTGGTATCTGTGTACTGTATGTGTGTGTTTGTGTGTGTGTGAGGGGGAGTGTGTGTGTGTGTGTGTGTGTGTGGGGGGGGGTCCAGGGAGCTTTGACACAGATGTGAATGTCAGGAAAAACAAAAACATCACCGCACACACGCACGCACACAAAACCTCCTGCACTCGCACACGCATGCACTTTTGTTTGTTAATCTCATGCAGATGCAGCAGAAGTACACATTAATATCAGCAATATAGTACAAATACTTTGCTACTGTACTTAAATACAACATTCACATATCTGTACTTGACTTTGTTATTTATATTTTTGGCAACTTTTGACTTTTACTCCATTTTCTCCATACATTTCATCATAAAATCACAACCCATTAACATGCCACTTGCCATGGGGTCAAGTGCCTTGCTCAAGGACACGCACACATAGACTAACCGAGCTGGGAATTGAACCCACAACCACATAGTCAAATATCTTTTGATACTTAAGTACAGTAAATATCATATACTTCAACTTTTACTGAAGTAATATCATTAAAAAAAAGTGACTTCAACTTCTACTAAACTCATTTACTGATAAAGATACTTACTTTTATTTAAGTATCACCTTTAAGGTACTTTATATACTGTTAATCCTATGTAGACACAGTACAAGTACACATTATGTCATCAATATAGTACAAATACTTTGTTACTGTACTTATGTGTACAAAGTTCCCCTCTAACTATCTTTGTTACGAGCAAATAAAATCAGAAACCATTCATGCGCTGCATCATGGTGTCAAGTGCCTTGCTCAAGGACACGCACATAGACTAGCAGAGCCGGGAATTGAACCCACAACCTTTGAGTCAAATTACTTTTGATACTTAAATACAGTAAATGTCATATTCTTTAACTTTTCCAAAAAACGAAAGTGACTTCAATTTCTACTAAAATCATTATTTTCTGATAACATACTTGTACTTTTACTCAAGTAAAGTCCCTTTAAGGTACTTTATACAAGACACACACTACCAAATACTCATACTGGAACATATAATACTACTACTACTCATAATACCTTTATTTATATATATAAAACAGCAGTTTACAAAGTGCTTTTACATTACATAACAATACATACACACATATAAACAGTATAAATAACAACAGATATTACAAAGAAAGAGAAATTAGATAAAAAGTAAAAAAAAAAAGAATATATATTATATTAATGTTATTTATGCCTTTTATTATATAATAAAACAGCGTCACTTGTCTTAAGAGTGATGTTTACACACATGCTCAGACATCACTCTCACACACACACACACACAGCTCTCGTCCATCCCTAATAATCTGACAGCATGTTAAAATCATCATGAGTGGATTATCCAAAGAGTTTTTTTTTGTTTGTTTTTTTTCTAAATCTAAATCAAAGTGAAAATCACGGCTGGATTAATCCCCGTGTGTGACATCAGCTCGGGCCTCGCTCCCCTCCCTCGACTCCTAATCCATCATTTAGTTTGACGATCAAGTAGCTTAACCTGGTCAGTTAATCACAGCCTAATATGCCGCGATAATCTGTCCTCAATCCAAATTATGACAGAATCGGCATCGACGGTATGTTGTTTGTGCTGCTGCTGCTGCTGCTGCTGGGATTTTTTCCTCTTCTTTTCCTTCCTGCTTTTGTTTTTCTGCTCATATTTTGCACACAGTGTCAGTTTTGACCAGGACACCTGTTTGTGTTTGGGTAAATGTGTGTGTGCACATGCACGTGTGTGTGTGTGTGTGTGTGTGTGTGTGTGTGTGTGTGTGTGTGTGTGTGTGTGTGTGTGTGTGAATGTGTGTTTTCCTGTAAACATTCACCACGTCGTGCAGTCACCATGACTCAAAACTCTGGCAGATGCAGCGCTGTATCACACACACACACACACACACACACACACACACACACACTGTCTTCCTCCCACTGTGACCTGATTGAAGCCACGTACCTTACACAGAGGATTAGTGACTTATCGTCATCATCATCAAGTCCTGGGGACTTTTTTTTTGATGTTGATGAGGTTATGTTTCCTGGTAAGGTTCTTATGCTTTTACGTCCTAATGTTACCGAGCACTTTACTTGATGAAAATTACAAAAAAAAAAGTGTGTGTACAATCTCCTACTCGACTTGTTTGTTTAGAGCCGGCTATAATCAGATCAACATTTCCCACTCGGGATTAAAATAAAAAAGAGAAGTGATGATGAGGACGAGGAGGAGGAGAGGGAGTGGGTGTGGATGGTGTCAGGGGGCAGCAGAGCGTCAGGATGGGGATGCATGGTGGTGGGAGAGTGGGGGGTGTGACGGTTGTGCAGAGGCTCGTCATGGAGCAGCGTCTGAGTTTTTATTAAACATCATTTATCAGCGTGTCAGTGCCTGGTGCTGTGATGGATGTGGGAGTTTGATTTGATTGATCACATGTTTATTGGGGGATTGATGAGTGACACAGACTTTTTTTTTTTTTTTTTTTAGCAGTACTTGAATGGAATATTGATTTTCAGCAGATGTACACGCTCCAAGTATGGATGAGATTATTGTTACATGGAAAATAATACACTAAATCTCAATACCTCAATACCTGAGGTTTAGTAGTACGGCCAAATTGAAAATAAAATGAAAAAAAAGTTGTAATATTAAAAAGGTTGTAACATTATGAACATAAAGTTGTAACCTTACGAATATAAAGTCGTAACATTACGAAAATAAAGTCGTAACATTACGAGAATAAAGTCGTAACATTAAAAAAGTTGTAACATTACGAAAAATAAAGTCGTAACATTACGAGAATAAAGTAGTAACATTACGAAAATAAAGCTGTAGCATTACGAGAATAAAGTCGTAACATTGTGATAATGACGTCGTAACATTGCGAAAATAAAGCTGTAGCATTAGGAGAATAAAGTCGTAAAATTGTGATAACGTCGTAACATTACGATAATAAAGTCGTAACATTACGAGAATAAAGTCGTAACATTACGAGAATAAAGTCGGAACATTACGAAAAATAAAGTCGGAACAATACGAGAATAAAGTCGTAACATTACGAGAATAAAGTCGTAACATTAAAAAAGTTGTAACATTACGAAAAATAAAGTTGTAACATTACGAGAATAAAGTAGTAACATTACGAAAATAAAGCTGTAGCATTACGAGAATAAAGTCGTAACATTGTGATAATGACGTCGTAACATTGCGAAAATAAAGCTGTAGCATTAGGAGAATAAAGTCGTAAAATTGTGATAACGTCGTAACATTACGATAATAAAGTCGTAACATTACGAGAATAAAGTCGTAACATGACGAGAATAAAGTCGGAACATTACGAAAAATAAAGTCGGAACAATACGAGAATAAAGTCGTAGCATTAAAAAAGTTGTAACATTACGAAAAATAAAGTCGTAACATTACGAGAATAAAGTCGGAACATTACGAGAATAAAGTTGTAACATTACGAGAATAAAGTCGGAACATTACGAGAGCAAAGTCGCAACATTACATGAACAAAGTCAGAACATTACGTGAACAAAGTCAGAACATTGGGTGAACAAAGTCCTAACATTACGTGAACAAAGTCCTTACATTACGTGAACAAAGTTGTAACATTACGAGAACAAAGTCGTAACATTACGAAAATAAAGTTGTAAATATTGATACCTTTAACATTACGACTTTATTCTCGAAATATTTTTCTAAATTAAAAATTTCAGTTGGGCCCTAATACTCTGTCGTATATTTGAGATTGCATGGAAAATAAATAAATAAATGGAAAATGAAGCTAACTGCTAAGAAAAGATACATAAAATGTTCTTTTATTTTGAAGGGTAAAGCCTGACAACTCTTGACTTTATCTCAGAAAGGCACGGCTCCTGCACAGTTGCAGTTCCTGAACATGCATTCACACCGAAAAAACAAATATGGGGATGCAGATTATGGCCTAGTGAGGAAGAATATATTATTATATATTATTATATTATAAGAGGCCTTGGCTGAGGCTTGACCTTTCCGAGTCTTTTCTCCAGCGTCTTCTGACATGAACCAGCCATTGAAGCTGTTGTTTTACACATCAGAAAATCTTTAAATCTAACGAGTTAAGTTTCCACAGTACAAAAAAAGCTCCCATCAGTGATAATGATAACAAGAAGAAGAAGTGTAGTGGTGCAGCAGATGGAGCGTTTCCCACTGGGCCCTGATCTTAGTCTGTCTGGGGTCACTTGTAGAGACAGAAGACACCGAGACAGACTAAACCCACAGATGGAACTATAGCAAGTTACCCTCAAACATGATTGGAACAACCGAGCGGCCAAAAAACCGGACACTACTTCGTCTGACGTTCATTGATAAATCAAACAATTGTCACTTTTGACAGCTCCGTCCTCTCATGAAGACAGTGGGACACAACTGAAAGCTTGAAGAAACGTATTACTTTTTTTTAGTAGGTGCTGGTTTACCAAACCCATGAAAGATCTAATGACTCGATCAATCAATGAAGAGCAACTGTGTCCAGCTCACATGTCTGAAAGAGGTCGCGGTCGTCCTCTCCTGAGGTGGCTGTAATTTGATTGTTATGCAATTGTAACGTCATGCTGCCCTTCTCAGCTTCACCTCCTCCACCTCCTCATGCTGTCAGATTAAAGCCGGACACATTTTACCACCCTGAGAAGCTACTCATCAGTTTCTGCATTTTATTGTAAAATGAAAATAATGAATTGAACGTAGATTACTGCTTCTGGAGCTAACTGCTAAGCTAACCTGTGACTTTGCAGATCATTAATGACAAAACATCTGTGTCTTTATATACATGTTAAAAGTCTGATTTTAATCAGATTATAGACAATTCAGTTTTCTTAATCTCATCTTGATATGTTAAAATCGAGCTCATCTTAGTCGGACTAACATACCTGGATAATGCGATTCATTGTCCGATTATGCCTATTGGCTTAGTCGGACTGGAGTTGGACATCATAAAGTGCATGTTATTGTAAAATGAAAATAATCCATTGAATGTATATTACTGCTTCACTCAGGTGGCGCTAACTGCTAAGCTAACCCGTGACTTTGCAGATTTGTTAATTATTTTGTGTTTCTTTTTATGGCGCAGAACCCAAAATACTTTCCACGTATCACTTTTCAGATGCTTTGGTGTCCTCCATTTTCATCACTCGGTGCGTTCACATAAGTGTTAAAAGTCAGATTTTAGTCCAACTAAGACAACCATTTGGTTTTCTTAATGCCATGTAGATACTTTAGTCTGACTAAAATCAATTCAGTTAAGATAAGATAGAACTTTGTTAACCCCGAAGAAAATTCTTTTTCCAGGTTGCTCCAAAATTGCAAAAATCGGACTAACATACTTGGATAATGTGATTCATAGTCTGATTGCGCCCATTTGCTTAGTCAGACTAAGAGTTGGACTCAGTAGACTGCACTACTGTTGCTGCAAAAGATCGGACTGTACACCACCTGTATCATGCAGCGGATACATTTATTTTCTCCTCCGCATGGATAGTCAGACTCGGCAAGTTATCCGATTACCTGTCTTAGTCAGACTATGGCCTTAGCTGGATTAAACTGTGCATGTAAGTGTATCATTTGGGCCAAAAGGACATTTAAAGTGGATCTAAGGTCATGCTGTGCCCTTTACAAAGACCACAAAGTGATCGTTTTGGATGGTCTGATGCACTTTTAGGCTGTATATTTTGGGTTTTAGGTGTTTTTTTTAAGGTTTGACTTTGCTCTGTACAATAACTGTTTGGTTTAATGGAGGCTTGTACATAAGTATGTTTGCAATAACAGCTTCATTGTGGGTGTCTGCCCTCCAACAAGCCCATTCTAGTAGAACCCTGGCAGATGGTACCGTAGTGGGAGGAGGGAAGCGGTTAGGATTGAGTTTAAAATGACCAGGAGCAGAAGACGGGGTGATGGGCCGTGACCGCGGCGGCTGCTCGGCGTGAAAATGAGGTGAGGGTGAAGTGACATGTCTCTCAAAAACCAGACGCAGTTTCCAGCGTGATGAACAACCCTGCCGCGCTAATTCCTCGCCGAAATTGCTCCTTAATGCTGTTAACTACATCGTCCCGACACTTTTGGATTTGCTACTCATTTCAAATAACACACTTTACGGCGGGGTGGCGCCGCTCAAGGCGTTGCTTCTCAGCAGCCGCGGAATGATTTATTGAATGCGGAAAATATATATCCCCGATGTGCAAAGTTGTTTCTGTTTTTTAATCACAGTAATAACTGAGCTTTATAGCTGTCAAGTAATGAGTATTTGCAGCCGCGAGGCTTCCGACTGTAATTAGAAAAGTAAAATTGCCTGTCAAGGGGAAGTCAAACTTGTCATTTGCTATCAAAGTTTTAATGTTTTGTATTTCAACACCTGCAACAGTGTATGTTGGAGGGAAAGTGGGCGTCCAATCATATTTTTTTTGGGGGGGGGATCGTGAGCCAAAAGCTCCAGAGCCACTGTTAAAATTCAGTGTGGTTTTAGTGTCAGATGGCAGGCGAAATGTGCTACCTGCTGTGCTGGCAAAAACACTCGCTGTGTGGAGGAAAATCAGACAAAAAGCAGTGTTTGTCTCAGACATTTGTTCTCACGCTTTTCTCAGTAAACAAATATCCTTTTTTTTTTTTTGGGTGACATTTAATCGAAAGTACTGAAGACTTTCTGTACGATTTATTAAATATATACGATTGCGATTATCCCCAGCTGCAGCGGCATCAGTGGAGCGATGCCGCTGCGGGGGGGGTACGAGGCTTGGTCAGAGCAGGGGGAGGTGGTGGACGGTGGAGGATGGAGGATGGAGGTACCCCCATCTGCACCATCTGTGACAGATCCCATGACCCCATTCTCCCCACACACACACACACACACACACACACACACACACACACACACACACTCACTCCCCCCGATCCAGAGTCAGTGGGCTGTGTCCCACTTCATAACGTGACTGTCATAATGATAAGTCGCCAGGAAATGACGGCGATGCTCATTTCGCGTTAATGAAAAGCCGCGATTCCGTTGACTCTCGGGGAGGATCGCTTCACCAAAAGTGCCGTAATAATCATCTCATAAATCACTACGATTATCACTTATGTTGCCATTGTCACCACAAAAAAGCTTTACTTTATGCTTCTTAATTCTGCCATCTTTCAAATGTCCATTTCCCCCACAATCCCTGCTGCTCTTATATGGATCGTAATCAGCCTGATACATAATTATAATAATCCTAATTCAAATAAATTCCAGAAACATGACTTTTACACATATTTTTATTAAATCCACTGCAGAAAAATACTGTTATGTTATTGGTTTTTCCTAAATTATTACGATAAAACACTTTAAATAGTGTTAAAAGTTCGGCTCTGATTATTTTTATTTAATGAAACGCTGTGATTGTGTTGACTCTCTTAGGATCGCTTCTCAAAAAGTGACATAATCAACACTTAAATGTCCTAATAAATCACTATAATTATACTTATTCTCCCAATCTCACTCCCAAAAAGCTTTACTTGACTTTATTCTTCTTAATTCTGCCGTCTTTCAAATGTGCATATCCCCCAAATCCCTGCTGCTCTTATATCCTCAGCCTAATACAGATTGCAGGCACATACCAGATTACACGTTTTGGATTGAGATGTATATGCAATCTCTCTTTTTTTGGGGGGGGATAACACAAAACCCCTCCATATAGCTATAATATAATACACTGTAAAAAAAAATCCAATAAAGTCCAGAAACATTACTTTTACAGAAATTTTCATGAAATGCACTGTAGAAAAATACCTTTATTTTACCGATTTTTCCTAAATTATTACAATTAAACACAAATAACGTGACAATGCTAAAATTAATAAATGTTGCCGAAAAATACCTTTTTTTTTTTACTATTTTTTATTTTATTTTATTTATTTTACAATCAAACACCTTCAATAAATTCACAATGTTAAACGTTTTGTAGAAAGTTCTGCTCTGACTATTTTTTATTTAATGAAACGGTGTAAGTCTCTTGAATCTCTGCACTATTGCTTCACAAAATGTGCTTAAATGTCCTATAAAGTCACTATAATTCTACTTATGGTCCCATTCTCACTCCAAAAAGCTTTACTTTATTTCTGACTGCCATCTTTGAAATTTCCCCAAATCCTCATCCTAATACAGATTGTAGGCACCAGATTACACACGTTTTGGATTGAGAAGTATATGCAATCTCTTTTTTTTGGGATAACACAAAACCCCTTCATATAGCTGTAATATATAGGCTTCCACCGAGTGCACATACATTGAGCTCCCCGGGGTTTTAGAGGACACAAACATGGTCTCTAACAGCGCTAATGTGATTAATTTGGCCGGGATTAGAATAAAAAAAGGCAGATTTGGTTAAAAAACAATTTCGTCTAAATAAATCTGTATCCGTCGTGCATATATTTTGTGGAGTGTGTGTGTGTGTGTGTTTTTGGTGCTTAGTGACTCCCGAGCATATGTGACAGGGATCAATCAATGACAGTTTTTATTGACCCAATTCTTTGCTGCACACACTGAGTCGATATCGCTCTGCATGTATGACTCAGGGATGTGTGTGTGTATAATGTGTGTAATGTGTGTGTGTGTGTGTGTGTGTGTGTGTGTGTGTGTGTGGTCTTTATTTAGTAGGTGTGACAGATGTGACGTGACGACAATCTATGCATGATGAGATTATTCACAGTGGACACCTGTCTTAATTCTCACTGTTGATGATTTGATTGAAGGGGCATCGTGTGTGTGTGTGTGTGTGTGTGTGTGTGTGTGTGTGTGTTTGTGTGTGTTTTCTGGCATAAACACTGACCTTGTCAGGACCGGAAGAGTCCTCACGGAGCCCAAAAACCTTTTGTTTTTAGTTAAGGGTTAAAATCTGAGTTGTGCGTAGGTTAGGGTTTGGTATTAACCTGTCAAAATAAAAGTTAGGGATGCTTTGTTTGTAATGCAGTGTCCTCAGAAGAATAGCTGCACAAACCTGTGTGTGTGTGTGTGTGTGATAATCCCACAGAGCAGCTGTGCTTCAGCCTATAGAGCATCTGGTCATTTTGGCTTTTGTGTGCTTATATAACACGATGTTGACCTCATATTAGTGACAGTCGATAATAACGATGATTCGCTCTGATGTAACGATTATTATTGGATGGATATTGACGTGGCGGGCGCTGTATCGCGGGTTTCGACCCGGCTCCGTCCGTCGCTGACCTCCTACCGGTCTCAGATTATTCTCCGTAAACGAAAGCAAACGACCGTTTATGTAGGTCAGCCGCTCGCAAAACTTAAATGCACCGTATGCGATTCCTGCCACCAGGGCTCTGTGTCTGAGTAAAGAAAAATAATAACAACAACAACAATAAAAGGCCACGTTTGATGTGAGGAAGCAACGTGGAATCATGGGAATAAGCTCTGATGTCTAAGCCGCGGTGGCTTCAGTGAGTTTTTTTTACTGCTGCTCCATTAATGCGCCAAATGTTTTATTTCACAAATAGGCTGAAAATACATACTTGGATTTTCGCTTAGAAATCCAGGAAACCACACCACGAGTTCATATAACGATAGTCTTAAGGTTTGTTTACTTTACGTCCACTTGTTGACTCCATAAGATTTAGTTGGATTTACTTTAAATGTTGGTTTGTTTGTAAAAAAAAAAAGTTGTTATGACTGTTATGTTATTGGGAAACATCCAGAGATGTGGACTCTGGGTTCAGTCGAGTTCAGTGCAGGTATAAAAGCAGCTTTGTGTTGTTGTGCTATTGTGACGCCTTTATACAAACAGACAATACAACAGCAGTTTTCTCTCTTCTCCTTTTATTCTCTCCTCTACTGGGAACCTGTGTCACTTAGACTCCAGGTCCATTAGATTAAGCTAAAGTACTGTGTTAGACGGACTAAAAAAACCAGACCTTTAAAAATGCATATAAACGTGTTAGTGCATCTATATCCATTTGGGGCCGTCTGTTGCACTCGAGAGTGAAGAACGAAAGTGATTGGATGCATTTTAATGTTGTTTAAACTTGTAATTTATTTTGCATTTCTTCTGTTTTATGTGTGCGTGGGTTTTCTCCAGGTTCTCTGGTTTCCTCTCACAATCCAAAAACATGCACATTAGGGGATTATAGACACTCTAGACTCTACTCTGTTTCTATATATTCACCTTATGTCATCTGGGATTGGCACCAGCGACCCCGACGACCCTCATGTGGAGAATAAAGTGGTAAAATTCAGTTTTTTTAACAGATTGCTTTACTATTTCACGCTCTAATCTCATAACTTTGTGGGGAAGTTGCACAAACATTTGCATAGATGTTCATGTAATGTCTATAGCCCTTTACAGCAACCCACAGGTGACCAAAGTGCACAGACAAGAATAAAAAATAATAAACACTGTCACCACACTGAATAAATATGTTTTAAAGGGACACTGTGTAGTATTTATGGGTTTATATAACCCAAAATCCACTTTTTTTATACATATTATGTGCTCCTGCATTGTCTAGTCGCTGTATAATATTTTTTGTTTCACTATCGTAGTGTTTCAAAAAGTCATGTAAAATAACATGGTCGCGGGCCGCGGTTGCATAGCCACTGTTAGCAGCGAGACGCCATGTTTCTACCGGAGCCTGTAAGGACAAACGCGAGAGAACAAATCAAGCATCTCTTTACTTGTAGCAGGAAGTCCCGCCTCCACTCTCTCCGCTTCGTCTGCTACGGCCGCGGTAGCTCCGCCCTCTCCCTCGCCTCACGAACCTCATCTGCTGACACGGAGAAAGACGACGAGGACGACATTTGACCGGCTGCGAATACCGTAGCGCTCAGGGAAGGGAGGGGGGTGAGCAGAGGAGCAGTTCTTTGTTGTAAATTTCAGCCTCTCCTCTAGATGGCACTATAAACTACTTACTTCACCTTTAAATTTGGATTTAAAAAGGTCCACGTCAGTGATCACGCGAAATCTCAAGGGGGAGGAGCTTATTCCAGAGTCCGGGGGAGGCACCTGGGCACGTCGAGCATCAGCTGGTTAGCAAACAGTTAAAGTTGCTGTTAAATAGGCCGTGGGGGGGGGGAGGTCATTAAGGGCTTTAAAAAACGAACATTAAGAGTTTAAAATCAATCAATAGCCAGTGGAGAGAATAAAGTGCCTCCCGTCTCGTTGAGGTCTCGCACAGTTTTTGTTTCCCGCTGCCCTATTTGCGTTATGTGGCAACAGAAAAAAACACTAATGTGCTCATTTTGACCCGATCCAAGACGATCTTAGCTCAAACACCGAGTCCCTTATGTCTCTTATGTGTGCGTTTGAACTTAAATAATGTATGCATTTAAAAGAGCAAAGGGAGCATGTGTTGTAACGTGTTCTCTCTCGCACTGGGACACGAGTGTCTTTGAAGTGTTGCTGTGTGTGTGTGTGTGTTCTGTAACAAACTTGTGCAGGGTTGTGCCCTAAAGTCGTACAGGTTCTGTTGCCGGGGTAATTGGATTACTGGATTCCTCAAACGTAAAAAGGGTGCGAGCGAGTGCCGTTTTCTGCCTCCTCAGCAAACGGCGGCTTCATCCTTTAACTTTCCTCCGGACATCGACAATAGAGAGACCCTGTCGATTTTGCAAGAAACATCCAGAAGCGCTGACGTGAAGTCGATGTGGCAGGAGTTCTAATTCTAGTCCTCTGACCTATTTCTATAGAGAATCTCCTCCCACCGGCTCCTGCTTCTCCCTCTGACTCCGTACTCCGTCTGATTGCATCAGGACGAGCTCACCTACTGCGGTGTTATATGTAGACCAGGCAGGCAATAGAAATGTGTCGCCTGTGTCAAGGTCGCCCGGCGCTCTCTCCGTACATGCAGCCTCTTCACATTTCTGCTTCTATCTAATTGATCCAGGAGATGAAAGGTTGAGAAGACAAAGTAGTATATGCGCTAAATTTGCCTCGAATCTTTGCAATGTGCTCGGCACTTTAGTCTGGGGGGCGAGGTAATACCCGTGGATAAATCCATGCTGGAATAGGAGGGGAATGATTTAATAAGGAGGAGGTGTAATAGAAGGTGGGAGAGAAGGACAGATATAGGAAGGATGAATGTTTTGATCAGAGCAATAAAGGAAGACCCCTCTCTATGGCCCTTTGCTTTGCCCTAGGCTCTCTTATATATGTGTGTGTGTGTGTGCGTATATGTGTATATATATATATGTATATGTGTATATATATATATATATATAAATATGTATATGTGTGTGTATATATATATATGTATATGTGTATATATTTATATATATACATATGTATATTTATATATACATATGTATATACACATATACATATATACATATACATACACAGTATGTGTGTGTGTATGTACGAATAAAATGTATATGTAGATATACACTTGTACATATGCATATGTATATATGTGTGTATATATATATATATATATATATATATATATATATATATACAGTATATATATATATATCTAAACGTATGTGTGTGTGTATATATGTATGTATACAATGATGATACATATATGTTCATATACACATATTATGTGTGTGTGTGTTTATATATGTATATATGTGTGTGTATGTATGTATAAAATGTATATGTATATATACACATACATATACACACATATATACATATGTATGTATGTATATATGTGTATATACAGTGTATATATACATATGTATGTATGTATGTATATATGTGTATATACAGTGTATATATACATATGTATGTGTGTATATATATATCTATACATATGTGTGTGTGTGTATATATGTATGTATAAAATGATGATACATATATACATACAGTATATGTATATATACACATATTATTATTATTATTATATACATATACACACATGTATGTATATGTATATATTTATATATAAAAACATATGTGTATATGCGTGTATATACATACATGTATGTATATGTATTTATACATATGTGTGTGTGTGTATATATATATATATATATATGTATGGATGTGTGTGTGTGTGTGTGTTCCTTCAGCTCCAACAATGCACTGGGATGAGAATGAATGCAGACAGTCAGGGGAATAGTGTAGTAAACATGAGAGACAGCAGCTCCGGCGCTGGACTCCATTCAATCAGCGGCGAAGCTGGACCCACAGCTCATCTGCTCCGTAACAATGGAGGGGTCACTATGAATTAGAGGCACGCAGAGATTTGGGCAGAGATGGAAGTCGGCGACACACGCACACACACACACACACACACACACACTATTTCCCTCCGTCCTTCCATCCACTTCCCTTATTTCCCCCCACGCTCTCTTCTCCTTCCATCTCTATCAGCCTGTCTCGGGTCTAAACAGGGTCCACCACCAACAGGCCTGGTATTGTGCGACACCCCCAGAGACCGAGTGTGACATTTAGTGCGCTTGGTTCCATTTCACACACACACACACACACACACACACACACTGTCATTATTGGCTGTCCATTCCACTGTGGTTCTATGACAATAGCTTCTCAATCTCAAACAGAACCTGCTGCTGCTGCTGCTGTTGTTGTTGTTGCTGATGTCTGTTGAGAATAAGCCACAGGTTTTTCATATAGAGCCACAAATGGCCCCCAGTTTCCTGATGGGGATGTGTATCGACCGGGCATCGAGCACAGCTGCTACTGCAGAGTGATGCTGGGGAAGTTTGTGGCTGTATGACGTCTTAAAATTCTCAATCCCGGTACAAAAAAGGCAGTTTTATATCGAGCGTATTCCTCAGATTTAGCAGATTAATACACCTACATCACCGTCTCTGTTTGAGTGGTGAGTTCAGTGTGTTTACTGTATGATTGTACAGCATGTGTCTGTTTTACTTTACTCTCTGACAATGTGTGTACTGTATGTTGCAAGGCTGGCATGATATGC
The DNA here is from genome assembly GCF_963457635.1 of Microchirus variegatus. Lineage (NCBI taxonomy): Eukaryota > Metazoa > Chordata > Actinopteri > Pleuronectiformes > Soleidae > Microchirus > Microchirus variegatus. The sequence goes on along the minus strand of NC_139814.1, from coordinate 24,890,999 downwards.
TTTAAGTAATAGATATTCATTTCTTCAGTAATCTGTAATTAAATGACACATTTCTTGCGACGATAAGTCACATTTCCAAACATCTGTGCACATCACACGTCAGTCAGTCAGACATTTATCTAACTTTAATGAGGTTACATTGTTACGTAACACGTGCAACACAATGTTTCCCTAATGAACGTCTATCTTCTGCTAATAACGAGATAAATAAACGCGTCTCAAATGTATTTTCCAAACGACGCAGGGAAACGGAACTGATCTTCATCAAGCTGCTAGAATGATCAAATTCTTTGTGGGCGAAAAGGGATTTTTAAAATTGTTTTTTTTTTTTTGCACCCCTGAGAGACTCGCTCGGCAACTGGTTTTGATTAAAAGCCTCCAGAATTCACTTTCTCAGCCGAGGAGAGAGAAGGGGAAAGAGATGCACCGTCAGTCACAGCCTTCAATTTGGGTTCTTAGAAAATCTCATCACATCACGTGTGCTGTGAAAACCTTATGAAAAACCTCAGGGGATTTAGATTGGATTTTGTGGCTCAGCAGAATGCATAATATGTTCTGTTAATGTTAATTTTTAAATCAAAAACTCCAACCCCTACAAAAACCTCTGTCTTACATCCTGTTACCTGACATCATTGTGTTATTTTTACATTATTTTTTAACACTTAAAACGGAACTAGACCGGAAGTTCCTATTATCGCTGTTTTTCTCGGTGTGTATCTGCGTCATTACCTTGTTTATGAAGCCCTGACGGTTCGAAACAAACAGTTCAGCCATTGCTGAGAACGTTGTGTTTTATTGTAATCTCGGGGCTCAACGAGATCACTGAAAATCCCGTAATAGTTACGTGAACAGCGGTTCTCCTGAACAACTGAACAACTGATCGTCCTCCTCCGGGCGGTAGTCCGGGCACATCCGGTTACGTACATTGAACCGCAGAAGAAGAATAATGTCCGTTGTGGAGGTGTTTCACGAGCGACAGTGTCTTCTGACTCTGGGTCTGACTCCGCTTTAAAGTCATAAAAGGGACTGCGGCGGGGAGTCGTGACGAAGCTATTTTTAAACACTGTTAAAACAATGTTTTGATAATGAGGAGCAGTGCATCCGCCGTTCCAGAGGGGGGCGCTGCGCTTCTGAGAACGGATGTGCTGGATAGTACTGGCCAATCACAAGACTCTGTCTTCTGGGGGTGAAAGTTCACTCTGAAATCTCGCAGCAGAAAAACACGGTCAGAAAAGAGGATTTCTATCGGCTAGTTTACAGCAACTAGGAGGTTTTTGACCATAAAAACAAGTTAATATATGTAAGTAGACCTCCATAACTAACATTTATGTGCAACAGGACCACTCTATGTGACCTTTAATGATTTAGGTCTATTCATGTAGTAGATTTTAATCATTAGGAGAAGTAAAAAAATCATTTATTGTTGTATCAGTGGCCACAAATAAATCAATGTAAGTGTAGAAACACTGAAATAGTGCTGTGAATCAGACGGTTTGGCCTGAAAAGGTGTCCTGAGGAATGATTTGTCTTCTCAAATAGCAAAAATAAGGCTGCATCATCTCCAAATATGGACTTTTACACCTGAACTCGTGGCTGTACATAATGTATAGGATAGATGTTGACACCTTTTTTTCCCTCAGAAACAGAAGGTTCATTTTGCAATTTGCTAAACTGCTACAACACATCTACATATTACACTTCTTTACTTTTTTTTGTTATCTTCAGGAGTTTAGCATCGCCGCAGGGAGCCTTAACACCGATGTAGGACGTGCAGCAGGGGGTCCTCGGCTTCTGCCTCAGCACTAACGCAGGCCTTAAGGTGAGTGGTGATATTAAATTGGTATTCAGCTCAGTTTTTTAATATTATTTTTTAATATATATTGTTCGCGCTGACTTTATTGTGAGTACTTTTTCAAGTTTCATTCCACTTTCTCTCTCTCTTAAAACAAACCTTTTTGACTGAAAACTGAAGAATCTGAGATTTTACAAGGGGGAGGAGGACACAGGGAGTTGTTTATCCACTGCTGCCTCCATCACCAGGAAGTTAAAATGTGTGATTATGTAACGCCGCCGTTTGAAATCCTTCATTTGGATTTACATAAGTGACATAAACCTTTCCAAAACGAGCACTTCCCCGAGTCCTCTGCGACTTAAAATAACATACATTTCCTCTCCGTGCCTTTTATGCGAGATATCGAAGACTTAACGGGGTTATTTTTTGAACATTTCTGGGTTTATTCACACGATGGGTAAACCGTGAAATAATTTCGCAGGTGAGAAGCCATATTCCTGTAAAACGTGGAAAAGTGCTTTGTTTATTTGCTGAGGCTTGAGTTGCTAAAAACAATCGGTGTCCCTGCTGCTGCTGCTGCTGCTGCTGCTGCTGCTGCTGCTGCTGCTGCTGACGGGATAAACAAAGTGTTTATCAGCACCGAGCCCCTATGGTTTTTACCTGATTTATAGTGTTTTTATTTGACTAATTGGGGTCAGGGCAGTAAAGAGGATAGCAGAAAGAGAGATGGAGTATGGATGGAGGTCAGTTTGTTCTCCCGGCCCTGTTTACCATATCTCACCGTCTCCAGCCAGCGCTGCTGAATGTACACACAGACATGTGTTTATTTATGCACGCGCACGTGCACACGCATGCGCCTGTTAAGCCCTTAAACACATTGTATATATTTATCCTCAGGGATGAATCCAGGGCATCCAACTGATGAGTCTTGGATTTAGCCTGATCAGTCTGGCTTTGGTGTGAGAGAGGGATGGAGGGGTGGGGTGGGGGGGGGGTGACAGAGGGGGATGAGTCACTGTTATTCAGCCCGGTGGCGAGTGGTTAAATGAATATATAAGTATATGAGGACCTAACCCTGTTGACACGACGCAGGGTTTAATCTGCGCAAGTAAACCAGCGCGCACCCACACACACACATACACACATGAGATCCAGGCGAGAGCGAGTTAATCAAGTAAAATGCAGCCTCATCAGCAGAGAAGAAGAAAAACAAACAGTAAACGAGATGGAAACGAGTGTGAGAACCTTCCCAGTGGCACATTTTTACGAAGTGAATCTCGTCATTTTCACAGACAGAAGCAGAGGTCAGCTAACTCCATTCCTTCTAATTCGATCAGGCCTTTTGTTTAACATTAAAGGATCCTGTGTGTTATAATAAGCAGCATGGCCTTAAACAAACTCCCCGACCCTAAACTACCCCCGACGTCTCGCCGTCATCTCTTCTTTGCCTCGGTTTTCTTTATCAGTTTGTAGACGACTCAAACTGCTTTATTATTATTAAACGGTTATGTAAAGGCAGGAGGACGGGGGGGGAAAAGCTCAGATTTTATGGATGGATTTGTTACTCAAACACATATTAAAGAGCTCGTCAAGGAGTGATGCGATTTCCTTTGGATTCGGCTGCAAATGAAAAGCACACAAACTGCATTATGTACTCTGTGTTCACCAGGGAGAGGAAAGTATCATGCAGCTGCTTTATGAGACATGCAGAGGTGGGAAGAGTGACTGAAATACTCCACTCAAGTACATCTATTTTTGATGTCATTTTACTTGAATACAAGTAAAAGTACCTCTGTTTTTGATGTCATTTTACTTAAATACAAGTAAAAGTACTTGTCCAAAAATGTACTTCAGTTAAAGTAATAAATTAGCTTGTTTCATATGTATTTTTAAAGTGACTTTGTTACTTATTTAACAAGGTTGGGGTTCTCATGAATAATGAGGGTTGTCCTCATCAATCACCTGTCATCATCATTCACCTGTCCTCGTCACTCACTTGTCCTTATAGTTCACCTGTCCTCATCAGTCACCTGTCCTTATACTTCATTTGTTCTCATCATTTACTTGTCTACAACATTCACCTGTCCACGTCACTCACTTGTCCTTATAGTTCACTTGTCCTCAGCATTCGCCTGTCCTCATCAGTCACCTGTCCTCATCAGTCACCTGTCCTCATCAGTCACCTGTCCTCATCAGTCACCTGTCCTCAACATTCACCTGTCCCCATCAGTCACCTGTCCTCAACATTCACCTGTCCTCAACATTCACCTGTCCTCATCAGTCACCTGTCCTCAACATTCACCTGTCCTCATCAGTCACCTGTCCCCAACATTCACCTGTCCTCATCAGTCACCTGTCCTCAACATTCACCTGTCCTCATCAGTCACCTGTCCTCAACATTCACCTGTCCTCATCAGTCACCTGTCCTCAACATTCACCTGTCCTCATCAGTCACCTGTCCTCAACATTCACCTGTCCTCATCAGTCACCTGTCTTCAACATTCACCTGTCCTCAACATTCACCTGTCCTCAACATTTACCTGTCCTCGTCATTCACTTATCCTCATCACCCACTTGTCCTTATAATTCACCTGTCCGCAACATCCACCTGTCCTCAACATTCACCTGTCCTCATCATTCACCTCTCCTCATCACTCACTTGTCCTTATAGTTCACCTGTCTGCAACATTCACCTGTCCTCATCACTCATTTGTCCTTATAGTTCACCTGTCCTCATCATTCACTTCTCTGCTACATTTACCTGTCCTCTTCACTCACTTGTCCTCGTCACTCACTTGTCCTCGTCACTCACCTGTCCTCGTCACTCACCTGTCCTCGTCACTCACCTGTCCTTATGGTTCACCTGTCCTCAACGTTCACTTGTCCTCAACGTTCACCTGTCCTCATCTTTCTCCTGTCCTCATATTTCACCTGTCCTCAAAGTTCACCTGTCCTCGTCACTCACCTGTCTTATAGTTCACCTGTCCTCAAAGTTCACCTGTTCATCGTTTTATATTTCCATTTTTATCACCCATGGCTGTGACGGTGAAGCTGAAAGAAGAACAATAAGATAAAGTCTCTAATTGAAGTACAAAAAAATCTGTCTGTATAACATGGCAGTTGAAATTCAACACACAACCATTTAGTTCATGTGCTGAAAAGAGTAAAAACACCTGTGACTAATGTCCTTCAGGCTTTTGAGCAGAAGAAACCAAACACTACAGTCTTTTCCACTGTAAATGAACTTAATTTCTGAGCCAAATGCACCAGCAGCACTTTTTTAATCTAGATTTCCAAATGCAGATTACAAAGCGCGGTGATTTGACCACATGCACAAAAAAAAGGCCCGAATCAGCCTCATGATTAATTTAAGCAGCGCGCGGCTTGAATAATAATACGACAATACAATAATACAATATGGTGATTGTGTGTCAGGTTTGACTGTTGTGATGACTGCAGCACACTATATTTGCTGATGGGGAATGTGTTGTACATTCAAATAGTAACAATTAATTTAGTGGACATTGATTTAAAACTGTTGTGTTTGCAGTTTAGCAATGAGTGTTGATAAACTGCATTATATCAGAGCATAAACTGTCCTTTTATAGTGTCTGTGTAAGTGCAGCTAATAATCTGTTTGTACTTTCCTTCAGTTTGTTTGTTTACGTAAGATTGACACAGATATTGTCAACTGGACCCATAATTTTGACTCTTTTATCTCATAATTTCAATGTTTTATCTCATAATTTAGACTTTTTAGCTCATAATTATGACTTTTAATCTCCTAATTATGACTTTTTAATCTCATAATTTCGACTTTTTTTAATCTTATAATTATAATTTTGACTTTATCTCATAATTTCAACTTTTTTTAATCTCATAATGATGACTTTTTATCTCATAATAATGACTTTTTATCTCATAATGACTTTTTATCTCATAATTATGACTTTTTATCTCATAATTATGACTTTTTATCTCATAATTATGACTTTTTATCTCATAATTATGACTTTTAATCTCATAATGATGACTTTTTATCTCATAACGATGACTTTTTATCTCATGATGACTTTTTATCTCATAATGATGACTTTTTATCTCATAATTATGACTTTTAATCTCATAATGATGACTTTTTATCTCATAACGATGACTTTTTATCTCATGATGACTTTTTATCTCATAACGATGACTTTTTATCTCATGATGACTTTTTATCTCATAATTATCACTTTTTATCTCATAATTATGACTTTATCTCATAATCAAACTTTTTATCTCATAATTATAACTTTTTATCTCATAATTATGAGATACAATTAATTATAACTTTTTATATCATAATTATGACTTTATCTCATAATTATAACTATTTATCTCATAATTATAACTTTTTATCTCATAATTATGACTTTTTATCTCATAATTATGACTTTTAATCTCATAATGATGACTTTTTATCTCATAACGATGACTTTTTATCTCATGATGACTTTTTATCTCATAATCAAACTTTTTATCTCATAATTATAACTTTTTATCTCATAATTAGGAGATAAAATTAATTATGACTTTTTATCTCATAATTATGACTTTATCTCATAATTATAACTTTTTATCTCATAATTATAACTTTTTATCTCATAATTATGAGATAAAATTAATTATGACTTTTTATCTCATAATTATGACTTTATCTCATAATTATAACTTTATCTCATAAATTTGATCTTTTTTATCTCATAATTTCAACTTTTTTTTATCTCATAATTTCAACTTTTCTATCACATAATTATAATTTTGCCTCTATCTCATAATTATGACTTTTTATCTCATAATTTCAACCTTCTTTGAGGAATTTTTACCTATTTTTAAAATTTTTTTTTGCAGAAATGTGCTTCCATAGACAGGGAATGCTCTGCCAACTTTAAAAATGTAAATATTTTAAATTTAATGGATGGTAGAAAGACGTGATATAGCTGTTTGGCACGGCAGAGGCTCGGCTGATACTTCTATAGTTTTTCTAGTCCAATATTCCAATTAAATGTGATAGTTTGACTTAACTCTGCGTGGAAATGTACTGACAGTCTATTCTGGCTCTCAGATCCTCACCTCTCTCCTCGTTTCCCTCCCTCCCTCGCTCGCGACTCCAGTGCTGTTTGTTTGTGTTTGCCTCTCCAGGAAGCTTGAACAAAATGCTGGCGTTCCCTTCGCTTCCTCCCCCACCTCTACCTTGCTCGTCCCAGCTGTTTCCTCTGTCCTCGCTCTCCCTTTTTCGCCTCAGCAGGACTCCCCACATGCCCATCCATCAGTCCTAATCCCTAACCTGCGATTCCGCGGCAGGGGACGGGGGTCCTCCAACAACTCTCATCCATCCCACAATGCCCCTCATTTCCCCCTCCCAGCGTGCTCTGCGCTCCTCCACCCTGGTGTTGCTTTCGGAATTTAACTACCAACCAACTGGCAGTTGTCTAAAGCCGTGTTTAAAGTTAAAGTATGTTTGAAGTTTTTATAGTTGCCAAGTCACTGGAGGGTTACGTGAGCAGCTGTTAAGCGCATGCAAAAGTGTTTACATCTGTCACAGAGTGTGTGTGAATTCCAGGATGTTGGCGGAACGCTGCCACCAACCTCAGAGACAGGAAACTTAACCCTCTCCACTTCCCCCCCAGGAGAGGTTCTTACTTTGTCATTGCAGAGTCAGACTGAACAAGGCCAGAATCACTAAGTTAAAAAAACAGTATGATCATTCTTACTGAATTAACTAAGATTATAAGACACTTTTTAACCACATAAACCAGTCATGGTGGTTATGAACCTGCCTGTTTGGACACATGTCGTGTTTCCATCAACTGTTTTTTCATCATCGATGATCAGTTTGAAGCTTTTTTCATGATTGAAACAAGATTTCTGATTGTTTTAGCTTCTTAAATGGGAATATTTTCTTCGTTTCTTTACTCCACATGACAAAGAAATTGTTAAAACTGAATAATTTTGGCTTGTAGACAAAAACAAGACATTAGAGAACATCGTCATTTCCAGGTTTGACAAACACTGATCAACATTTTTTTTAAACATTTTATGGACCAAACGATTCATCGATTAATCTATTATGGAAATAATCCTTAGTTGCAGCTCTAGTGTAGCACCAGCACTTAAAATAGCTGTTAGCTAGCTAGCTAGCTAGTTTGGAATGGTTAAGTTCTTGGTCAGGCTTGCGTTTTCGACTGAGAACGGTAACCTTTATTTCGGCGGACAACGCCATTGAACGCGACACAGCAGACAACAACACAGAGCATTACTTCTGCTCGTTTTGTGATTGTTTGCCTCAACAAGACGAGTATTGACTTTTTGGCTTTTCTGTCGCCCCAATCAGCTGACTGTCCTAGCTCCAACCGTACCGTACCATTACTCTGCTACCCCAAGGGAATGCTTATTTTGGTACTTATCCTACTGGAAAATGCAAAAATATCCGTACCAAACCGTTCCACTTGGTGGAAACATGCCAATAGAGTGACCTACAGTTTATAAATATGGGTTTTTCAAACCTATTACATCAAACATATCTTCTGTTCTGTGTCTGCAGGAAGTTGCACAAGCATTTTGACACACCGGCTGTTGTTTTCGTACTAAAAAATGAGGGTCTATACGTATAGGTCTGTTCTATTCAACTCCAACATACATAAGCCATAATCCTAACCCTAACTGTGGCCGTGCAGTCGGCGAATGAGCTCCAGACTGTTTCAAATGAGCTAATATGAGCCAGACGATGTTCATGATCTATTATTATTACTACACCGACCATTAAAATGCTGATCGGTGAGAAAAAAAAAAAAAGTACATTATCCCCACTCTGAACATAAAGTCCTCTTTCACCTCCGCTGCATCTGCTGAGCCTCATTATGCTAAGCTAGCAGGTCGATTGCCTCTGAATCTGTCTGGGGTTTGTGTGTGTGTGTGTGTGTGTGAAGGTGATGATTTCAGTCGTTTCCTGTTGGGTCAAAAAAATAAGTTAATTGTGTCCAATTTCTACCGTTGAGATAATCACGAGCAGAGCTAATTATCTGCATTTCATTAGCGCATCTTTGTGTCATTTAAAAACTACACCTAAACTCGCGATTGTGATGCTAAAAAAAACTTTTGCACAGTCTAATGGACGTAGGAAAAAACGACACCTTTCGCACCTATATTAGTCCTCTATAAGCCTCGCTGGCACTGTGTCATTCTCTTGGCAACCACGACGCCGCTTCACCTCTGCTGCATCTGCTGAAGCCTCATTATGTTAAGCTCGCGGGTCGATTGCCTTTGAACCACTGTCTGGGTTTGCTGAGCGAAGGTGAGCGTTCACACTCGCTCTTAATTGGTCTCCGTTTCTGCCCCCGTTGGAACAATGCTGTGGGTCATTGGAAGGGAAAAAAAAGAAGAAGAAGAAGAGTTACGCATGGTTGTATGAATTATGGATGGTCGCTGGATGTTGTGGATGCATGATACATGACGTCATGTATGTGTGTAAAGTTCATCTTTTTGTTTTGTTTGTAAACTATACCACTAGCAATTCATACAGTGATTTATTAACACTTGGTTTCCTCAATAAAAATACAAGATAAAGTGATTTTCTATTGTTTTATAGCTGTTTTAGTTTTGTTTCATGTTACTATAGATTTCTAAAAGTATTTTAAAGAGGTTAAAGGTTGTCCTGTGATTGGTCCATAGCTGATAACTGCTCTCTTAGTGTCTTTTGGGTCAGGGTTTGGGAGCAGGTTTGGGCCCACAAATGCACGATATGGTACCTTATTTTGGTCCTTTTAAAATGTTTTTCAGTTGTAAAACAAAGTCTAAACTTCTCAGTTTTTACTTTTTTATTAAGAAGATTTAATTTTGTCGTCAAAGTTTCTAGCTTGACTGGCTTCAGGGCTGTTGCTACTAGCAGTGCTAGCACTAGCACTGGTAGCGTTGGTAGCTGATGCAGCAGTCCTTCTAAATAAATTCCGTGTCTGACCAGGTGCTTCATCAGGTTTCAGGTGTTTCCCCCCGGCCCCGCCTTTGCATTTCACGTTGCAAATATTACATTGAGCGCTGTCTGTGACTAACTGAGTGAAATGCAGCTACAAGCATGTAGCGCTCACGCTCTCCCAAACATTTCAAGTACCGAAATTTGGCACCAGTTCATTAAAAGTGGACCAATACTCGTTAGTACCGATGCGAACCGGTACCAAGTACAAAAAGTTCCAGCTTTCGGTATCTGACCATAAGGAGAAAAGGTAGTTCGCGACAAAAAGTGTTTAAAAATTAGAAAAAGACTAAAAAACGGACCCAGACACACACTGAGATTCAAAAACCACGGCCTTGAATTGAAGAAGTCAGTCTATAAAAGGCACAAATGACAATAATTTTGTCGTCAACGTTTCTAGCTTGACTGGCTGCTATTGCTAGTAGCAAAACTGCTAGCGTTGGTAGCTGATGCAGCAGTCGTCAAAAACGGGTAATTCTTCATTCTTTTAAATAAAGACCAAGTGCTTCATCAGGTTTCAGATGTTTTCCCCGGCCCCGCCTTTGTATTTCACGACGCAAATATTACATTGAGCGCCGATCGCGTCTAACTGTGTGAAATGCAGCTACACGCACGTAGCGCTCATGTACTCCCAGACATTTCAGGTACCGAAATTTGGCACCGATTCGTTAAAAGTGGACCAATACTCGGTAGTACCGATGCGAACCGGTACCAAGTACAAAAAGTTCCAGCTTTCGGTATCTGACCATAAGGAGAAGTGGTAGTTAGCGACAAAAGGTGTTTAAAAATTAGAAAAAAGACCAAAAAACAGAACCAGACACACACTGAGATTCAAAAACCACGGCCTTGAATTGAAGAAGTCGGTCTATAAAAGGCACAAATGACAATAATTTTGTCGTCAACGTTTCTAGCTTGGCTGGCTTCAGGGGTGTTGCTACTAGCTGCTATTGCTAGTAGAAAAACTGCTAGCGTTGGTAGCTGATGCAGCAGTCGTCAAAAACGGGTAATTCTTCATTCTTTTAAATGAAGACCAAGTGCTTCAGCAGGTTTCAGATGTTTTCCCCGGGCCCCCCCTTTGTATTTCACGTCGCAAATATTACATTGAGCGCCGATCGCGTCTAATTGTGTCAAATGCAGCTACACGCACGTAGCACTCACGCTATTGCGCGCTTTCCCAGACATTTCAAGTACCGAAATTTGGCACCGATTCATTAAAAGTGAACTACCGGTGAAGTAATAAAGTATCGGCTTTTGGTACGCAACCCTAAGGAGAAGTGGTAGTTAGCGACAAAAAATGTTTAAAACTCGGCATCAAAAATAAGAAAAAGACCAAAAAAAACAGACACTGAGATTCAAAGACCACGGCCTATAAAAAGCAGAAATGACAACAGGTGTGGTGGAAAAAAAAAAAGCAAAACAAAGGCCCCCTCTAACAGGATAGACCGGCCATGGGTGTTAACAAACACGCCAGAGTCCGTGTTGCCCAACGTACACTGGAGTCTGCATGCACAATCCTTTCAAACACACTCACACACACACATACATAAAGTCACCCATTTCCCCCGCGGCTGATAACTGTTAATAGTTTAAATGCAACAAGCCAGTGTTGTTCTTTCCATGACTCCCTCCCTCTCTCTCTCACTCTCTCTCTCTCTCTCTTCTGTCACTTTCACATTCTGTTGTTTCTTGGAAAACACTCTGTTGTCTTTGGATGAAAATAACGTGATGTAGACAGATGGTAGAAGACGATAGTCGAGAGCATTTTTGATTAAAATGCCTCCGAATGGAAATTTCCTCCAGAGCCAAAGAAATGTCTTTATTTGGTCGCTGTTCCTCCCTTTTTTTTTTTCCATTTGCAAGCACAACAAAAACAGGATATCCCATCCTGTCTGTGTTAGTGTTATGGCTGTGTACATGTGAATGTACGTGTTTTCTCTCTCTCTCTCTCTCTCTCTCTGTGATGTAACTGTAGTCAGCAGTTGGCTGTTTGTTTGGCCTACTTTTCTCTCTCTCTCTCTATCTGCTCTCATCATCTGGCAGAGGAGGGAGGAAAATCCCATGGTTCCGTCTCTCGGTTGTGCGTATAAGTGATGGGTGGGGATACGGCGGTGTCACACCTGAGCCTGGTGATTAGTCGTGGTAACACAACACACACACACACACACACACACACACACACAAACACACCCGGCCAATCCCCAGGTTAATGACACTGACATGAAGGATATTTGCTTCCTTTCCACATTCCCTCTGAGATCATTAGGCAAGTGTTGTGCGACCTGATTCATCTTCCCCCCCCTTCTTCTCCAACATGTGTCCACTGGCCCACGGTTCCACCAGATGTATGCCCTGCAGCTACAGTCTCGCTGCCATCTCTCGCTGTGTGTGTGTGTGTGTGTGTCTGTGTTTTCTGGCACAAAAAGGCTTTTTTTTTGTCCAGGCTGTTCAGAGGATAAGGAAACAGGGTCACCGTGAGAGTCCCCACCTCCATCTTTATACCCTCTGCAACGATTGAGTGATTTGTGTAACTCGATTACAAAAAAAACTATTCTTTTAATTCCCGTCTCGCGCGGCCTGTTCAGCGCAGGGTTCGCTGTTCCACACGGACCGTTTCAGCAGACGCACAACGCACATCCGGATTTCAGCTAGCTAGCGCGATGGCGGAGACGGAGATGTGGAACAGGCCGTAAAAGGCAGAAAATGTCCAAAGTGTGGGACCATTTCACGTTAAACAAGAAGCCGACAAGGTGCAGTGGAACCACTGTAAATGACAACTAGCGTACGGAGCCGATAGCATCCAGTTGCTAACGCTTCCGGCACACGCTAACGTAAACATCGATGTTTTAAGCTGATTTAATGTAGCTTACGACACTCTTAGAAATAAAAGTGCTAAGCAGAACCATATGAGGTTCTTCGGCTTGTCCTCATAGGAGAACCATTTTTTGAGGGTTCCACCAAGAACCCTTTTAAACCCCTTTATACAGGAAAGGGCTTTTAAAGGGTTCTCTGGATCAAAATGGTTCTTACTGGATCCATTAGTGTTAAAGAACATTGAAAAACCCTTTCCAGGAGGAACCTCAGCCCTTATACACTCTTAGATATAAAAGTGCTAAGCAGAACCAAATAAGGTTCTTCGGCTTGTCCTCATAGGAGAACCCTTTTTGGCTCCAGGTAGAACCTTTTTATACATGTTCCACCTGGAACCATTTTGGAGGGTTCCACTAAGAACCCTTTTAAAACCCTTTAATCAGGAAAGGGGTTTTAAAGGGTTCTCTGGATCAAAATGGTTCTTACTGGAACCATTAGTGTTACCAAGAACCATTGAAAAACCCTTTCTCGGGAAAAGGTTTTTCAGAAGCAAATGGTCGAACTTCAGCCCTTGTACACTCAGCAAATGGATCCAAGTAGAACCTCAGGACCCTTTTGGAACCCTTATTTCTAAGAGTGATTTAAAAAAAAAAATCTATATATAAATAATAATAATTTTGCATTTTGTTTCCTCGATTAATCGGAAAATAATTGGTCAAATTACAAAACTATTGGATATCTGCAGCCCTACTCGCCATCTCTGTCGCCTTTGGTTGCCCCAGGCCTCTTTCATTACTTTCAGAGAGGATCTTCCTGGGGAATACACCTCCCTCTCGCCCCCCCCCCCTCATCCCTTTGGCTCCCTCACTCTCTCTCCTGAGGATTGAGTGAGTGTGTGTGTGTGTGTGTGTGATGGAAGGAGATGATGGGCCTTGGTGGGGTGTAAATGGGGTGAGATGACAGACTGGAGTCGGGAATTGGGAGGTGGATTATGTTATGGAAGCAAGAGACTTAGCAGAAGTGGGGATGGGGATGAGGATGAGTATGGGGATGAGAATGGGGGGGGTAGGAGACGGTCGTCATGGAGACGAGTCGCTGTGGAAACAAGCCCCCCTTTTTGTTCCAGACAGGCTGTAGTCTGCAGAAAGGGGGGGGGGGGCTGACTGCTGAGTGTGTAAATATGAAGAGGGGGGTCCGTGGGCCACCACACCCACACACCCACACACACGAATAATGAACATTACAAATGGACCAGCGCCTAAAAAGTGCCAATTTCTGACGCGACGGGAAAATATAAAAAAATAAATGTTACTTTTTTTTTCCTGACGCACTTAATTAACTTCACACATACACACACTGAATTATTATTTATTTTTCCCAGCTTTAGGTTGTGTGTGTGTGTGTGTGTCGTCATGGCAAAAATGTGTCTCTGAGACACACCCACAGCAGGAACCAGCATAGGTGTTTACTGCAAATGCATGACACTGTTTAAGTATGGGTGTGGCCCCCCCTCCCTCAGTCCCTGTCCTGAATCTGTCATTATTTACCATGGAGTTTGTGTTCTCACATGCTGGAACTTCAAACATGACGTGCCTTACGGATGGTGTGTGTGTGTGCATGTGTCTGTGTGTGTGTTCACCTTTACATATGTAGTCAAATACATACGGTACTTTTCCATTATAGAGTTCTTGTTTTTTTTGCTTGTTCATCAGTGATAGAAACCTGGTATCGTGAGTCATGAGCGCGGCGTCCGATACGAGAATCAAGAGATCTACAAGACTGTAAAAATCCTGAAAACATGCGTTAATCTGCAAAGGAAATGTGTAAAATCTCAATATTTAACAGAGGAATCCGAATCACAAGCCTCTCCTGCTGTATTTTAGTTCAGTTCCAGTACCAGTGAGGGTTTTTAACCAACAAAGTGAGGACATTTTGCCCGGTCCTCACTTTGTCTTCATTGAAATCACTTCCTTAGGTTGCAAACATGCTATACTCTATATATACTTTAACAGAATTTGGTACAAAAACCTGTTTTCCAGCCCTGGTGTTTCACACACTTTTTTTCCTCTGAGGCTCCACCTACAGACATTTTATGGTACTGCACCCAGTAGTTCATTCATGAAGTAGATATTTGTAATTGTGTTGATTTATAACGCGGAAATGCTGGTCCCCACTTTGTCAGCACTTATACCCGGTCCTCAGTATGCAGCAACTACATGAATGTGTGTGTGTTGTGTGTGTAATCAACTAATGTTAATTAATGAGTCAATTCACACAGGCCGAATAAGATAATACCTCTGTTTGGGAATAGACCTCTTACTGCGAGCTACAGTCTGTGTGTCTTGCTGCAATAATATAATATAGCAAAACGTATTTCTGCACAGTTTCTGCATCTATAGCTGTATGTAGCATATCTCACAAGCACTCTGATTCATGTATTTCCAGTTACACGGCATTACAACGGAGGGATATCGTCATCCTCTATACTGTACGTTGCTGTGAGAGGATGTTTGTCACCACACCCCGTCGCCTATAATCTACGGTGTTAAATTTCTGCAAGTGAGGCCATAATATATGTTTGGAGCAACCTGACTCTATCTACACAATAGCAACAACATCGCTCATGTTTTACTGCCATTACCCGGGCAATACTGCGTCATATATCATTGTATTAGACGTAAGTTTACCTCGACTGTACATTCTACATAGTTAATCTTTCTCCTCCAGTATCTGTATCTAAAGTGGTGTTAATAACTTCCCCAGGGGAAGCTGTTGCTGCACCGTAATAAATGTCTGTCTGGAAAATAACAAACACAAAAAAAACGCACATTTCTGCACAGCATTTGTGCATTTGGAGGAAATACCTGCATCCTGGACTGTTGCCTCTTTAACGGCATCCATTCAAAAGTTTGGGCTCACTTAGAAATGTCCTTATTTTTGAAGGAAAAGCTCTTTTTTAGAGGCCCATTTCCAGTGTTCTAGTGGTACATTGTGTTTGCTAATGGCGTTAGAAGGCTATTGGATGATTAGAAAACCCTTGTGCGATGATGTTGGCACAGCTGAAAACAGTTTTATTTGGAATAAAAATCATTATTTCTAATCTTGACTATATTTTCTATTCATTTTGCAACTCTTTTGATGAATAAAAGTCTGACTTTTAATGGGAAACAACAAAAATGGTATAGGTGAGCCCAAACTTAAAGGCCACATTATACTTCTCCGACGGAGACCCCTCGAGCCTTCATACTTCTGCGTCGTGGTGACGGATAAGCACTACAATTTCCCGCCCGATCAGTAGGGGTCGCTGCGCAAGGTTGTTGTGCTTCTGGCTACAGTGAGCAATGGCGTCCGAGAGAGAAAGACTGTTGTTGTTGAAACAGTGGCCGTTTCTCACTTTTCTGTGTCACGGAACGCAGTTTTAAGATAATTTGAGGCGAGAAATTGGCCATTTAGAGTCTAAACATGTGTTTGTGCGTGTTAAGATGTGACGTATTTATAGTTTGGCAGCGACGTTGTCGGCGGTGATCAGCTCCGCCCTCTGTGGGCGCTCGGTGCTCACTGTGAGCCGGCACAGAGCAGCTTCGCTCGGCCTGTTCCTGAGGACCAATCGCAGCTCTTGTCGTCTCCGTTGTCCCTTGACGGAGTGACGGACACTTTTTGTGCAGTCGGAGACGACGCAGAGGGCTCTGTGTAACCTACGTAGAGCAACTTTACGCAGGAGTATAAATTGGGCTTAAGTGTGGACCAAAGTCGTAGCGGACGAAGCTAAATTAGTCTTACGCAGTTGTCACGTAGCACGCTCGTGTCTGACACTTGTGGTCGCGCGTCGAAGAAATATGTGCAGTCCACTTTTGCAGTGTATTGTTGAAAATGTGGCTTTGAACTTGTGTGACATGTGTGTAAAAAACCGACCGACCATCTGTTGCTCCCATTTATAAAGCACCGTGCTCTGCGGCGGTGGTGGTGGTGGTGGTGAGACTATTGCTGTACGTGTTGCTTTGAGCAAAGTGAAATGTGGGCAATGAACCAATGAACTCCTGGATTGAGATTAACCCTCCTCCATCTGTACTGTTAGATGCCTATACCATCGTCATAATAAGAAGAAGAAGTGTGTGTGAGAGGCCCTGTGTTGCTCATGTGAGATGTCATTTTCTGAGTCTCTGTAAAGCCACAAAGAGCTGGAAGTCACATCACATCACCACCACACACACACACACACACACACATATGAGGTGTCGCGCTGACATTTCACGACGAGGCTAAGTAAGAGAAACCTCACACACTTTTAATGAACTGAATCAAAGTCTCTGTTATATAAATATCCGGGAAAAGGCTCGATGTTATTTTGTTGTTTCTGCAGCGACTCGAGTGAACGATAACAAAGCTCAGTGATTGGTTCACAGGCCCAGGTTAAACCCACCGTTTGTGCGATGAAACGTGTCGAACTCAAAGTGTTATGAACGACATCTTTTTTCTTTGTTGGTCGTTTGTGTTTCTGTTGACGTCGTCGAGTCACAAACACTCAGGTCCTCGACCTCATCTCAACCTCCAGAGTCTGAGAAGTATTTGTTTAAGGAACAAGTTAAACATTTGGAAAAGTGTGTGTGTGTGTGTGTGTGTGTGTGTGTGTGGAGGCTGGGGAAACTTCTGACTCGGTCCAAAATAAAAAAGCAATCCTCAGCAGCATCAGTTTACAGCCCTTTAATTAACACGCTGAGGCATCGTCACGCCACTCTTTTTTCTTTTACCTTACACAAGTGTTTCCCAACCCTGATCCTCAGGGGACTCTGCCCTGCCATGTTTTAGATGCTGCCCTGCTCCAGAAACACCTGATTCAGATGAAACATTCGATTTTTTATTTTTTTTTTTTTTTTTTTTTTACAAAAAGTTTAAAAAAATTTAGTATTATTATTATTTTTTTTTTTTTTTAAGACAAACGTTGAAACATTTTTTTTTACAAAAGTTGAAACACTTATTTTTAAATGATAAATTTTTTTATTTTTTTTTAAGACAAATGTTGAAAAAAATTTTTTTTACAAAAGTTAAAACATTTAAAAAAAAAAATTCTAAGACAAACGTTGAAACATTTTTTTTTACAAAAGTTAAAAAAAAAATGTTTTTAAAGACAAACTTATTTATTTATTTATTTACAGAAGTTGAAACTTTTTTTGTTTTTTTACAAAATTTTAAACATTGTTTTTTTTTTTTTTTTTAAAGTTGAAACATTAAATTTTTGAAAGAAAATATATATTTAAGAAGACAAAGGATGAAACATTACATTTTTTGGAAAACATTTGACAAAAGTTGAAATATAACTTTTTTTTTTTTTTTTTTTTTTCCCACAAAAGTTGTCAATGTCTTATTTTCCATACATTTTGCAACTCCTTTGATGAAAAAAGTCAAACTCTTCGGTGAGCCCAAACTTTTGTGAACGATAGTGAATCTCAGCGTCAAGGACACACATTCAAATGCCCTTTAACTTCCTGTTCATGCAGATGAGGCGGCGTCACCGTGTGTGTGTGCGGTGTCGTCTGCTGCCAGATACATCAACGTGACTGTGCTTTTAAGCAGACTTTTATGACGCGTCATTAAGAAATCCACTTTTCCTTTCCAGGATTTCTTACACAAAGACTTCCTCTTTATCAGGCGTGTGCTGACACGGCGGCAATAATACGTCCACAAATCAACAGGAGCAGTCGCTTAAGTCTGTTTTTTTTATAATTCATGTCCGTATATATCATCAGTGAAGAGCGGTTGCACGCATGCTAATAGAGCACAGATTGCATTGCAGTTATTCCTTCGGTTTTAAAAAAGTAAAGTTGCAGTCTTCATGGATTATTGGGGGCTTTTTACATTAAAATTACTGCTCGGAAATGTAATGTATGTTAATTATGCAGTAAATGATGCACCGCTCATTAAAATTCCATCAAGCGATAGCGCTCTGCAGAACATAATCTCTGCTGTGAACGCGGGTGATGTCGGGTCACGTCTTACCTGTTGCCCGTCACGAGGACACACACGGTGCATAGCTGCAGCAGCTATAGGCGTCAAAATTCTATGGCGTTTTTTTCTTTTTTTAAACGACAGGGTTTAAAAGGGGTCAAGGTAACGACTGCTGACAACAATGAGTCGTAGAACGATAAACCGGGTCATGAATTGACTCTATAGAAACGCACGCGACTCCAAAGTCCGCCGTACACCGTCATAATAAAGCAGTAATCAGGTTTCCCAGGGCTCACAGGAGGCTTTGTGAGGTGAATCCTGTTAAGCGAGGCACCGCCCATCATCCCTATACTGCAGTGACTCATATAGAACAGATTGGTTCTGCAGCAGCAGCTGAGAGAGAGAGAGAAAAGCCACGTGTGTGTGTGTGTGTCCTCGGGTCACCCCGTCCATAACTTAAAGATAAGTCGTGCGGCTCCACATGTTTACACTCTGCGTCTATATATCCCTTTTCTTTCCCTTCACTTATGATCGATTTTCCGTTCCATCTGTTTTGTTTATGTAAGTGGAGGAAAAAGGGGGGAAAAAAATAATCCAGATTAAAAACAACAACAAAAAAAAAGCTAAATGTGTCTTAGCCAGCGTGTGAATGTGTGCCTGACTTGTGTTCATCTTGTTTGACAGCATCAACACACTCGCTCGCCTATCTCTGTCTGCATCATATTTTTTATTTTCATTTCTCTTCATTTTGCTCTGGACTGATTTGAACTCCCCTGTCCCCGTTTCCCTTCCTCTCTTCCTCCCTCCCTCCCTCCCTGTCTTCCTCTCCTCTCCACCCCCTCCTCTCTTCCCATCGTCCCACCTCAGCTACCCTCATCTTCTCCGTTTTTCAGCCTCACTGCATCACGCACTTTCCCCTCCTCCTCCTCCTCCTCCTCCTCCTCCTCCTCCTCCTCCTCCCATCCTCTCTGCTGACTCCTTCTTTCCCTTCATTGTTTTCTTTCTCCTCCCTCTCTCTCTCTCTCTCTCCCTTTTCAAACATGACGGTTGACTTTAGGTAAAGAGGGCAGTGGACGAGGTGAACCGAGGTGAGATGGGAGGAGAGCGAGGGAAAACAAGGGAGGGGAAAAGGCTAAGCGGGGTGAGGAACACTAAGTGAACTCTATACGTGAGAGAGAGAGAGAGAGAGAGAGGGAATGAGAAAAGAGAAGAGGGGAGGAATAGAAATAGTTTCCACTTTGGAGAAGCACAGTCTGGATCCACTCAGAGCAACTCCCTGGAGGATGACCGGGACTGTTTTCTCTCTGCCTCTCACTCCTTTTTTCCTCAACTGTTTAGTCCGTGTTTGCGTCCAAAACAACCGGTGAGATAAGAAGAAGACTCCTGCGAAAAATCATCAGTGTCATTTTTCATGTCTTTTGTTCCATCTCTTACTCCTTATAGGGATTAAGTGGCTGGTGAAAGTCTGCAAACACGCGCTATCTTATCACAGTCGCCCACTTCTGCTCACACTCCTTATGAGTCACACACACACACTGGGGTCAAACCTCTGCACACTCAGCAGATTCAGAACAGTCTGCATCTGTGTGCGTTTGCTTCTGCCTGCGTGCATATATATATATATATATATATATATATATATGTATGTATGTATTTATATTACATTATGCATGCATGCACGCGACGCGTACGTCGTTTTTCCCGCGGCGCCGTGAATAACTTATAACGCCCGTGCGTCTCCAGGGTTTTTTCCGAAACAAGAGAGGGTTTTTGTGATTTATCGTGACACTAAAAGAAACAAGCAACTCTGTAATGAGGCAAAGAGCAACAGCGATGGCGGAACACACACATCAAACAAAAAAGACACTATAGAGAACATGTGCAGTTTCTTCAGCGTCATCTACAAATAGCACTTTTCATTTATGTACATATACAAGTGTGGAAAAAGAACTTAAAAGTAGGGCTGCAGCTATCGAAGATTTTTGGAATCGAGCGTTCAACCAATTATTTTTCAATTAATCGTGGACGCAAAATGCAAAATTTATTTTTTGAAAAAAAAAAAATAGGAAAAAACAAGTTGGTTTTTTTTTTAGATATTTTAGAAAAAAAAAGGTTTTTCTATTTTTTTGGAAATATTCTTTGAAACATTTTTTAATTTAGATTTTTGGATTTTTTTTTTTTTTTTTTTTAAACTTTTCTTTGAAAAAAAATTTTTCGATCTAAAAAATTCAATTAAAATAAAAATACAATTTAAAAAGAAGATTAAAAAAAAATATATTAAAAAAAATATTTTTATTTTTTTATTTTCCTGATTACTCAATTAATTAGTTTAGTAAATTAGTAAATTAAGTCGATTACAAAAAAAATCAATAGCTGCAGCCCGAGTCACCCATTGTTTACGTTAGCATGTGCCGGCGGCGTTAGCAAAAGTATGCTATCGTCTCAGATGCTGAATCATTGAGGGTGACGTGTTGTCCTGTGGTTACACTGCACCTTGTTGGCTTCTTGTTTAAGCGTGAAATGGTCCTATACTTTGGACATTTTATGCCTTTTACGCGCTGTCACTCTATCGCCGCCATTGCGCTAGCTAGCTGAAATCCGGATGTGCGGTGTGCGTCTGCTAAAAAGCGGTCCGTGTGGAACAATGATCCCTGAGCTGAACAGGCTTTAGATCTGGCTTTAGTCCGGCTTGTTGTCTACACATCAGTTCACACCTGGTATTACAGTGTGTCTCAGAGTGACCACATGTTATTGGATCTCACTTCTCGCTCCGTATGCAAATACACACATCTGCCGTTTTTATGCTCCACAAGACCAAATGATGCCTGAGCCACAACAGCCCTGTCAAATTATCTCTCTCCATGTGTGCGTGTGTGTAAAAGCCTGTTTCACACTAAAATTAGCAAATATAATCAAGATTTTTTTTTAGAACACAAGCTATAAAAAGCCTTTCCCACTGTAAGTGATTAGTCTTGTGTGTGTGTGTGTGTGTGCTTCAAACTCTCTGGATACAAAACAAGTTGGAGGAGTTGAGAAGAAATCAACAACAAGTTTTTTTCCTCAGTCTTTTCAAACTCAGTGGAAAGCGACTGATGGAGAGAGACGCTAATGAAATGACGTTCACAAAAGCGTAAAAGTAAGAGTTGCTAAGTGTTAGGGGCTAACGAGGCTAAGAGTTTTTAGGGGCTAACGACTAACGGGACGAAAACAAAACGAAATGTAAACAATCTATTTCTTTGTCGTTTTTGAAGAAGTTTCCCCATAAAAACACAGCATTGTTTCAGGAAATGTCTCAAATATGCACACGAAAAAACAACCAAAAACAAGTCAAAGCTCACTAGTATATATTTTGGTAAATGGTAAATGACGGAGAGGAAGACGTTATACGCATTACAATTTATACAACAACTATACAATAAACAGGAATGGACACAGAATGAACCAAACCAGGGACCGAACAACAGTATCGACAACTATATTCGTGACAGATCTTAGCGTCATTTTCTGACATCATCCTGACGACTTTCCGAGAAAGAAATGACGAAGATAGGGACGGTGAAGACTCCCAAAATGCATATGTTTCCATATGTTGAAACACTAATACGATGGATAAAACCTCTGCGTAGTTATTTACCTAAACTTGTTTCCATGTGAACAGGCAGTTAGCGTTGCACTGGAAATGACAACGAGACTTTCATCGCTGTCAAAAATGAAGCAAACTAAGATGAAATTATTGCTTGGCCGCGTTTCCATGACGACTGACTGGAAAAAGAGAAAGACTTAGTTTTCAGTCATGTTTCACGTGACTCCAGATTGTTAAAACGAGTCTCTAAAGTCACGCTAAACCTTTAAAAACAGAGGCACACGTACGCGGTACACAGGTACGCTGGTTATTTTCTTAGCGCTGCTATTTTCCTTTCATAAACGGACCGCTCCAGTTCCACTGTAGGCGCGCTAACGGCGCTAAACGAGCTAATGCAGCTAACGGAGCTAACTGGTAAACGGTGCCCGGACTCCGGTGTCGCGGCACGTAAAATGGAAACGTGTCGTGTGTTAACGTGCGTTGCACTAGAAGGAATTTAACGTGTTCCCATTTGTTTTCGTGTTTCCGCGAATGCTGAATCAGAGTCATTTGACTTGGTAATGAACGCCAGACAAAAAAACCCATATAAACCAGGGTTTAAATCGTTTTTTTTTTTTAGTCTGGAGGGAATGTGGTGTAAATAGGACAATGCACAAAGGATAGTATAAAGTTTCACTTATTTCAAATGTAAGCATAAAATAGAGTGGAGTAGAATGGAACAATGAATAATCTTGAGTCCGGGGAAACAATGACTGTGTCACAAAGACGTCTTAAGTGCGTCTTTAATGCATTATCACCTGTAATAACTGTACGTGTGATTGGATTACTCGGGATGAACGTTAACACCGGGGCCTCCTCTGACTCCTCTGAAACGACGCCTGACTTCACCTTCCGTGGTTTTAGCTTATTGGATTAGCCGTGTGTGTGTGTGTGTGTGTGTGTGTGTGTGTGTGTGATATTTCCACGCTCTGCCATACACCTGCCTGTCACCGCCTGTGCCGAGCGCTCGCCGACTTACTTACTATTTTTACTGAGGTGTGATGTGTTTACGTTGTGGAAACGGAGAGGTGTTGAGTCACATTTGAGTGTCTACATTTTTATTCAAGTGCGTGTCTGTTGTCGTTTTGTTCGTTTTACGAGCCATAACGATACAGACGAACTGAATCATTCAGTCGTCGTATAGTTTCCCTTTAATCTTCAGAAGCGGGTCGGGCAGCGATCGTTTCCGTCAAATCTGTTCTGTTTATATACTTAAAAACTCAATGTACATCTCCGTCGGGATGTAAATGGACAGATCTCGTCTGACAGCGTAAGCGTATATTTATCTCCGTCTGCGATCGTATTTCTATTTTTACGCGTCTTCGTTTGCTTTGGACTCGTCTGAACTCTTCCCTCTGTCCTAGATTTCCCCTCTTTTCCTCTTCTGTAGGAAATGATGTGCGACGTATACAGAAAAGTGTTTGTGTTAGTGTACGGAAAGAAGGGAAAGAAAACTGAAAATGCAAATGAGGACCCGGTTGATGTTTTTATTGTAAATGTCAACCTTTCACCCCCTGAAGTCGTCATCGTCTGAGAACCGACAGCAACAGGGACTTTGGATCTGTTTGCGAGATAATTACTGTTGTGAACTCCTCAAGTGACGCAGACTGGGTACGAACTGCAACACAACGGCTCGTGAATGATTCTTTTAAAGTCAGAGATTGTGGCTTAAATGTGGAATATGTGACATTCTGCCTCCCGAGATGTCAGGAAACACATATTACCTTTTGGTTTTTAGCTTCTGGGAAAGATACTTAAGACAAACCCATGTGTGCAATGTTTTGTGTTGAGAAAACACAGAAAAAAAACGTACGTGGATGAAGTCACGGCTGAGAAGACCGAATCGAATTGGCTTGTACAAACATGTCTGATACTTAGGATTTGAAATCGGACAGACTCTGATCCTTAAAAACACGTCTGTTAACCCCTCACACTACATCAGTGTCTCAAACTTAACTTTTTGTATATTTACATAATCATTTTCAATCATTAATAATGTTTTTTATGATTATTATTGCAACTCGCGTCAAAACAAACACCTTTTACTTTGATATCACGTCAAATATTGTCACAAAAATGTAATATTTTGATATCCTTTTAAGCTAGCATCGCCCAACCCTACAGAGTTTGACTCTTCTTCACTTTGCTGCCCCCTACTGACCAGTCTTGAACCTCGCGTAGCCCCCAGGTCATTAGAGTTTGAGGAAATTGTTGGAATTGTCCAAATCGGGACCAATTATCCTCTAGTGCGCGGCGGACTTGAGTCAAATAATAGATATCGTCGACTCGGGTCATGCTTCATACTTTATATTCTCACCTTTCAACACTAAAGCCCTGATTGTAATTAAGACCTAGAGGCTTTCTGAAAGGTTTCCTCCTCCTCTTCTGCATAAAAAGCAATATAATACCCGATTTTTCCTCGAGTTACCACTTCACATTTCCTCGAAAATGTAGAGCGGGTGACCTGTATACATGAGTATGTCGCGATTACGCGTTCCACCTCGAAGACGGAGCGAGTAACGGAAAAATAACAGAAATAATGAACTTCTTCAATCCTCGGCTACAATCAAAGATAGGACTGCGTTTACGTTATCGAACCCTCGACAACGGCCATGTTTTTAGTCCTGACCTGACGGGATGAACGGACATCTACGGACCATGACCTCGTTTGACCTTTTGGAAACAAGTTCAACGTGAATACGTTGTCCTCGCTCTCCATACATCGGCACAGTAGCCCCGCGAGCCTCTTGAGTGCCAATTAACAGATGCCACCCCTGGCTAACGATCCCTTTAACCGAAGCCCCCACGAAAAAGGACCGGCACCTTTTAAGTGTCTCGCCATGCTATATATATATGTAACAAGCAGCTCTCTTCATTATCAGGCAGCCGCAACAGAGCCTCACACCAGCTAATTATGTGAGGCTAGCCGTGGCCATGGGGGGGGGGGGGTAACTTGGTTTGTCAGTGTCTCAGGCTGATTATTAAGAATGTCTTTGTATTAGCATCTTTCAACAGAGGTAGGGATGGACATTCCTGTATATGTCTATAAGGCCACACAAAAGGTGCTATGCGGGCATTCCTGTTCCTTGGCTAGCTATCGGTGAATGAAATCTAAAATATCTGTTTTAGGACGGAAGACGGTGACTAGTACAAACAGAGGACGACGTGTTTGTGCCGCTGCTGCGAGACCACAAAACTGCGCTCTGTTATTGACTAAAACCACAGGTGACAGACGACGTTCCTCTTCTTGATTTCTGAATGGAAATCAGATTATCATCAGCGAAAGATTGTCATAGACAATAAAATATTAGCAAACCTCTTAAGGAATAATTTTAATGAATTTTTGAAATTCAGGAAATGATCCATTTGCCCTGATGCACTTTGACAGTGAGCTGACTTTTTTCTCAAAAACAAAAAGTATCTCAGAATGACTTGAAATTTACCATCATATTAGTCGGCATCGCCCTGAACAAGGATCCGTTGAAAATATTTGCAAAGCTCTTAAGGAATAATTTTCCAGAATTTTTGAAAAATCAGGAAATGATGCTTTTTCCCAGATGCACTTTGACAGTGAGCTGAGTTTCTTCTGAAAAACAAAAAGTATCTCGGAATGACTTGAAATTCACCATCATAATAGTCGGCATCGCCCTGAACAAGGATCTGTTGAAAATATTTGCAAACCTCTTAAGGAATAATTTTAATGAATTTTTGAAAAATCAGGAAATGATCCATTTTCCCTGATGCACTTTGACAGTAAACTGACTTTAGTCACAAAAACAAAAAGTATCTCGGAATGACTTGAAATTTACCATCATATTAGTCGGCATCGCCCTGAACAAGAATGCGTTGAAAATATTTGCAAAGCTCTTATGGAATAATTTTAATGAATTTTTGAAAAATCAGGAAATGATCCATTTGCCCTGATGCACTTTGACAGTGAGCTGAGTTTCTCCTCTAAAACAAAAAGTATCTCGGAATGACTTGAAATTTACCATCATAATAGTCGGCATCGCCCTGAACAAGGATCCGTTGAAAATATTTGCAAACCTCTTAAGGAATAATTTTAATGAATTTTTGAAAAATCAGGAAATGATCCATTTGCCCTGATGCACTTTGACAGTGAGCTGAGTTTCTTCTCAAAAACAAAAAGTATCTCGGAATGACTCGAAATTTACCATCGTAAGACATCACCCTGAACAAGGATGCGTTGAAAATATTTGCCAACCTCTTAAGGAATCATTTTAATGAATTTTTGAAAAATCAGGAAATGATCCTTTTTACCTGATGCACTTTGACAGTGAGCTGAGTTTCTTCTCAAAAACAAAAAGTATCTCGGAATGACTTGAAATTTACCATCATAATAGTCAGCATCGCCCTGAACAAGGATCCGTTGAAAATATTTGCAAACCTCTTAAGGAATAATTTTAATGAATTTTTGAAATTCTGAAAATCATCCATTGCCCCAATGTACTTTGACAGTGAGCTGACTTTTTTCTCAAAAACAAAAAGTATCTCAGAATGACTCGAAATGTACGATCATAATAATCGGCATCGCCCTGAACAAGGATCCATTGAAAATATTTGCAAACCTCTTAAGGAATAATTTTAATGAATTTTTGAAATTCAGGAAATGATCCATTTGCCCTGATGCACTTTGACAATGAGCTGACTTATTTGGAAAAGCAATCATTTGGCGACTCTTACCGAAGCAAATGATCGCTTTTCCAAATGCTAACTGCTGTTAGCTGCGGAGCCTCAGTGACGCTGACGTAGTTTCCTGTGTCTCATTTGCATTTAAAGAGACAGGCACTCAAAAGCGAGCGTTCGGAACAGGGCTGTTTTGTTCAGGGTGATTGAACTGCTGTGGTGCTTCATCCTTGAGGTATTTTGACCAAAGCGTGTCACAGACATGTTCATTAGGACACCAGGGAACGAGGTTAACTCGTAGAAATAGGGTATAATGTGTCTCCTTTAAGACGTTGCGTGATGATTAGGATCACGCCGAGGTCTCGTGGGGACACAGCGATGGGGGCCCCCCCGCTCTGAATCTAAATGAGGTGGATGAGGTAAAGGACTGCAGTGTGGCATGACATCAACAGGACACGGCTCATCAGCACTACACCACTTTCTTCCCTTCGCTCTCTCTTCTTGCGTCTGCTTACATCGACGTCCGACTATCTCGCCGCGCACATTGCTGCCTTGACATTGCTCGATCCTTTCCTTTCCCCCTTTATTCTCTCAGGTCAGAGATTTTAATCTCACGTCGCATCAACCGATCTGCAGCCTCGTGTGAAATATCCACCGCAGCAGCTGCCGTCCTGCCTCTCTCTCTTACAGCATTTGGAGTGATTACACGGCGCTCTCTCTTTGATATCCTAGTGCGATAAATGCTAATTAGATTTGACCTGATGCTATTAAACGCCTCTTACGCGGGGGAATGTCTACCACTAGTGTTTGCATTTCGAGATGAGTGTAGTCTGATTAATTGGTTTGCGGATTTGTCAAAGGGAGACTTCCACCTTTGATGTGATTAGGTTTCGGAGCTCGATAGCATTATCCGGCGCTCATGATACACTATTGAATGGGCTCATTGGATCAGAATCCCTCTCGGATTGTAGTGGGCAGCAGAAGTGGTGTTTAAATCTGCATCTGACACATGGTTGTGAACAAATTCAGGAATGTCCTGGTCGTTCTGTGGTTGGAAACGGTTTCCCCACAACAAGAAGACGTTCTAGAGGTTTACATCCTGTTTAGATGTATGGAATATTTTTGGCTCCCCCCTAGCCTTTCTTTACAGCATCCACAAAAATGCAGATTGGGGTTGAGTTAATTGGAAATGTAGGCGTGAATGGATGCTTTTGAGACATCAGAAGTTTGTCTGGAGAGGCTTTTTTTTGTTTGTGGTGCGGCAACGCTCGTTAAAAGTCGGATTTTAAACACGGTAGTCTGACTAAAAGCGAGCTAGTCTTAGTCAGACTAATGTACCTGGATAATGCAATTCACTCCTGCATTTATATGCTTAGTCAGACCGGACTCGAGAGAGATACAGCGCCACCTACGGTGGCGGAGTCAGACGTACACGGCCAATCAATCGATTTTGACTCAGCAAGTTGTCCGATTGCCTGTCTTAGTCAGACTATGGCCTCAGTTGACTGACTGTATATAAAAATGTAGTGTTCTGGTTGCAAAATTAACTCTAACTGTTTTGAAGCCTCTTGATTGGCTGTTGCCATGACAGTTTTGTCAAAATGGAAGTTCAAAATGTGTCACCTGCAATCAGGCATATAATTGGACAGTCCCAGCTGTCAATCACACTGGTGTCCACTCATATGTGCTGTACTTTATCGTCTATTTCCCTCTAAATGGGAACGTGAATGGATCATTTTATAAAAACTGACATGTTCTATTGAAGAAAACCTGAAACTCGTCAAATAAATGTTTATTGATGTCAGTGCTTGTGCATGTTTGGAAAGAAAGTCACACTTTACAGTTTTAAAATAGTAATAAAACCCAGTATGCACACTTTAATCAGGTCTACAATGCCCGAGATTAAAATAGAAGGGTGATTAAAAGACTATAACGCGGCGTACCAAACTGTGTTTTTCTTTCGGTATTACTGTAGTAATGTGTGAACAATAATTTAATTTGAGCCCCAGCTACCCACACGCTTACACAACAAGTCCTATTTAAGAAAACGGAAGAGAAGTAATTGTTAATCCGCACTCTGGTGTAAAATAAGTGGAGACGCTGTGGGGACGTCTATTCATTTTGGATGATCCTCCCAACTTTAGAAAGCTCCTTTATGGGATAAATTAGGTTTGGGTTTAGGTTAAGGGTTAGGATTAGGGTTGGGTTAAGGGTTAGGGTTGAGTTTACATTTACGTTAAGGATTAGAGTTGGGGTTAGGCTAAGGGTTAGGGTTGGGTTTATGTCAAGGGTTAGGGTTAGGGTTGGGTTTATGTCAAGGGTTAGGGTTGGGTTTAGGCTAAGGGTTCGAGTTAGGGTTGGGTTTAGGCTAAGGGTTAGGGTTGGGTTTATGTCAAGGGTTAGGGATAGGGTTGGGTTTAGGCTAAGGGTTCGAGTTAGGGTTGGGTTTAGGCTAAGGGCTAGGGTTGGGTTTATGTCAAGGGTTAGGGATAGGGTTGGGTTTAGGCTAAGGGTTCGAGTTAGGGTTGGGTTTAGGCTAAGGGTTAGTTAGGGTTAGGGTTGGGTTTTTGGTGAAGGATTAGGGTTGAGTTTACATTTACGTTAAGGATTAGGGTTGGGTTTAGGCCAAGGGTTAGAGTAAGGGTTAGGGTTAAGGATTCGGATTAGGGTTGAGTTAATGTTTACCCTAAGGATTCGGGTTGCGGTTAGGGTTAGTTATTAGTTGTGATGGTTTAAATCTGCGTAAAGGGCTAAGGAATGCATGATGCCTATGAGTGTCCTGACGAAGAATGACGTACAAGAATGCGTGTGTGTGTGTGTGTGTGTGTGTCACTGAACTGTTGTGAACTGGTGATAGTCATAACAGTAGGAAACGGCCACCCACTCTCTCTCTCTCTGAGCCTTTTCCTTCACTTTTGCTTCAAACAAACGAGCCAGAGGAAGTTGCCTGAGAGACAACATGTTTATTTGTGCATGTGTGCGTTTGTCCTTAGGTTCACGTCGTGATGCCAGCCACAGTGCCCTAATACAGTATATCTATCTGTGTGTGTGTGTGTGTGTGTGTGTGTGTGTGTGTGTGTGTGTGTGTGTGTGTGTGTGTGTGTGTGTGTGTGTGTGTGTTGCGTGCATGTGTGTGTGTGTGTATAATGCAAAGAGACAGCTCAATATGCTCCCTCTAATCACAAGGATACTTCGGCCCCGGCAAAAAGACACATCCTATTTCCTGTGACATGGCTGGAGCTTCCTGTCGCCTGTTTTTTCGTGGACGCCGTCCCAGTAGCCTTCTCGTCTTGATTAGCTTGTGCGTGTGTGTGTTTGTGTGTGTGTGTGTCAGAGAGCGAGCGAGTTCATTGACTCACTCGTAGCTTTGCTGCTGCTGCTGCTGCTGCAGAGCTGATGAGTTGATTGCGGAGACAAGACAGAGATAGTATCTGTCTTCGCTCCTTCAGAGTCAGTGTGTGTGTGTGTGAGTGGTTTAACCCTAATGAAGTCCAAATGTCCTAACAATGATAGAAAAATTGGATTTTGGTCTGGACGTCTACATTTGATTTTGCGGTTAGGACGTTGTTGAGTCACATGCTTTGCTTTAATACTGTATTTTCGTGCCTGCTTCTGGATAACTGGACAATACATCTGCAGTATATTACATTTTATATTGAAAAACTGACTGGATTTACACTAATTGCCACCTAAAAACCCCACAGCAGGCTACACTTTTGACACAACATCGCTGTATACATTAAAACATGGATTCATTTGTCCGTCACTAACGATCCGACGAACGAAAAGACCAATGTTCACTTTCCTGTTTCCTCTTTCATCGCCAAATGCTTGTTCGCCGGCTCGTAACTAACTCTGCACACAAGGCATTTGGACGAACAGTGAGTGCTGACCAACACAAAACCAACAAGCTGAAAGTAATCTTTTTCAATGTTGATTGTTTTTAAGCATGGAGTTTCCATGATTTCCCCCCCCTGTGTCCAAAAACATGCAGATTTTGCCAAATTGGACACTTTTTTTAACCGTAGCTGTGAGAGTAAATGGTTGTTTGTGTCTCTATGTGTCCCTGTGATGGACTGGTGACCTGTCCCAGTGTGTTTCAACCCCGCCTTTGGCCCTATTTCAGCTGGGATTGGCACCAACGGCAGGTTGGATGATTTAATTTTTTAGCTCTTATTGTTCATACAAAAGCTTTTACACCAAACTGCAGTAATGATGCACAGTGCACAACAAGAGTTTAGACAGTTAAAACTAAAATGTCATCTTTCCACACTGGGATGTAACCTGCCAACACCTGAGTGCATCATCAGCGATTATTATTCTTTCTTTTGTGGTTACCGTGTCTCGACTTGTTGGGATTACTCTGTGTCACAGAAGCAAGAATCCATCAG
Organism: Microchirus variegatus; assembly: GCF_963457635.1. Lineage (NCBI taxonomy): Eukaryota > Metazoa > Chordata > Actinopteri > Pleuronectiformes > Soleidae > Microchirus > Microchirus variegatus. Next base: position 24,859,785 of record NC_139814.1, on the reverse strand, counting down.
TGTTGACACCATTTCCTTTATACACATATATATATATATATGTAATATTTGTGGGGTTTAAAATTCCCCCCTTCCTCCTCCTTTCATACACCTCTATCCCCACCTCCTCTCACCCCCTCTCCCTCTTTAAAGCACATCTCCACCTTGTTATCACCCTGCAAAGCCAAATACCTACGGTTGCCATGGCGACAGCCTCCCTGTCGGGGACGGAAATGTGCGACTTTGGAGGTGCCGCACAGCTATTTTTTCGCGGGCTGGCAGAGATACTATCATTAACAAGTCTTCTGCCGCTCGTCTCCTTCTACATCCTGCCATCATTACCACACCGTGCCCTTTACAACTGTATACGTACGCAATGTATGTTTTCCATTCATTAAAAAACGCAGACGCCCGAGCGCCGAATCAAAGCACTTAATAAGCAGTTAGCCTTTAATGAAGACAATGAAAGTGCTGCTCAGTGGCTGTTTTTCTTTCTTTCCCACCTTAAGATACTATAGGAAATGTGATTTACGTCCGCGGCACTGTCCAGAAGGGTCACCGGTTCCCGAATCAGATGAAATATTACATGCGTCGTAAGTAATTGGATGCATCAAAGCAGAAAATAATGTAAATAAGATGAGTCAAGGGTGGGAGAATTACACATGCATGCTCTGGGCAACCAGCAGAGAAACAAGCAGGAATGAAGCAGCCGTGAAGGGAAAAGGAAAATAATAAATGCTCGGTTTTTTATAAACTTTAAGGGGAATGAGTTCTTTTTTTTTTTTGAAAGACAGTAATATTGATCTCAAAAGATAATAAAAATGTTTATGATGGTGCTGCATCTAGGACTTGGAACTGTTGTGTGGGCTTTCCTGGGTAGGGGAATTTGCATTTATGATATTCATTAAGATTATTTATTTTTATTTTCTTATTATTGTCACATTTACAAGAAAAAACGAAAGTATTAGTACGTATAGTAATAGTATAGTAGTACAGTTAGTATTTAAGATGCAAAATCAGTCGAGGAATATAACAAAACAAGATGATCTGTCTCTGTCTATCTGTCTATCTTGCGAACTAGCTATTTTGCTAGCTAGCTATATATCTTGCTAGCTGTTTTGGTATCTATCTATCTATCTATCTATCTATCTATCTATCTATCTATCTATCTATCTATCTATCTATCTATCTATCTATCTATCTATCTATCTATCTATCTATCTATCTATCTATCTATCTATCTATCTATCTATCTAACTAGCTATTTTGCTAGCTAGTTATATAGCTATCTAGCTATATATCTTGCTAGCTGTTTTGGTATCTATCTATCTATCTATCTATCTATCTATCTATCTATCTATCTATCTATCTATCTATCTATCTATCTATCTATCTATCTATCTATCTATCTATCTATCTATCTATCTATCTATCTATCTATCTATCTATCTATCTATCTATCTATCGTTGTTAGCTAGAAATTAAGATATTGAAATAGCTGGCTTGTTGTTAGCTAGCCAAATGCTAGAATATATACCTAGCTACGAGGTCGTCTTTTAACTACACTTCATGTCAAGTCTCTATCTATCTATCTTGCTAACTAGCTAGTTTGCTAGCTAGCTACATATATAGCAAGCTATCTAGCTATGTATCTTGCTAGCTGTTTTGGTAGCGACATATCTATCTATCTTGCTAAATAGCTATTTCGCTAGCTAGCTATATATCTAGTAAGCTATCTATCTATCTATCTATCTAAAAAAAAATGGCTTAATGTTAGCTAAAATATGAGATTTCTACCTACCTTCCTTCCTAAAAATAATTAGTATTATACTCTTGTGAATACTTTTTGGGGAAAATTAATACAGGAAAAACACAGCTATATAGTAATATGACACATTTTAATCACATATAAAGTATTATTGTGGACGACCTAGTGGCAGTAGAGCCCTCGTGTCCTTCCTCTGCTGTATCTCTGGCTGCCTTCTGTTGTCTCCCACAGTCCAAACACTTCAGCGAAGGGCCAAGTGGAAACTCTATATTACCTGTCAGTGTGAGAATGAATGTGTTTGTCACCTCTGTGTTAGCTCGGTGATTGAGTGGCGACCTGTCCCGGGTGCACTCGCTGTCCTCTCCACACAATGCCTCCTGCAATAATCTCCAGCTACCTCTGACCCTGGACTGAGTGCCGGAAAATAGGATCGAGTCCTGAGTGCATGCAGCCTCTGCAACCAGGGAAAAGGCTGTAAAACATAATGCAGGAGTGAGGATTACACACAATTATGATGTTATGATTAGTATTTTTTGGCGTCACTTGGCAACTCTACTCCAGGCAAGTATGCAAGAAATAAACCTTGGAATTGGCTGAGCACGGGGAGGGCGTGAGGTCTGAGCGGCAAAAAGAGAAGCAAGGAAACAGATTACACTAAAATTGGCAGTCAATTTCCATTTCTTGAGAAATAATGCAGGCGAAATTTTGAGGTTTGTGCACTCCATTAAAAAACAATATACAGTAAATCTGGCCAAGTGTCAGCCTTTTAATAGTCTGCTGCATAATCAGCCCAGGGGCACCACCAGGAGTTTTTTGGGGCTTCTGTGAAATTATATCACATTATTCTCCACCACAGGCCGTCGCCGACACTGGAAATGCGTTATGAGGCCGTGCAGACACGAGCGCGGCAACGTTCTGCGTGAAGTGGAGTTCAATATTTAATGCTACACCTTCCGTATGAAATGTGCTTAAGGTCATGTTTTGTGGCAAAGTTCTGAGTTCAGAGTTGCAGAAGTTGAATTTATTTCAGGAGTAATTTAATATTTTTTTTCCCATTCATTCATTCATTCATCATCTACCACTGCTTCTGTGAGGGTCACTGGGGGGGGGGGGGGGGGGGGGAGCTGGAGCCGTACCAAAGCTGACACGGGGGGCCAAAGACGAGGTGCACTCTGGGAATGCCATTCCTTCAAACAGCCAATAAACACAGACAGAAAAAAAACACTTCCCTTCACTACTGCGGTGATTGTTAACTTTGAAAGGTAACATTTACATGCACATGCTTAATAGAGCTAAGGCCATATTCTGACTAAGACGAGGCAATCCGATAATTTAGAGTCTGATTGTAAATGTGGAGGAGATAAGTGATTTATTCTCCCTTTATTCTACTTCCTGGTCAAAGTCTGACTCCAGTCCTACTAAGCGCACACATGCAGGAGTAATCGGACTATGAGTCTCACTATCCAGGTGTATTAGTCTGACTAAGACTAGCTCCATTTTAGTCGGATTAATGTTTCATCGTCTGAAGTAAGTCGTCGTTGCTGTTTGATTTGCGGCAACTTTAAACGTCCTCTCCTTCTACTTCCGAGGTCAAAGTCTGACTCCAATCGGACTAAGCGTATACATGCAGGAGTAATCAGACTATGACTAGCATGATTTTTGTTGGACTAACGTATGATTGTCCGAAGAAAGACACCGGATCAAAGTCTGACTCTAGTCCGACTCCAGTCCGACTAAGCAGTTACATGCAGTAGTAATTGGACTATGAACCGTTTTATCCAGGTACGTTAGTCTGACTAAGACTAGCTCGATTTTAGTATCATTTTTAAATGTATCATTGCTGCCTCCATATGATTTCCAGCAACAGCAGTTTAAATGTCATCTCCTTCTACTTTTATCCAGGTACGTTAGTCTGACTAAGACTAGCTCGATTTTAGTCGCGCTAACGTATCCTTGTCCGAAGAAAGACGCCGCTGCCTTCGTACGACTTCCAGCAACAGTACTGCAGTTTAAACTTCGTCTCCTTCTACTTCGGAGGTCAAAGTCTGACTCCAGTCGGACTAAGCGTGCAGGAGTAATAGGACTATGAATTACTTTATCCAGGTATGTTTGTCTGACTAAGCCTAGCTCGATTTTAATCGGACAAACGTGTCATTGTGCGAAGAAAGACGCCAGGTTTAAGTCCAACTCCAGTCTTACTAAGAGTACACATGCAGGAGTAATCAGACTAAGAGTCACATTATCCACCTATGTTAGTCTGACTGGCTCAATTTTAGTCAATAACTTATTATTGTCTTAGTCGTAGACTAAAATTGGACTTTTAACGTGTATGTAAACGCACACAGTGATACGCAAATGACAAATTAGCGTGTTAGCATCTACTCATAGTCAAAAGTGACACACTTATCACATTATTAGTCATTTTGGCTGAGCTTGTTGTGTTTAGGCCTTGTTTTTTGAATAATTGCCATTTTTACAAATCAGGCATTTAGTCAGTTTTATATATTATGTATAAAATAATAAAGAGCACAATTTATGAACAGCACTCCCCACTGCATCTAACCACCTGGATACACACACACACACACACACACACTGCTACAGTCTCAGACTTGACAACCCAAACTGAAGCAGCATTTTCTTCTTCTTCTTCTTCTTTAACTGCTGGTTTAAATTAGGGCCCCAGCAAACACCATCTGCCCACAGCCCGACCGACACCGCACACCGTATATGAATAGTCGATGTCGATTAACTTGTTTCTCAAGTGCTCGCAGCAGCAGCAAAAAAAAATAAAAAATCACACACTACCATTTCCAGAAAATGTGTGTGTGTACAGTACACATGTGGGTAGTAGAGGGGCTCTTAATTAAAGCTGGTTAATATGCGTATGGATTTTTTTTTTTTTTTTTTTTTTTAGGGGTGAAAACAAATTTGTGTGAAACATATGGTGCCCCAGACATCACACACACACACACACATAATACACAAACACTTTCAATCTTCAAAGTGTGACACACACACACACACACACACATAGAGGCATGTCTGGGCTCCTGCAGAAACTGAGTGTGATGGATTCTGGCTGATTGTGTGCAAGTGTTGGAATATCATTAATCCTTTTTTTTTGCCATTTGGGAAGGTGTGTGTGTGTGTGTGTGTGAAAGAGAAAAAAAGGGGGTAAAAAGAAGGGAGTGTGGGGGCTTATTTCAAGCAGATGGAGTGATCCGTGGCCCCTTCTCCGGGGTCAATGGGGAGAAGTTAACCAGCACAGATTGTTGCCTCTCCCCCTGTTTCCCTCTCATCCACTTGTCTCCATTCCCCACCTCTTCTCTCTCCTGCCTTCATCTCAGCTCCGCCGACTCCACCTCCGACATCTTCGCAAACCTTTTTCCTTCCTTTTATTTCCACTGCGTCACGTTTAATGAACGCTCCGCAACTCTATCCACGAGACGAGATGAATGAAACCCCCCCCTCTTCGACATTGACCTGCGAAAATATGCAGCGCCGATGTCGGCGATTCACTCGTTTCCCTTAATACTTTCATGAATACTTTTCAAAATAAAACCTCTGGTAAGGAAGAAAGGGAAATATCTGAAGAGCTTACATTCAGCGGCACACGCACGTAGGCCAAAAAAGCCTCGGGATAAATGGACGGAATCCATACAGCAACGCATCCACAAGGGGCCTTATCGCCGCGGTTCATACGTCTTCGCGTGTGCTTCGTAGCGTTCCACCTACGTGTTCCAACCTGAGACGTCCAGAGACGGAAGGAAAGCCGCGCGGATGGAGGATTAGGATTCCGTGCACTTCCTAAATCCCAGACAACACAAGATTCCTCCCGCAATCGCGCAGCAGGCAGCCCTCCTGGAACCTCGCGGTGATCCGTGCTGGGAAATCAGGCAACAATACCAGTCAAGGGACGATGCCTAAAGGCAAATGGATCTTTAGAGCAAGGTTTTTTTTTTTCCTGCTGATTACCAACCTCTCCAAAAAAAAGATTGCTTATTTTTTTTTTCCAACAGCACGCAGAGCGAAAAGGAACCGGGGAGGGTTTGTGTTTACAAAGGATTGCATCTCGGAAAGCAATGTTTACCGTCGAGCCTTCGCGCTGTCATGTCAATTTAACTTACGTGCCCACACACGCAGAAAATCACCCATCCGCCCACAAAGGTGAACATGTATACGTATATATATATATATATATATGTATACTTGAGCACACACAGAAAACATGCTACAATTATCACCACTGTTGCCAACGAGAATCCAACTCTTCCCCCTTTTCCTTCTTGTTCTCCACTTATTTCAACCTACCTGTCGAGTTTGTTATTTATCTCCGAGGAGGCGAACGCGCGTCAAAACGCTTGAAATTTGGCAACGGAGGTCGGGTTGTTGCAGAAAAATGCGATAGTGGCATAGGGCATTTGTAGCCCCAGGGCTCTATAGCGCCTCCCAGAAGTCGGGTCATGAAGTTGTCGGATTTGTGAGTTGTCTAAGTCGCACATAGTGTTTTCCGATTTTAACCAAACTTGGTAAACTTGTTGCTCTCTAATGTTCTTCCATTAGCTCCGCCCACCCATAAATGGTAAAACAAAAATGGCTACTAGTCTACGCATTTGAACGAACTCGTCCTAGCGCATTTGAGCTAGCCGCGTCAAACTCGGTCCATGTGTTCTACACAAGGTAACGATTAAAAGTTGTCAAAGGATTTTCTCGACGTCAAAAGGCGTCGGGCCTCAAGTTGACGTTAAAATGGCAGGAATAATACTTTAACATTCCACTTTTTTGAAAGCTGTAATGTAAAGAGAACAAGGGGGGGGGGCTCTAGCGCCCCCAGAAGTCGGGTCATGGTCAGACAAAAGTTGTCGGATTGGGATTTAATGCAAGTTAAAGTGGCCGAAATTGTGTTAAATGATACATTTGTGAGTTTTCCGAGTCTTACATAGTTGTTCCGATTTTAACCAAACTTGGTAAACTTGTTGCTATCTAATGTAATTCCATTATCTCCGCCCACCCAGAAGTGGTAAAACAAAAATGGCTACTCGTCCTAGCGCATTTGAGCTAGCCGCGTCAAACTCGGTCCATGTGTTCTACACAAGGTAACGATTAAAAGTTGTCAAAGGATTTTCTCGACGTCAAAAGGCGTCGGGCCTCAAGTTGACGTTAAAATGGCAGGAATAATACTTTAACATTCCACTTTTTTGAAAGCTGTAATGTAAAGAGAACAAGGGGGGGGGGCTCTAGCGCCCCCAGAAGTCGGGTCATGGTCAGACAAAAGTTGTCGGATTGGGATTTAATGCAAGTTAAAGTGGCCGAAATGTTGTTAAATGCTACATTTGTGAGTTGTTCGAGTCGCACATAGTTGTTCGGATTTTAACCAAACTTCGTAAACTTGTTGCTCTCTAATGTACTTCCATTAGCTCCGCCCACCCATAAGTCGGCCATTTTGGTAGGAATAATACTTTAAAATTCCACTTTTTTGAAAGCTGTAATGTAAAGCGAACAAGGGGGGCTCTCTAGCGCCCCCAGAAGTCAGGTCATGGTCAAACAAAAGTCGTCAGATTGGGAAGAAATTTGGGGTTTGTCGGGCTTGTCGGAATTTTGGTGGATTTTTTGGCGTGAGCAAAAGTGGCCAGAATTGTGTTAAATGCTAAATGTATTTATGTATAAATCGCATGTCGTTGTTCCGATTTTAACCAAACTTGGTAAACTTGTTGCTCTCGTGATTCCAAACAAATTTCTAATTTACTTCCATAAGCTCCACCCACCCAGAAGTCAGCCATTTTGGAAAAACAAAAACAGCTACTAGTCTACGCATTTGAACGGAACTCCACCTAGCACGTTTGAGCTAGCCGCATCAATCTTGGTCCGTTATGTTCTAGACAAGTCATTGATTAAAAGTTGTCAAAGGATTTTCTCTACATCAAACGTTGATGGCAAAAATGGCAGGAAAAGTACTTTAAAATTCTACTTTTTTAGAAAACTTTAACATGAACAGAACTACGTGAAATGTCGTCCTACGAGCGGTCCTCGTTTCCTGTTGTATCTTCCTCCTCTAAGAAAGCAGTGGTAGTCGTAGTGTTTTTTCTTCTTCTTCTTCTTCCCTCTGGACTGCTAGTGATCACACAACCGAGAGAGAGAGAGGGAGGTTGATGGGCGGGATGGATGAGCCACAGAGACTAATGCTAATACAATAACAACATACTTCCCCCGGTCAGTCGATACTTGCCAATACCTGGTGAAGAAAGGAAAACGGGGGGGAAAAAAAGAAGCATGGGAAGCCACTGGGCCAGGGGGTGATGCAGTAATGAGGTCACAACCTCATACATAGTTAGTCTGGCATTTGCTGTTTCTTCAAATTGAAATTTACTTCCACTATAGCGGTGACCCCGCGCGTGCGCTAGTTCGCCCCGCAGCTTATCTGTGCGTCCTCGGGGTTAAGATGATGTTTGACAGCATCTCTGGTTTCAGTTGTTGCGTTGTGTTGTCTTGTATGTATGTGTGTGTGAGTGTGTGTGTTGTTTTTGGCCATGAGAAGGTACAACAAAACCAAAGCCTGGATGGTGTTTTATAGGAATCATTGATCGCGAGGCACACATTGATGAGCTGAGGCCGAGCGCGGCATTGTGAATGAAGCGGGATATAGTGATGACCCAGGGGGAATCACAACACACTCCAGCCTGATCTCCTGCAAAGCCGCTTGGAACCTGATGTTGTCCTCCCTGATAAATGTACTCTCTCGCTCTGACTCCTCTGCTCTCCGTCTCTGTTTTCCGGGCCTGATGAATGCAGAGTCGATCAATAATTCTATTCCCCTGCTGGATACCTGATAAAATTTACAAGGACAAGCTTAATAAATTACTAATGGGGTGGCCAATCAGTTTGTGTGTGTGTGTGTGTGTGTGTGTGTGTCAGGGCCTGTGTTTCACTTCAAATTCCTGCCTGCTCATTTGTTTGCACGTGTGTGTGTGTGTGTGTGTGAGTGTGTGTGTGTGTGTGTGTCCTCAGTCTGCTGTAGTCTTAGTTTTTCCATGTAAATACACTAAGGTTGGCAGTAAACTGGCAGAAGCTGCTGTCCGAGCACATCCACGCTGTAATCTCTATCTTTGTGCGTATTCGGCCTTTTCCCTAGTTTTTTGTTGAGCTGCAAACACACTGTAGTAGATTATATCTTTGAGTTTGAGACTTTTTATTTTTTTTGCAGATTTACAGCTTATTTATTATTACGACCAATAGTTGGTAGTTTTTGGTTTTCTTTTTTTATCATCAAAGGGAGTTTATTTAAAGGCGCCGTATGTAAGAATGTGGCCGAAAACGGTTACTACACTCAAATTCAAAAACACAGAGGTCTTTTAGGTTTGGTTTTCTGACGTAACTGGCAACCCGTGGTTGCTCGGCAGCTGAGACTCTACTGACTGCAATGATCGGTAGACGGCGGTAGGTGCCGCCACATGACGCCAAAACATGATTTCTAAACATAAACATGATTTGCGGTCTGCAAAAAAGTGCAATATTAATGCAAATATTTTGTCTGTACTGTTGTTGTTGGTGAGTTCAGTTTGTTATATAAACATTATTCCTGAGTCTCTGACATATTAGGAGGATTTTATGGCCAGTTACATAATGCATCTAATCATACAAAAACGGCACCCTTAGAGATTTGAAATGTTCACTGCAATCCAAATTGAGAACTTTGATTCCGAATTCCATGGTCCATCATTTCACTGTATTCATACACATACATTAATGCCCCATCATCTTTGTCCTGGTGCAACTACGGTATGGTTTGGAATGGTTCCAGTTCCAGTTCTAGTTCTGCAGCAGGATAGCTTGATTGATTTTTCACTTTATTGGGTTTAAATGTAGGGATTTGGAATCGTCTGTCCGAGGGCAGAAGTTGGTGTTCGCTGTTGAGAACATGGGAGGAAATGGAGGAGATGGCGTTGACTGACCTGGTCATGCCTCGTGAAAATTGCTGGTTGACCGGTGACTTGCTTTGATTGTGCCGTTTGGTTTTAAATTTGAGGCCAGACAATGCAACAGCATAATAACTGCCAATAATCCTGTTTCTGGGTGGATCTTCTTACAAATAAAGTCTAAGTGAGGAGTCCAGGGTGACATCTACCTTCTATAGCAGGGTTCTTCAGCTTCTTCTGGCTCGCTTTGAACCTCACCAGAGCACCATAGCTCGTACCATGGAATGGTAGTAGAGTCGAGCTGCTGCGAACTGCATAATGGAAAAGCGCCTCAGTCGTAGAGAACGTATCCCTTGAACTATGGCGTGAACAGTTTCTGTGTGTGGTGTTTTTTGTTGCACCTGAGTTTTTCCCTTCTCACCGGTGAACAATGCCGTGTATATATGTGAAGATCCTGTGAAGCAAAAGAGTGAGAGATCCCACTCCTGCGTCTCCAGCGTCTCTTCCTCCTCTACCCGGGCACAACATCAATGGATCTTTTGAAGGATTGCTATCTTCAAAAGGCAAAAACCCCGGCTTTGCTCCCTCAGACAAGACTGTAATTATTTTGCATTTGCATGATAAGTGCGTCTGCCTGTGTACGCATTTATGTAGGCTATGAGTGCTTAAACGCACATTAGCCGCAGTCAGGAGCGAGCTCTTGTCTTTCATCTCGGCGCAAAAACAGGGGAAGAGGCCCCTCTTTTTTTTTTTTTTTTTTAATGTGGAGCCTGGATCGCTGTCTCTTTGCTCTTCATCTGAGTGTTCATCATTAGCCACTGTCAGCCCGAGAGCTTTGAAGTGGAGTCGGGGGCTCTCTCGCGATGTGCAATAGTTATGACACTTGGACTCGGTGTTTGCGTGCGGTTTTTTTTCCCCGCGCGTCTCCGCTCGCGCTCGCGTCCTCCATCAGAGCGATCTTGCGAGCGTTAGAGAAGCTCTTCATCGTTTATTCCGCATGCACGTTAGCGCTGATGCCGCATGCGCTAATCAGAGGCGAGTTGTTGTTTTTTTGTTTTTTTTTTACGCGTTTCTTTTTTCCCCCCGAACATCTCCCCGCGCTTCACTGACCCTGGTAAAGAGCGGATGCACAAATAATAACGGCTAAAAGCTGGAACACAAACGGGGGGTAAACGAGTGTGTTGAACGGCTGTCCTGCATGTACAATATCAATAAGGATGCACAGCTAGCTTCACGCACACATAAACATACACACACGCACACACAAAAAGAAGCGTTTTTTTGAGTTGTGTGTGCGCGCGCGATCTCCCAAGGCCTCATTAGCTGCTGCGAGCACTGAAGCATAACTGCATACATAGTGTATGGACACACACACACACACACACACAGCAGTGAACACTTGACTGGCCTGAAAGCTCGTCTCAATGGGCAGTCAGGTGCACCGTGTTAGCAGTGCTGCTGTTGAGTTTATTAATTATGGATTAATGTTTGTTCAGTCTGGGGCGCACACCGCAGCTTCCTCCGTCTCTTTTGCTCAGACTAAAAATTAGTCGTGGGTATTCCGGTGGACGTAGCCCACCTGCTAAAAACACACACAATTAACACGACGGCGTTGTTTGCGACGCAACAATAATTTAGCCAGGAAGTTATCCCAGTGAGATACAAGATCGTCTTAATTGGAAGCACGGATCGTACAAATAGTGACCAAAACGAGACGATATCACGCTATAAAACTTAAGTTAAAAGGAGGTAATTAAAGTAAAGATATGATAAAGTAAAGTGCAGAAGTATACAGGCCATATGCAACAAGATCCTTGATCCGAAGCCCTGAAAAAGGTTATGCAAAGCAACAACATCCATAAAATCCATAAAACACCTTTGAAGGTCTTTAGAGAAAACAGCGTCTGTAGTGAAATGATTATTTTGCAGCTCAGTCCATGTCCATGCTCCGCAGAAGATGTAGAAGACGATACAGTGGTCACTATTTTCCATCTTTTACTTCACTCTCTCTTTACAGCAATCATTAAATGATCTAACCCATTGGTTCTCAAAGTGCGGCCCGGGGGCCAATGGCGGCCCGCAGAAACATTTCTGACAGCCCACAATGAATTACAGTTGATAGTTTTAATCCAGGAGCTACTAAGCTTGTTTAATGTTTATTGGACATTACTGGATACAGACCAATAAGTGTAAACAAAAATACTGGGTATTTACCTGGTTTCTATATGGTGAATTTTAGTGTATTATTGGGTTATAAGCTGGTAATAAGCAGGTAGCTACAGCCCCCAATTACTAGCTATTTACCCAGTAAATATATGGTAACAGAAATGTGTTACTTGGTATTAACCTGTAATTAGAAGTGAGAACAATGGCCAAAATACTGGGTAATTACCCAGTAAATTATAAAGCGTTATTATATTAACACTTATATTACTGTAATCTGGTCATCAAAAGTTTTTTTTTTCCTTTGGTGGCCCTCAGTCCAATGTTGGGTTCCTAAATTGGCCCTCAGGTATCAAAACTTTGAGAACCCCTGATCTAACTGATAAAGAACTGATCTTGAGTTCCAAGTTTTGATCACAACAAACACATATTCGTTCTATTGGCGATGCTAAAAGCTGCTTCCATAAATATGGCGAGTAAATATAGAGCAGACGATGAAGACATTAGCATGGCCTAGCATCCCCATTCATGCAGATGCATTTAAACCCAGTCTAACAGGCCAAATGAACCCCTGCCCAGAATAAACCCATGCATACCCACTCGTATTTACGCATAAATTGCGTAATTGTTCATCATTTTATTGGGGTTTCAGCTGTGTCGTGTAAGCTAAGTGAGGAGCTAACTGAATTAAATCTTGAAATAAGAAAAATGCAATACATAAATACATGTTCCTGTTCCTGTTTATAGATATTATAGAGTGAATATACTGTGTAAATACATTCGAAATCTCTTTATTCAAGAGGGCTATAGGATAATTTATACTCCAGGGTATAATCTAGCATATAGGCCTCTTTAACCCTGGGATTGAGCACTTCTTGTGTCCAGTGAAAACAGCCTGTTAAAGATGGAGCCAATGAAGTGAACACACTTTCTCTCCTCTGTGTCCTCTGCTGAGAGCCATTCATCAAAGACAAGATCGTGAAACAACACAGGACAGATTTCCTTTTTTTTTTTTTTTGCCTTATTTGCCCAGATACCCATCTTCAGCAGGATGTTGAGGGCATCTGGTGCAGGATAAAAAAATAAAAAAAAAAAAAAAAAATCTGATGCAAGTGCTATCCTGCTCTTGAGGTTTTCATTGTTGCCCAATTCCCGGTCAGGTCTCCGCCCTCTTCCCCGAAAAGAGGTGATTAATCGCGGGCTTGTGTAGAAGCTATTGGGAGTTGCTCCGTTTTTTAAGAACACATGCAAGTGGTTCTGATATTATTGTGTGTAAACCTGGTAAATCCATTAATCCCTGCAGAGCCACGGAGTCTAATTCACTTTTCCCAAGTTTGGCATCCTGTGCTCTTGGTCACTTGCTCGCTTATCTGCGGTTATAAAACCAAATCAATGTCAGAAAGAATCCTATTAAGTCTTTTCTATATTCCAATCCCGTACTCCCTTCAAAACATAAAAATCGCCGTGACGCTGAGTCATGCTATCAGACGAGCACGATGACATGTGCGGTTCACTGCAGAGATGAGGACACGCCGGTGTAGCATCGCTGAACTCTGAAAATATAGTTTTTCAACTGTCATTGTTGAGGATTTGACCTCTAAAGCTGATTTAATACATTAAATGACCACTGCAGGAGTATTTGTTGTATTGTCTTTATCTTCACAACAGTACAGGCTTCTACTATTGTAGAGGAAGAGGTAGAATTATCTGGAAATAAACGGTAAATTAAAGATTAACTTGTATAAATAACTATAACAGCAGTAAATGACAACATAAACAACTTCACGGGACACTCCCACGTTACAGTATTGTGAATAATTGTCATAGTATTGCATAGTATAACATTCAAACCAACTGGTTAGCGGTTAGCTTAGGCGATTAAGCTAATTAGCCAAAACGTACATTTTAAAACAGAACAAATACACTCTATTAGAGCAGATTGACACTGACAGGTGTCTTTCCCCTAAACATGATGTTATATCAAAAGGTCAAATATAAGGTCATATAAGGGGATCCATTTTTAAATAGTCACATCAATAAAACTGCTTTGCTAACTCCTCATATAGCTAATATGCTAAGATGGCGCCCTGTTGCAGCAGCTACTTTCTAGCTTATTTTTGCCCTTTAAACTTTGTCTTTTTTTACGTTTTTCCTACTTTTTTGGAAAAATAGTGTCCACAAACACCTTTCAAAATAAAAGCATGACTGCACAAACGCCTATAACTTGAAGAATTCTTCACAGTCATTTTAAATAAAGATTTTTTTTGCGTAAAAACAGATTATGAAATAACATCTCCATGTGTTGGTTAACTACCTGGACAAGTAAAACAATTTTTATTTTTTCCCCATAATAATTGGGGACTCATAAGAGACAGATTATGGATTATAATTGAAAGCAGCAGATGCTGATGTCTGGTCATGTTTAGGTTTAACGCTCCGAAGGCAATATTTAGTCACTTTAAAGGTGCACGTTATAGATATATGAGCACTTTATGCGCATGAACATCATCAAACCAGTATAATCTCACCGTGTGATATAAAGCATGACTATAATCTGATCGTATAACGAGGTGCTTTGTTCCAGTAACTAATCTGATCTTAAATTAAAACACTTTTTTTTATGGCTATTTCATTTAAAGATTAAGCATCAGTTGTCCTCAGTTAGCAATAGGAACGATATACGTGGACGCAATGGAGGCCGAGACATTTACATCAGATCAATAATAAAGATCCATTAATTCCTTCTAAATGAGACCGCCTCGCCCATTTCCACCATCTTCATCATCATCATCATCATCACCCCCATAATGACTGACAGCCCTAATAACTGTCCTAATAACAGGAGAGAGAGAGCAGATTAATAAAGCATACCGTAAATGATTACCTCCGTCATTAATCCATCCCATGGCTATTTAAAGCCGCGAGTATTAACTATTTGGACAGGAGGTTTTTCCGCGTGTTAACGGCCAGATTGAACACGCCGAGCGACTGCGAACGCATTACGGGGGGGAACGTGCGATTTGATTGATGCCGTTCGCGGTTGGGGAACGGAAACGAGATTACGCAGCCGGGCCGCGGCGGTGTTCGCCGAGAAGATGCGGCGATGTGGGATACGGGATATTTACACTGGAGTTGTCCTCGCGGTAGATGCTAAGACGTCTCTCGTTCTCATTAGCCCCGTGTTTTTTCGGAGCAGCCCTGCATCAGCATCACCACTGATTCATTTGGGAAATACCATCTCTATATTGCGAAAACCCTCCTCGTGGCCGCGCTCGAGGCTCAGCCAGTTAGTGCGGATGATGACAGAGCTGATTCGGGCTCGATAAATAATAGAGTGTTACTGGAGGTATCACCTGATGAATATTGCATTCCCAGTCCTGTCTGTCTGTCTGTCTGTCTGTCTGTCTGTCTGTCTGTCTGTCTGTCTGTCTGTCTGTCTGGCTGTGAGTGAGTGAGACCATCACCTGGCCCGACGCCAGGCTTCCTGTGCTATTCGGAGGAAATATCCAGTTGGGCTACATGTCGACAGCTGGCAGGGTTGGAGGCACTCTGCATTTTCGACACAAAAAAAACACCCACAGTGGCAGGCGTCGAAACGCAAGACAATTTCTTCCTGAAACGCGTTCCAAAAAAACTGTAGCGTTCCGCCCATCTGACATGCGCCGCGGGTGCATTTTATACCAGCTGGAGAGCAGGGGAGCTAAGGAAGAGGTGGTGGTGGTGGTGGTGATGAGGAGGAGGAGGAGGAGGAGGGGTGGGGCAGTTTTTTTTTTTTGAAGACGGGGAATAAATTAACACCTTCAACAGATTATTACCGGGAAAGGTGTTTGGAAGTGTGGCGCTGTGCTCTGAAGAACATGTGTGGGCTTGCACCTTTAGGTTTGACTCTGTGACGCACAATCGGGACGCTTCAGGAGGCAAATATGTCAAAAAAAAAAAAAAAAGATCTCCTCATGTGTCACAGATTAACTTGAATACAGGGATTATAGATTCTCACAGACATGTAAATAAAAGTTTGCAGAGAGAGAAACAGACGTGAGCACGAAGTCCTTTATTAGTCACAGCAGCAAAGACGGTAAAAAAACATAAAGATAATAAACATGCATTTCCCAGAAAGTACAACATTTAAAGTTATTAACACAAAGACTGTAAAGAATTAAAACTAGAAATAATAAAAACGGTAGGAAAAACGTAAAAAAACTACACAATTTTAAGGGGAAAAAGGTGCCATTTTAGCTATAAAGCAATTTAATTGATGATTCTTTAAGTTTAAGGTAACACACAGTGACGCGGTTCCGTGTCATTAGATCATAAAATTACAATTAATAATAGAAAATGTACCATTTCTCAACTATGAAATGACAGCGATGGTTTAATGAGGCTCGTGTTTTGAACCCCGCGTGACTCTGTGTTTTGTTCTCACCATCTGTCAAGTGCTTTACAGCGAGGATTAGGGACATTTTTTTTTTTTGCAACATGAGACGATGAATAATAATCCAGACAATACGGCATCACGGGGTTGTCATCATCATCGTGTTTGTGTGTGCAGTACATACATCCTGTAATCAGGCAACTCTAATAATAATACTCTGAATGTAGCCAGAGAGAGCACAGATATCTGACAGACAGTGAGATTCCCGCAGTGTCAGTTCACTTGATCTGACACTATATATATATATATATGTATGTATGTATGTATGTATATGTATGTATCTATCTATCTATGTATCTATATATCTATGTATGTATGTATGTATATATCTATGTGTATGTATATATATGTATGTATATATATATATGTGTGTATGTATATACTGTATATATATATCTATATATATATAGATATAGATATATATATATGTGTATGTATATACTGTATATATATCTATGTATGTATATATATATATTTATAAATATCTGTATGTGTGTATATATATGTGTATATATATGTAAGTGTATATATGTATGTGTATATATATATGTATGTATATCTGTATGTATGTATATATATATTTATATATGTGTATATATATACATATGTGTATGTATACATATATATATATTTATATATGTATATGTTTGTATGTATACATATATATTTATATATACATATATGTATGTATTTATTTATATATACATACATATATGTATATATACATATATGTATGTATGTGTATGTATATGTATGTATGTATACATATATATATATATATTTATATATGTATATATATACATATATGTTTGTATGTATATGTATGTGTATATATGTATGTATATATGTATGTATGTATGTGTATATATGTATGTATATATTTATATGTGTGTATATAAACATGTATGTATATATATATATGTGTATGTATATATACATGTATGTATTATATGTACACATATATACATATATGTATGTATGTAAATATATATATGTATATATATACATATATAATCACACACACATATATATACATATATACACACATACATATGTTTATACCTATATACATATGTCTAAAATATATATATACACACACACACACACACATATATATATAGAAAACTTATAGTTTAAAAGTTTCCCTTCTCATCCCAGAAGGTTTTCTTTTTTCTTTCGTCTGACTTTCAAACTTGCAGGTGTTTATCCTCAGTGTGCGGCTGCTCCTCAACTGTCTGGAGAGTCATTATGTGAAACAATGTGGGTCGTTCAGCCTCTGACCCAGATTCAGGGGTTGTTAGTCTCACTTGAGTCGAGGTCTGAATGAGGGTCGACCCCGCCAAATTTAATTATTTCTTCCTCGGGCCATAACATCCACCCCCCCCGAGAATATTTTATCGTAATCTGTGTGTGTGCTTAAAAGTTTGGCTAGTTTCTTGGCGCGCCAAACCGACAAATGTTGGCAAGGAACTAGAACTTCCATGGTGAAGGAAAGGAAACAATGTCATAAGGACGTAATTGTGACAATTTAATGGTGAAATGGTAGGAACGTCATTATCCCACCAAG
Source organism: Microchirus variegatus (assembly GCF_963457635.1). NCBI lineage: Eukaryota > Metazoa > Chordata > Actinopteri > Pleuronectiformes > Soleidae > Microchirus > Microchirus variegatus. The sequence continues at coordinate 24,841,960 of NC_139814.1, read as the reverse complement.
TGTAGTGTATGCACTTTAGAGTGTTTTAACCTTTTCACACCTAGCATACTCTGCATTTCTATAATTACACGACGGTTTGTGCTATCGGAAACAATTCCAACAGTTTCTGAAAGCTGTGTTAAACGTGTGCTTATTACGGTAATTTCGCTCAATCAGCATCTTGGAGAGAGGAGAGAGTTGAAAAAAACGCATAGATTTAATTTTTTTAAATTTAACACGCAAAATTTGGTTCCTGTTTTTTTTTTTTTTCTAACTTTAGTTATGCACTAGTTTAAATCTGGTTTAACTTGACTTTTAAACTAGTTAAATTCATGTTACATACTGGTTTAAACTTAATCACAGTTTAACTCACCTGACTCCAGTTTAACGTGAATTTATTTGTAGTTTAACTTTGCACTGATTATAATTTTAAACTTGAGGTTTGATTCAGACTTAAACCTAACTTTTTTTTGTTTTTCTTCATTTTAAATTGCCCCTTTTCCACATATTATGGTCCCAGCTCGCCTTGCCTCAGCACGGTTCAGGTCGCTTTTCCACTACAAAATAGTACCTAACACAACATGGGCGGAGTCATTGCTGCACCGCTGCATGAAACTGTCCTGACTTCCTTTTTCTGGCCCTTTTATGGTAAAAATAAGGGGAAAAAAAGTCCCTTATCCTTCCCTTAACCATCACAACTAAAGCCCAATTTATACTTCTGCGTAAAGTGCTCTGCGTAGGCTACGTAGAGACTCTGCGTCGACGCAGAACCTGTCGAAGAGCCTCTGCGTCGTCTCCGGGTGCACGGAATATTTTTTAAGTGTCCGTCACTCCGTCAAGGGACTACGGAGACGGCAAGAGCTGCGATTGGTCCTCAGGACAGGCTGAGCGAAGCTGCTCTGTGCCGGCTCTCAGTGCGCTCCGGGCGTCCTGACAGAGGCGGAGCTGATCCCCGCCGATAACGCCGCTGCCGAACTATAAATACGTCATACCTTAACACACACAGCACATGTTTAGACTCTAAATGGCCAATTTCTCGCCTCAAATTATCTTAAAACTGCGTTCCGTCACACAGAAAAGTGAGAAACGGCCACTGTTTCAACAACAACAGTCTTTCTCTCTCTTTCTTTCTCGGACGCCATGGCTCACTGTAGCCAGAAGCACAACAACCTTGCGCAGCGACCCCTACTGATCGGGCGGGAAATTGCAGCGAGTGTCCGTCACCACGACGCAGAAGTATAAATGCTCGAGGCGTCTCCGTGGTGACGCAGACGGATAACGCATACGCAGTCGGAGAAGTATAATGTGGCCTTAAGTGCCTAACACTAAACCCAAACCTAATTATTTGGTGGTCGAGTTGGAAAAATGCATAGTTTCCATTTTTTTTTGTGTTCAAATTTCAAATTTAACATTCAAAATTTTGTGTTTGTACAAATAAAACTTTTAATTGTTAAGCCACCTTTTCCACCTATGGTCCCAGCTCGCCTTGCCTCGGCACGGCACGGTTCAGGTTCAGGCTTTTCCACTACAAAAGTAGTACCTAACTCATTGTGGGCGGAGTCATCGCTGCACCGCTTTATGAAACTGCCGTGACTTCCTTTTTCTGGCCTTTTTCTGGTTAAAATCTTAAAATGCTCAAATTTAACACGCAGAATTCGATGTTCGTGTACAACTACTGTGTTTTTTTTGCATATTACAACTTTTTGTTTTTCTTCATTTTAAATTGTTAAGCCCTCCTTTTCCACGTATGGTCCCAGCTCGCTTCAGCACGGCACGGTTTAAATGGTTCCTAACTCAACGTGGGCGGAGTCATTGCTGCACGGCTGCATGAAACTGCTTTTATGGTTAAAATAAGCCAAAAAATGTCCCTAACCCTTACCTTAACCAGCACAACTGAGTCCCTAACTTAAACCCTAAACCCAAACCTAATTCTAACCCTAAAACCAGGTTTAAACCCTTTAAAAACAAAGCCAGTGAAAAGTTGCTGCTGCTTTAACTCAGGTTGTTTTTTCCTTCTTCTATTTTTTTTAATGTATGTGTCAGTCAAAGTCTGTATGTGTGTGTGTGTGCTTGATTGTGCCAGCGTGTGTCAACGCTGCACCAGCTGGTGACTGTGTGTGTATGTGTCTATATGTGTGTGTGTGTGTAACATTATTGTTGAAAACATACAAGCAGGGAAAGGAAAGAGTGGAGAACCCTAATCAGCCAATCAGGAAGCAGATTAGAAGGCAGGGTGGGCAGCGGGGGGGGGGGGGGGGGTAGTGGTTTGTGAGGTAGCGGAATTTTTTTTTTTTTTTTTTTTTTTTGGTTAGCAACACAGCAGCCAATCACAATCCATAAATGGACCAAAACAACTTTATACACCAGTGACCCTGTCTGGGTGTGGGTGTGTGTGTGTGTGTGTGTGTGTGTGTGTGTGTGTGTGTGTGTGTGTGTGTGTGTGTGTGTGTGTGTGTGTGTGTGTGTGTGTGTGTGTGTGTGTGTGTGTGTGTGTGTGTGTGTGTGTGTGTGTGTGTGTGTGTGTGTGTGTGTGTGTGTGTGTGTGTGTGTGTGTGGAGAAGGAAAATAAGCCCAGGCAAAAACTGCCAGCTCCAGGGATTTTTGGCAGCTGCCCAAAATGTGTGTGTGTGTGTGTGTACGTGTGTGTGTGTGTGTGTACATGTATGTATGTGTGTGTGTGTCTAAGTCAGTCTCTAAAGTAGATGGACAGAGTGCGGCACAGACTTACTGATTAATTTGACATGGTTCACTGTTTTTTGGCACGCACTCACCGCTTCAGCGAGTGCGTGCCAGTTAAAGTAAATGTGTATATGCATGTGTTTGTGTGTGTGTGTGTGTGTGTGTGTGTGTGTGTGTGTGTGGGCGCGTGCGCGTGCATGCGCGAGTTTGGGTGAGTGACAGCTCTGACCTTTTCAATATGCCTGTTAAACCTGAGCTCTTGTCCCAGTGCAGACGTGCCTGTGTCAACTCCAGCACTCTGACATGAAGGTCAAACTCTAGCCTGTTGGAGTGTGGACGCACACACACACACACACACACACGCACGCACACAGTGTTTCCTGTCATGTTGTTCCCATCCCCTCTATAAATAATGTGCTCTCTGCACCCACTAGCTTGTCCAGGCAATTACCACATCATACTGATGCATCTCCTCTGCTCCCCACCAGGCGATCATTGATTTAGTCATTCTCGCTCTCTTTTTTCTTTCTTCTTCTTCTTCTTCCTTTTCCTATGGTGGCGGCGGCGGCGGCGGCAGTTTTCTGGTCCTGTTACCGTGGTCACCAGAGCGTGGCTATACTGTCATAGGTTGGATCTCGGGCAGAGAGAGAGCGGTTGTGATTGGTGGTGGTGGGTGAATGTTACAGTCATCAAAAACACGTCTGCTGGCCCTTTTTGTATTTTGTGAAGCAGTTTTCAGTGTGTGACGCCTTCAACTTTGCGTCCTGGAAGTTGATGATGATGATGTTGTTTTCTTCTTCTTCTTCTTCACACCACTCACGATGACTGTTCAGTGATATTTGTTGCACTTTCCATCCCGGGAAAAACTATAAAAAAAAAGGCTGTTTTGGCCGTTTCTCAATACCCTTGTTAGCGTTAAAGACAGAGTACGTGATACCGCGTCCAAGTCCAATATGCAGCAAATTACAAATTTGTGAATATGGGCGACGCAAATTGATTTATCGATTGATTCCTTTTTTTCAGGATAAATGGCTGCGCTGTGTAATGGTTCTCGCTCTGATGGCGGTTCATACTCAACTCGTTTGCCAATATTGATGCGTTTCATTGACGTTATTATCCAGCTCATATTCTTTGCAGCATAGGCAGTTGTTGTTGCTGGAGCTGGAGAAGCAGCCAATTGGACGTCACTCTCTAGTTCTCACTTGGTTTAGATGACGCTAAAAGGTTATGATAGGAATTATTGATGAATATGAACCATTGCTAAGACAGCAGTGATGGATAAGTTAAAAATATATACCATATGTATCCATTTATACTTCCTGTATATCGTTAGCCTAAATGTGTTGCGTAAGAAACAAAGTCACGGCAGTTTCGTGCAGCCGTGATGTTATGACTCCGCCCACATTTGAGGAAATACTCTAATATAGAGTGGAAAAACACCAATACACTTATTGTTAGCCTAATAGCATAGTTGCCTGAGTCATATTTGAACGTTTTCGAAAACGAAAGAAAGAAAAAACTATTTTCTTTTAGCAAGCACATTGGTAAAGTTAGGCACATATCACAATTACCAAAAAAAATGACTTAGGCAATTATGCTAGTAGGCTAACAATATGTGTGAGTGTATTGAGTATTTCCTCAAATGTGGGCGGAGTCATCACATCCCGGCTGCATGAAACTGCCGTGACTTCGTTTCGTACGCGACTTGTAAAACAGTTGTTTTCAGTGTCGCTGAATCATTAGAATGAGGTAATTTAACGAAATACGCCAGACTCCTGTGTTTAATATTGCGATTTTAGACATTTCCTTCGCTAAATGTTGGAGATTAACGCACCTTTTTTTTAGGATTTTTAAGCCTTTTTCAGTCGTGGACAGTTCGTCATTGTTCGGCTTGATTCTTTTCCTGATTAGGTCGCTATCGCTAATGCAAAGTAGTTAGCGATAAAAACTAGCGCTAGTGAAAACATGCCTTTTTCGGGCTCATTCGTGCTGTATGAACGTAACCGCATGCGTTCGTCCGTACGTACCGGTGTGTGTGTGTGTGTGTACGTGTGCTCGTTTACCTATAGGTGTATGCGCTCATCAGGCTTTGCATTATTGTGTGTGTATTTGTGTGTGTGTGTGTGTGTGTGTGTGTGTGTGTGTGTGTGTGTGAGCATCTCCCCAGTGCAATCATCACACAGGGGAGATGCTTACAGTCCATTTGTCTGCGAGCACACTGACCATTAGCTGGCCACCATACATAATGTATAGCGGTGACCTTTCTGCACACTGCACCCCTTAGGCCTATAAGCCATTGTTTGGTGTTGTATTGATTTTAACCCCCCCCCCCCCCACACACACACACACACACACACATAGATGGAGACGGTGATTTGAGGAGAGAGAGACTGAGTGCAGCTGTGTTGACTGAAAGGAGAGGGGAGGGCAAAAAGAAAGCGATGGAGTGTAAAGAATTGAAAAGGCTCAGCGTGGAGAATGACACAGACAGCGGCTCATACCTGTAGCCCCCTGTTCAGATGGTGGGGGGGGGGCGGCGGCGGGGCGGCGGCCTCCCCGTATGAAAGACAGGGTCATGTTTAATAGTGTTGAATGTTGTGGGCCATATAAGTGCCACCTATACACAGCCCATTAGACGGAGTGCTGTGTGTGTGTGTGTGTGTTTGTGTGAGGCTTACATGGTAAACAATTTAAGTGGAGTCCCTGAAAGATTCTCAACATTCATCAGGCTTGACTTAGTATAGGAGAGGGATGGAGGGATGGAGGGATGGAGGGGTGGAGGGACGGAGGGGTGGGGACAAGGCAGACGTGGTGAGAGAAAGGTGGAAGAAGGCGTCATCTGCACTCCTTCCCCCTATAATCTGCCAGAAGGTTTTTATATCTCTTCCTGCTCCGGCTGACAGCTAAAGTGGCCGCCGTACACCGAGGAGGGGAAACGAGGCAGAGAAAAAAAGATGTTTGGGTGTTTTTTGAAAAGAGCCTGGTAGACGAAAGAGTATGATTTGAATCGTTGTCACCCAGAGAAGGCCGGGGCGAGCTTGAACGAGCTATTAGGGCCCCCGCGTTGGGCTCTGCTCGCTCGCCTGCCGCGCTATAAATAGCTCGTCGCTGATTAGCCGTTAACGGAGTGAAAATATGACAGTCTTTCATCATCCGCACTTGCTAATTCGCGATACTTTAAAAATGTTATATAATAGCAGCGCTGGCTGCGGTGATTGCGTAATTAACGCGCACGGAAAAGATTATTGACTACTGTGATGTAATTGAGGTAATTATACTCAGATTTTTTTCAGTCATTTTGAAACCATTTGTTTATGGGATTTGTTACGTTGAATAAGATCACATCCAGAACTTATGTAGGCTTAGAGCACGTACTCGTCTTTCTGGCCACCAGGGGAGTTTAATTCGAGCTCCGTTTTTGGTCACCACCACCTACTGAGACAGCGACAGCTACGCATTTACTCCTTTTTTACAAACGTTCCCTTCATTATTTGAGAGGCGTGACTCTGGGACACACCTCTCAGTTTAGGAATCGCTGGATGCTGGAAATGCTGGATTCTGAGAACTTCACAAAGGGATATTTTAAGGGTTTTTTGAAGTGTGGTTTTATGAAGCGGTGATACAAACTTTAAGTTAAATCATGGCTACCAGCAGGGACACAAAGGGAGGACTTAAGCCACTCCGTTAAAGCAGCTTTATCTCACCTTTTGCAGTCGTTTTCTATTGGAAAGTGTGTAAATTAGTATCCTGAGAGAAATTTGGTGATTTTACATCACACAGAAGTTGCCGATCCACCGCTGTGTCCATTATTAAGTTCAAATATGTCAGTTCAATTGAATTTAAGTAACACAAACTTATAGAAAGCTCATAAAATTCTGATTTTTCTCTATGGACGTTGGCTCAGGAGAGTCAGCGGTTTGTAAAAACGATGTTTCCAGTTAGACAAAAGGCTGTGATGATGATGATGATGATGATGAATCATAAAGAAAACAAATGATAATATAGAGAGCAGGTAAATCAGCTGTAAAACAGGAGCTGTTTATATTCCATCTGCCAAAGAGCACATTTGGGAACCACTGACCTATTTACACACAACTCCAATATCATATTGTGCTTCCTGATCAAACGATTCCACAGCCTCTGTCTTATTGCCCAAGGACACTTGGAGAAGCCAGGAATCGGACCACCAACCATTTGATTAGTGGACAACCTGCTCTACCGTCTGCTCCGCAGAACACGCTTTTGGATCTCTTCAAATAACCAGATGGGATAAACCATTTTTGTCAGGAAACTCGCATCCGATATAAAAAAAATGTAAAAAAAAAAGCCCTAAAAACCACCGAAAGGTATTTATTATATAGTGCGATAGTTACAGCTCACAAATGCACTCGTAGAGTGTGTGTAATGGCCTGTGAAGCCTCTCCTTTTGTTTGAGAGAGAGAGAGGTGGAAATGTGACGCCGTCGCGCCGACACTAATGCAGCGCTGATCACTGGGTTAACAGAGGGAGGAGGAGGCGGCGGCGGCGGAGAGAGGAGAAGGAGCGTGCTGAGGGTAGGAAATAAGTGGCGTCCCACAGAGCTTTCTAATTCCTGCGGGAGATTGACACCTGAATGTGCTTTCATGGGGAAAACCGCTGGGTGGCAACAGCCTGCCGCCCCTCCCTCGTTTCCCTTCCATCCATCCATCCATCCGTCCCCAAAACCCCCAACGCCAGCTTCTTTCCATCCATTTTCCCCCTTTTTTCTGACCTGATAATGCGTAAAATGTCCATCTCAACGAGACGTTTTTACTGTTAAAAGTACACATTAATCATGGAGGGAGAATGAAAAAATGACACCACTTTTCAAAAGTTTGGGGTCACCTATACCATTTTTTGGTATTTTATTCATCAAAAGAGTCGCAAGATGAATAGAAAATGTAGTCAAGACATCAACAAGATTAATATCAATGTCCCAACGCCAGCTTCTTTTCATCAATTTTCCCCTTTTCTGACCTGATAATGCGTAAAATGTCTATTTCAACGACAGGTTTACTGTTAAAAACAATTTAATACACACTAATCATGAAAGCAGAATCAGAAATTACGCTACACTATTAGAAATAAGGGTTTTTCGAAAGGGTTCTTCTACAAGGGCCGAGGTTCTACCTGGAACCACATGCTTCTGAAAAACCCTTTCTTCAGGAAAGGGTTCTTGGTAACACTAATGGTTCCAGTAAGAACCATTTCGATCCAGAGAACCCTTTAAAAGCCCTTTCCTGAATAAAGAGTTTTAGAGCTTGGTGGAACCCTCCAAAAGGTTTCCAGGTGGAACCTTTATACAGAGGTTCTACCTGGAGCCAAAAAGGGTTCTCCTGTGAGGACAAGCTGAAGAACCATATATGGTTCTACTTAGAACTTTTCTTTCTAAGAGTGTACCGTTCAAAAGTTTGGGGTCACCTATACAATTTTTGGGTGTTTTCTCGATTAAAAGTCCCACTTTTATTCATCAAAAGAGTTGCAAAATTAATGGAAAATATAGTCAAGACATTGACAAGATTAGAAACAATGGTTTTTATTCAAAATAATCATTTTGCCCTTTTGTCAAAGAACCAGCAAAAGTGCTTTCAGCTGCGCTAACATCATTGCACAAGGGTTTTCTAATCATCCAATAGCCTTCTAACGCCATTAGCAAACACAATGTACCATTAGAACACTGGAAATGAGCCTCTATACACCTCAATATGTACATATTCCATTAAAAACCAGACGATAACAATGTATAGAGTGTATTTCTGATTCTTTTAATGTTATTTTCATTGAAAAAAGTGCCTTTCCTTCAAAAAATAAGGACATTTCTTAGTGAGCCCAAACTTTTGAACGGTCGTGTACAGTGGAGTCAATGGTCCGTCGTTAATTATTCTAACTATATGATTGTGTATAGCACATTATGTTTATTAGCTCATGATAGGTTATCACGGTGTGCGTGTTTAAATACCTTTTAAGGGTTAGAAATGTTGATTTTCATCATTATTGGACAGCAATCATTTCTAAAAAAAAAAAGACATTTCGATCAAATCTTCTTCCCCGATCGTATTTTTAATCACTCCTGTGGTTTCCTGTCGCTATCCCCCCATCCCCCCCCCACCCCTCCCTCCCTGTTTGTTCTCATTCATCTTGTGTGTCCATTAAAGGTGGATGAGGAGGGGAGGGGAGGGGAGGGCTGTGGGGACAGAGGAGCTTCACAGCGGGGGGGGGGGGAGGCAATCCATTCATCAACATTGGGATTTCAGTCGCCTTAAAAGCCAACTCGAAAGCCTCTCTCCTCTCTTTCCGTCATGCAAACAAAAAAAAAAACGCAGAAAGACGCCGACTTAGACGTGAAGTCCAACCTTTTCCCTTTTCACAGCGACTTCACCTTTTCACCAAGAGGCACTTTAGCGTCAGGTTATTTTTTCCCTTTCACATGAAAATAAATGAGAGGAAAAAAAAATTTTTTTTGTCTGCGTTTTTTTTAGAAAGCGTGTATTAATTGTACATTTCGTCCCAACTTTCTCCCTCTTTGACACGCGTACGCACTCGAGCCCGGCCGCGCTCTTTCATGTCGTACGGTGGCGTTTCATCATGACAGGGCTGCGCCGCGCTAATCACCTGTACGACATCCATTCATCCGCCTCTGAGAAGCCGTTTACCCGTGATATTCTGCAGTTCTGTGAAGGGTTAGCTGATAAAAAAAACAGCCAAGGGTGTTCGTTGACCTTCCCTCATACACTGCACACGCGTGTGTGTGTGTGTGTGCTGTCATTACTGGGTCCCTTCCACATTTAGCCCTCCATATGTCTTATGTAGATAGCTTTCTTTGGGTCGCGTCTTGGCTGCGGCTTTAATTAGTGGATTTGCTGCTAATAGATGGAGCTAATTAACGGGGATTGGGGAGAGTGCACGTTTTTTTTTGCCACTGTGCCCCCTCGCGTGTGTGTGTGTGTGTGTGTGTGTGTGTGTGTGTTGCACGCAGACTCTCACACACGTGTGTGACATGTTATGTTTTTTTTTATCCGACGATGGAACACAACGGATGCTGTCACCTTGGTAACCATGCAAAATGGATTCCAGGGGTGGAATCAGCCCGAGCCAATTAGACATAGACATGCTATGGAGATGGCAGCGTGCACACACACACACACACACACACACTGTCTGTGCCTCCTCGCACTCTCTTACACACACACACACACACACACACACACACACTCACATTTAGGCAGTCAGACAGCGTCTTGCCCCAGGCAGTGTGGATATGACCATCATAATCACATCACCCTTCCCCCGATAACAATAACTCTGCTCAGGGATGCAAATAATCTGTGCGTCCACATGTCTTATTATTGCAATCAATAATCACGAAACACACACACACACATAACACCTTTGTCACCCTAATGAGAAAGTATAGCCTGTGTGTGTGTGTGTTTCAGCACCTGTACCCCCCCCCACACCTTCTTGAGTGAGTTGATCAAAACGGAGCAAAGGGCGTTAAAAAAAAAAAGTATTTACTTAAAAAGAAAAAGTCATTCTGCCGCCGCCTGTAGCGCCGTGGAGTCGCCGCGGCAATTGAGAAAGAGGCCAAACGTGCAGCAAAAAGCCCAAACCGGTGACCCGTGATATGCATTCTCGCTGCTCGCCGTGAGCCGGCCCTGATGAAATGACCACGATATTACTGCTGACTTTGTGTGATAACAGTGTTACTGATGTCACACACACACACACACACATCACCTTTCAGTGGTGTGTGTTGTTGTGGTGGTGGTGGTGGAGAGTGAGCGGCGAAGGCTTTGGCGCTCGCGTGTGTCGATAAGTGACTGAAAGTGTGTGTGTGTGTGTGTGTTGATAGTTGTGTGTGTGTTTGTATGATTGCTGATTTGTGGCAGGGTGTCTATTGTTAATGAAATCCTTTGTGCCGCTCTGATTGGCTCATCAATCAAACAGCGGTTTCGCATATTACCCATAACCCCTTTCTGCTCTCTCCAGGTGGCGGATTACAATGTGACGCACATATCTGCACACACACACACACACACACACGCACACATGCACAGATAGAGACAGACAGCCTCACAAACATGATGGAGAGGCTTCCTGTCGTCTCACACACACACACACACATACACACACACACACACACACACACACTGACTTACAGTATACAAATATTAACATGGATATTCACAAAAACACACTTTTTACTCATTTAGTCCATACATAATGTATGACGAACAGTCCAGAAGCACACACGACTGCATGATTGCACATGATTTCAGTTTTCCCTCCACATACTCGGATCAACAGATCAACGCTGGCGGACGTTTGCTTGATCATAAAGTTGCATTTTGAGACTTTGATGCAGGGGATAGCAGATGTGAACACTCTGTGTGTTTACACGCATGTTAGAAGTCAGATTTTTGTCAGACTAAGACAATAATTCAGTTTTCTTAATGGTTAGTCTGACTAAAATCAAGCTCGTCTTAGTCGGACTAACATACCTGGAGTATTCACAGTGTTACTTCTGCAAGTATATGCCTAGTCAGACTAGAGTTGGACTGGAGTCGGACTGGAGTCAGACTTTGACCCAGAAGTAGAAGGAGACAGCATTTAAACTGCAGTACTGTTGCCGGAAATCATGTGGCGGTGTCTATGTTTGTCTGACTAAAAATCGAGCTAGTCTTAGTCAGACTAGCATACCTGGATGATTCATAGTCCGATTATTCCTGCTTGTATACGCTTAGTCGGACTGGAGTTGGACTGTTGTCAGACTTTGACCCGGAAGTGCAGTACTGTTGCTGGAAATCATACGGCGGTGGCGGCGTCTTTCTTCGGAGATGTTAGATTAGTCTGACTAAAACTGAGCTAGTCTTAGTCAGACTAACATACCTGGATGATTCATAGTCCGATTACTCCTGCATGTATACACTTAGTCGGACTGGAGTCGGACTTTGTCGCGGAAGTAGAAGGAGATGACATTTAAACTGCAGTACTGTTGTCATAAATCATACTGCGGCAGCGCCTTTCTTTGGACAATGATATGTTAGTCTGACTAAAATCGAGCTAGTCTTAGTCAGACTAACATACCTGGATGATTCATAGTCCGATTACTCCTGCATGTATACGCTTAGTCAAACTGTAGTCGGACTGGAGTCAGACTTTGTTGCGGAAGTAGAAGTAGATGACATTTAAACTGCAGTACTGTTGTCATAAATCATACTACGGCAGCGCCTTTCTTTGGACAATGATGTGTTAGTCTGACTAAAATTGAGCTAGTCTTAGTCAGACTAACATACTTGGATGATTCATAGTCCGATTACTCCTGCATTTATATGCTTAGTCAGACTGGAGTGGGACTTGGCGTACTCCTCATATACCGTATACTTGGACTTGGCAAGTTGTCCGGTTGCCTGTCTTAGTCGGACTATGGCCTTAGCTTGATTAAACTGTGCATGTAAACCTAATGACTTGACTTAACTGTGGCCTTTCATTGGCTGTTTTGGTTTGATTCCTGACACATTTTTGACGTGTGCATGTAAAAAAAACATCTGTATGGGAACCCAGACCGTTTGAGAACTTCTTGAAATGTCATCTTAAATGTTGCTTGTGCTTGAGAGGGAGGTAGAAAAGTTGACTTAATCGACAAAGGCAACCGTGAACTGTAAATGAGAATAAGTGCTGTGCGGAAACTCGACGAGGACTTTTAGAAATAACGTACCTGGATCGAGAGGAATGTGTGGACTGATGAGGAGACCATGTGTCAGCAGTTACACAAACTAACAGTTAATTTTTTGAACTTTTGAAAACTAGCTAATGTAGATTTTGCCATCAAAGAGGAAGTTAGAAGATCGGAGATTCTTCTTCTTCTTCTTCTTATTGTCACCCTGAAAACATATCTCCATCTTAAAATCCAACGATGCTCCCACGAGGAAGACAACTCCCCGTAATGTTGACTGAGTAAACTGATTTACATCCCCATAACGAGTAATACCTCACTCCCAGTATCTCATGCATATAAACTGGCGTCTTTACCGAAAAGGCCAACGTTATCATATATATTGTCTCTCTCTCTCTCTCTCTCTCTAATAAACACGCGCACACTTATGTATGCACACAGACGCGTCTGCGCTTCAAACGTAAACACAACCTCGATAAAAATCTTAACGTCGCCGTTACCTCGATATCCATCCGGCGAATGACGGAGACGACGAGACAGTGAATGCATCATCTGCATTAATTTCTGCTTGATTCAAAGTGTCGTGGCTAAAGAGGGCAAAAGGAGGGGCTGGGGGTGGGTGTGGGGGGGGGGGGCGGGGGGTGGAGCAGTGCAGCTACAGCTAGACAAGGGAAATTGCAAAAAGCGAGAGGTTGGGTTGTGGGGGGGGGGCGTGGGTGTGAGGAAGAGGCCTTGGGGGACACCTCGCTGCAGATGGCCCCCGGGGTAAGAAGAGAAACACACACACTTACATATCCATGGAGATTGGAAGCAGCAGACACACACACGAGTGCACATAATCACATTCACGCACACACACACACACACATATGTACGCTCATGCAGAAAAGCTGCAGACATAACGAGGTAAATGTCCCAAACAATGGTTGTGGAAATCAAATGGGGATACAGAAAGAAATACACGAGTTATACATTACAGTATATATATATATATATATATACGCGATAGTACGCCGCCTGGATCTCGAGCCCGCGGGCTAAAAATAAGCCTATAGGCAATAAGAGGAATTAGCGGGCGTGTTTTTTGTTAGATGTTTAAAAGGAGACGGTTAAATCGGCAGCGAGGGTTTCTGAACTGTGCGTTTACTCAGGGGTCATGTTGTAAAACACGGTGAAGGTACTTTACTGCATTTAAGATGGAAACGTACTATTTTTTTTACTCCACTTCATTCATCTGACAACAAGATACTGTGCAGATAATAACTCCACATAATGGGATATATATATATATATATAAAATATACTTCAAACTACCTCCAGTTAATCCTTTAACACCTGAGCTTCACAACCTTTTTGCTTATTTTAACCATAAAAGGGTCAGAAAATGCCCATTTTTCCAGAATAACTTTCAATATCTGTCAGTTATTTATAGTTTACTGCTTTTTAAAATAGTGCATCAACAATTTAAAATGAAGAAAAGTAGTTGTACCTGCAACACCAGATTGTGCGTGTTGCATTTGAAATTTGAACAGTATAACACATATTTAAAATAACATTATGTTTGAGTCTGTCTTTGCGTTGTACAGTACAGTACTATGTACAGGTGTTTTAAAACCATATACAGGTGTTTTTAAACTATATACAGGTGTTTTAAACTATATACAGGCATTTTGAACTGTATGCAGGCGTTTTTTTAAACTATATACAGGCGTTTTTTTAAACTATAAACAGGTGTTTTAAAACTATATAAACTATATACAGGCGTTTTTAAACTATATACAGGTGTTTTTTGAACTATATACAAGCGTTTTAAACTAAAAACAGGCATTTTGAACTGTATGCAGGCGTTTTTTTAAACTATATACAGGTGTTTTTTTAAACTATATACAGGCGTTTTTTTAAACTATAAACAGGTGTTGTAAAACTATATAAACTATATACAGGCGTTTTTAAACTATGTACATGCATTTTAAAACTATAAAAACTATATACAGGCGTTTTAAAACTATATAAACTATATACAGGTGTTTTAAAACTATATAAACTATATACAGGTGTTTTAAAACTATATAAACTATATACAGGCGTTTTAAAACTATATAAACTATATACAGGCCTTTTAAAACTATATAAATTATATGCAGGTGTTTTAAAACTATATAAACTATATACAGGCGTTTTTTTTAAACTATGTACAGGCGTTTTTCTTTAATCTATATACAGGCGTTTCAAAACTATATAAACTATACACAGGCGTTTTTAAACTATATACAGTCGTTTTTCCAACTCTTTCCTCTCTGGCGACAAAGACACTGATTCGCCGGCTTCCTGCAACAACACGAGTGAAATAAATAAACCACAACTTAAGTAACCAGAGTTACACAAAGTGTCCATGTTATGAACCCTGACAGTGTTCAGTGTTCTCATGACAGCTCAGGAAAGAAGAGATGATGAAATAGTTGACAGTTTGTTGCCTCACTGAGGCGAAATTGAAAGTTTTAAATGACACCGATGTGTGATAACATCTGAATAAACAATAATGCAAATGTATTTAAAGTAATGTCATTTTGAAGTATAGAAAGTGAGGAGAATGCGAGTGAGACGACGAAGGTGGACAGTTTTACTTTCTCTTCACTCTCTTCACTGCGACCCAGTGCAGCAGACAGGTGTCTCCCAGCTCACTCCCCTCACTCTCCTCTCTTGTCCAACCTCTTGTTCTACATCTCACTTTTCTTTTTTTTCCTCTCCACGTCTCCACAGTCTGTCAGCTCAGCTCAGCTCAGCTCAGCTCCGGAGCACAGTTATGACTCATCTGTCTGTCACATTGAAGACGCCAGACAAACAGACAGCCCGGGGAGAGAGAGAGAGAGTCCGTCCTTTATCTGCAGCCGAGTGAATCACAAAGTGGTTTCTGTAGGAGGCCTCGTCCAAAACTCCATCGCAATCTGTGCCGTGTCTGCACCCCGGCGTCTGTCTGCGCTTGGCAGTTTGCTTCGTTTCAGATACACACCGCTAATCAATAGAGATTGACAGTCCGGGGTCATTTTTATTCGACTGTATCCACACTGTGCACACAACAATGCAACTTTTTAATTTGTCACGAAAAACTTTCTTTGTGTTCCCACAAAGAAAATAAACGTCTTTCTTGCGGTCCGGATAATTAGCGTGTCGTACATTGGCAGGAACATCTTCGAAAAACACTCTTTGTTGTGTAAGTATGTATTTGTACTATCAAATCTTTTTGTAATCGAGTATTCGACCGATTATTTTTTCAATTAATCGAGGACGCAAAACGCTAAATTATTTTTATTTATTTACAAAAAGATTCGCTAGCTGCAGCCCTAGTACGCTACATTACGTTAGCGTGTCCCGGCAGCGTTAGCAACTGGATGCTGAATCATTTTACGGGCCGTTTCACTCTCTGCCATCGTGCTAGCTGAAATACGGTGTGTGCGTCTGCTAAAACGGTCCCTGTGGAACAATGATCCCTGCGTTGTATACGACCAATTATTTTTTCGATTAATCGAGGACGCAAAACGCTAAATTTTTATTTATTTACAAAAAGATTCGCTAGCTGCAGCCCCAGTACGCTACATTAAATCAGCTAACATCCATGTTTACGTTAGCGTGTCAACGGCAGCGTTAGCAACTGGACGCTGAATCATTGAGGACGTGCTGTTGTCGTTTGCAGTGCACACTTTGCACCTTGTTGGCTTCTTGTTTAAGCGTGAAATGGTCCCACACTTTTCTGCCTTTTACGGGCTGTTTCACTCTCCGCCATCGTGCTAGCTGAAATACGGTGTGTGTCTGCTAAAACGGTCCCTGTGGAACAATGATCCCTGCACTGAACAGGCCCCGTGAGATAGCAATTAAACAAGGCAGAGTTTTTGCTCAAATCACTCGAGTAATCGTTGCAGTCCTATGTAGTTTAGGAGAAAACCTTACAAAGTTGGGACGCCTGAGCGGACTGTACTTTGTTTTAGTGGTCGAGTCGACTAACGGGGACCACATTGCGTCGATCGTACGTGAGGCCAGCTCTCGTCTTCGTCTCCATCGCTGGCTGTCAGCTTCCCCACAAATGTCTAAAAAGTGTCTAATGCAATTTGAAAGACAGGGGGAAAAAAAGCACAACTGCCATAATTACAGGGGCATATTTACTCAAATTCCATCGAGCAGAACCAGTTCAAATGTGAACGGTAATTTGTCATTAGCATTTCAACCCAAAAGAAAAAATGTCCCGGTATGACTGGGGTTACAGAATCGCCTACACAGACCTGCGTACATGCAAATCCATGCGGTAGGGCTGCAAATTGCCATGTAAAACGATACATGATTATACAGGTTTCTCTCTCTCTCTTGCGTCTAAAATGAAAAAGCAAAACGTTGCTTTTGGACGCCGGCCGCTGCCTGCACGAGTTCAGGTTGACGTATCGAACACAATTCACCTCTTCTCTTACTCGCTTTGCTCTGAGCGCGGCGGCAGCTTTTGGAAAAACCGCATCTACTCGTGACGCTCGTGCCCAGAGAGTGGCCCGATGACGGCTGCCAGGGGTGACCGTCCAGAAGCCACTCTTTTGAAGCCGTGTGTGTGTGTTTGTGTGTGAGGTTTCCCAGCTGAGGCGACTGCGGTCGCACTGGAGAGGACTTTCTGGCGTAAGCTGCCAAAACACACAGCGGCCGCACCACACCAACGGTGAACTCTTTTTTTACGGTCGAGGATGGAGAGACGCAGGGATTAGCGACAGGAAAAGAAAGAGAGGTGGAAAGTGAGGTATGAAATAAGAGCGAGGGGGATGACGGGAGAAGGAAGGAGTCCACACACACACACACACACACACAGAGAGAGAGAGAGTGTGTGTGACGCGTTTGTGTATGGTCAGTAATGACTGATGTAGTTCTGGTCTCGATGGGTAGATGCCCTATACTTAGGAGCCAATTTAGTCTTGTAAAACCATTCACCCGTATAAAAGTTTCAGGCGCTGAATGCGTGTTGCGCGCGTATCGCTGTTTTGTCTGCTGATTGCGTCGCGCTGGCTCGCCGCTCTGTGTGTGTCTTTGCTCATTAACTTTGATTGCAAGGGGTGGGTGGGGTGGGGGGGGCGAGCGGCGGCGGCGAGCGTTTTCCTGCCGAACGAAAACAACAGGTTGGGTGTGCGGTGACTTTTGCGATTGCGAGGGAGGAACGGAGGGCATCTAGAGGAGGAGGAGGAGGCCGTAAATAAGTGCCTTTCAGACTCATGGAGGGGCAGATGAGCAGGAGACTGTGACAGCTCTGATGGTTGGGCAGCTAAATGGCTCACTTAAGACAGAAGAGGTGATGGGGGGGTAGAATGGTGTAGGGTGGGAGGGAGGGGAGGGGAGGGTCGGGCTCATCCGTGCAAGTGCATTGTCTTTATTTACCGACACATGTATAAAGTCGGTGCCTTAACATGTCAAAGCCACTGCATTGTTTTCTCAGGGCTGTAATTACAACGTCTGCAAGGTCTAAGTCACCCTGTTTACACTGATGATCAAAGCAAAGCAGAACATCGTCATCATCATCATCTTCTTCCACCGCTGCTTCTGTGATGATGCACTCTTAGAAATAAGGGTTCCAAAAGGGTTCTTCTACAAGGGCTGAGGTTCTACCTGGAACCATTTGCTTCTGAAAGGGTTTTTCAACGATTCTTGGTAACCACTTTGATCCAGAGAACCCCTTAAAAGCCCTCCAGGTGGAACCTTTATAAAAAAAAAGGTTCTACCTGGAGCCAAAAAGGGTTCTCCTATGAGGACAAGCCGAAGAACCTTATATGGTTCTCCTTAGCACTTTTATTTCTTCCTTTTGTGATATTTTTAATAGAATAAATCTAAAAACATGACCTATAATGGAGGACACTTTTTTTTGGGAACACAAACTCCACAACACAATTGTTAAAAGCAAATCCCTTCCATGACACTCTTAGAAATAAGGGTTCCAAAAGTGTTCTTCTACAAGGGCTGAGGTTCTACCTGGAACCATTTGTTTTTCAAGGGTTCTTGGTAACACTAATGGTTCCAGTAAGGACCATTTTGATGCAGAGAACCCTTTAAAAAGCCCATTCCTGAATAAGGGTCTTAAAAGGGTTCTTGGTGGAACCCTCCAAACTCTAAAAAGGTTCTACCTGGAGCCAAAAAGGGTTCTCCAATGAGGACTTTGTCTTTCTGTCTGTTTTGCAGCGTCCTTGACATCTTAGCGTGTTCTTATGAAAACACTATCAGTGTCCCTGTTCTGCCCTTTTAAAACACATTTTCAGCCCATTCCTCTCTCAATTTGTGTTTGTGTTGAAAATGGTGATAGATTTAAGGCATTAAAAGGTCCAGTATATAAGAATTAGTGACATCTAATGGTTGGAATGTCAGGGAACTATGGCAGCCATTGTGTACCGAAAAAAAAATGATGACAAATTAAGTTTTCTGTTAGTTTGATGAGGTTTGACAACTCTCTCCACTATTATTTGAACATACTTACATACTGAACTGTCCTACGTTCGATTTCTGCCTCTGGACCTTTAAAAAAATGTCAGTGTTCCACAAAAGTCGTTGGAAAAAGTCAGGTAGCACAAAGCGATAATAATCGAAGTTGACTCGTCCTCACGTGACCGCAGCTCTTGTGCGTTCGCGGTCACTTTTTGCAGCTTCATTAGTTCACCAGCTGCTCCAGTGAGCTGCCGGGACCTTAATGATTTCGCCTGGTTGGGGAATGTTTGCTCTGCAAAGTGCTAAACCAGCGTTTTCGCTGTTGTACAAAGTTGATTCTTGATTATTATTTTAACTGCTGTGGTTTAGCAGCGTAATCTAACTCTCCCATCGGCCATTAGAGGGAAATTATTCAAGTATGCATACATAAACATATGCCATTCAAGTATTTTCAGTCAATTATTTGAAGATTTCTTAGTTTTGGGATACATTTAGGTCAATATTTAAAGGTTTCTAAGAAGAAGAGGCAGCACTGACATCTCTTTACTCGGAGCCAGTAGCTAGCCTCCAGTAGCTAGCGTCCACTCTGCTATAGCCACTCTCACAACCGCGGAAAGCCACGTCTTGCCGCTCCATAACTGGACACAGTTTGTCGCACAGGGAGCTAAACATCTCTTTAGACATGAAGTTCATGAAGCCGCAGGGACGATCGCATCCCAACCGGCTTGGTTGAACGTCCAGACCGACGGTTTGCGGCGGCCATTTTGCATTACTGACTTAGGATAGTGCATTTCCCTGTCGAACCCTGTCGTACGTTTAATGCTAGCAGTTAGCCAAAGTTAGCTAACCAGAAACCGTTCCGACAAACATGTCAATTTCAGAGACGTGAGCAGTTAAACGGGCCGGGTGCGATTTTTTGCGATAATTAGCGATGTATATATCCTGTTAACAAGTGCATTAGTAGAATACAAAAAAAATAGAGATCGCTTGCTGTCATTCCAACGATGTACACT